>NC_056729.1:1167373884-1167738884 GCF_019279795.1 Protopterus annectens | reverse complement strand
GTTAGGTAATTGAGTACAATTGTTGGTATGTGAGTATATTTAAACTCACACGAGGTTTCAGTAATACTTGTCTGAAGAAGTGTATTTATTCTTTGTACACGAAAACGTTAACAAGTAAAGGTTTTGGAATTATCGTGTGGCAGTGTTCTGTTGGATTCACTCATTGTTTTCATAGTTAAGTAATGTAATATTAGATGTAATACAAGATGCAACAAATGACACTAAAGAAGCATGTTAAGTTACATTATGGGTTCTTAATATGGTCCAGTAGTAGGCTACTGGTAATATACTTGACATGCAATAAAACTCAGGAAAGACATGTTATGGTGTAAACAAATTATAATAATATAGCTTTTTACATATACAAAAGTTACTATTGAAATGTTGTCAAATAATTAGAGTAACATTCATACTTTTAAAAGTTACACCTGGATCATACATAACTTTCATTATTTTAATGTATGTTCATATGCTATGTCTCCTTTAAAATGATAGTCTGCTTTATATTAAACATTGCATACAGATAGTACTTGCTGAATCATTAAATGTTATTTCTTTGAGTGCAATGGCTTTTTAGTTGCTAGGATACTTAGAGATGTTTTTTGTTTTTATTTTTTGTGGTTTTGAGGGGTTTGAGGGATTGATGTGGGATGTGGAGGTGGCTTGGATTCACTTGCAAGAATTCATGTGTGAACTGTAACTGAAGGACTGTCCATTTTCAAGCCTTTATCATGAAAACCAGCTTGAAACAACTTGGATTCATGATCACTTTTGTGATGCCGCAGGAGTTCTGAAAATTCTAAGAACTGTCTGGGTTGCTTCTTCCTGCCTAAACGTAATAATAATATTTTGAATCTAAAATTAAATAATCGTACAATTTATGTAATAAGCAAAAGACAGTGAACTGAATTCTAAACCACTGTCAGTTATTAAATAGTTCTGAATGCTTGCAGTATGCCAAAAGGATAGTTTATATACTAGCCTATAGAATGATACTTCTGATAAAAAATTAGGATTGTGTTTCACTGTTATTGTTTCTTTTTAATGATAACAAAACTTAATATCTCAGAACAATTTACTACTGAAAGTATGAATCTTATAAGGGACGATTTTTTTAGATGTTTGTTCAAATACTATTAGGCATAACATTTAAGGAAAAATAGGACTGATTCTAACAGTAGTACTAGATTAAAAGAGCATCAAATATATAAGGGTGACTATAAATGTTCTATTATATGATAGTCTACACTAGGATTATACCTTAGGAATATAGTAATAGTACAAGACATAGTATACAAACAGAAACAGAAAGAGATCAGAATAAGTAAATACGTATATAGTTAAAGAATATAAATATGTCTACAAGGCTTGGAGGTTGGCATAGTAGTGAAGGTGTTCAGCTTACAGGCACAAGGTGCAGGGTTTGAGTCTGACATGGTGTAATTGGCTAAACTTGGAATGTCCCACAAGAACAGTTAGCTTAAACTTATGATCCTATGAACAACTTTACACATAGTAAAAAAAAATAGAAAATCATCTGGCCTGTAAATGAATAAATATGAAAATAATAACTGACCTCCTCCCCATCGTAAACCACGGTGATAATGTGAGGTACAGGGAAAGATGATTGTAGAGATATTCAGTTTGGTCAACCTATAATAAAGATTCTGAACACCTGTTTAACTTTTCTTATTCATAATAACTCACTGATAGGCTTTTTTAAGATGATGTATATTAAAAGTATGAGATACATTAATATGAATCAGAAGCATGAGCTCGACATTGTTAGTCAAATAAAGAGTTTGAGAGGTAGTTTGTTCTTCTTCAACAAACTAGGAATATGTTATTCCATGGTAGAATGTTTTAGTGTCATATCATTATGTAGTTTTTTATTTGTTTCAAAGATTTTTTCCATAGCTGAAGATTTGATATTGTTATATATAATGTATATAAGTTATGCACGTAAATATGATTTCATTATACCTGTGTTTTTTTCCCTCTAATATAAATGCCTTATTTTAAATGCATATCTATTACTATTAATGGATTGAATGATCCAGTAAAGAGGGGGATTCTATTCAAATACTTGCAATTACATAAAGGTCAAATAGTATTTCTACAGGAAACACATTTATTTAATAAAGATGAAAATAAACTTTCATTAAATAATTATTTGGTTTTAGCAGGTTCTGGCTTTCAAGCTGAACAAAGAGGCACCCCCATTTTATGGAAAAACTCACCAGTAATGCCTAAACTAAAAGATACTGATGATGATAAAAATTGTACATTAAGCATTATTATAACTAAGTGGAACAGAAAACTAAACTCTCATTGGAGTATAGGGGCTGGAGATAGAGATGCAAAAAATTGCTTAGACACTATAGCCTATTACATGAAAGGTGAAGTCATAATAGCTGGTGATTTAAATTGTATTTTATCAAAGATTCAGCTGAACACTTAACAGATTTTGTAAATCTAATGGATTTAAAGGATATATATATATATATATATATATATATATATATGAGCTGAGGAAACAAACTCACTTCAATTTACCCATTACTCATATAGATATGGAATTCCAACATATATTGATAACATTTTTGTCTCAATCAGTTATCACATATTGAGAAGTTTTACTAGTTTCATAACCATTATCAGAACATACTGTTCTAATCTTTAATATTATTTTAAAAACTGACAACATAATAAATTACAGGAGATTACCAGTGTACATTAATAAAATAAAAGGAGTCAGTGACTGGTAGGTTAAAGAGATCAAAAAATTTCCTAGAAATAAACATGCATGGTGAAGTAGCTGACATTGTCCTGTGGGATTCACTAAAGGCTTACTTAAATGGAAGAGTTACAAGCTGGTATATTAGTAAAACAAGAGAATGGGACAAATAATTGAATACACTACAGGCTAAAATAGATGGACTAAAGTTAAATCTAAAACCAAATGACATTATTAGTCAGTCTGAACTTAAAACCTTAAATAGAAAATATGTTGAAATTCTAAATCATAAAGTTTCAATAGACCTGGAAAAACATGAACTTCAGGCATAGTCAGTAGACATCAGTAATCAGTAAACCCATTAAGCTTGCATAAACTTGCTCTTAGATCAAATAAAATAAATAAACTATATCATATTAAAGAAATTATAACACATATAAATAATAAAAAATAAAGAAGAACATATATTAAAGGCATTATTGAGGACTTTAAGATATTTTAAGAAAATATAAATAATAAAACAAGTAATCTATATAATGAAGATATAGTTGAAACTGTTCTAAGGGAAATATAAATAATAAAATAATAAGTGAACAAATAAAAAAATGATAAACCATTAAAAGAAATAAAAGGTCAAATAAAAAGTTAAAAGATAATAAAGCACCAGGCTTAGATGGTCTTATACAAGAACTATATAAAATACTACTGGATGCTGCTGTTAAAATATTAGATACAGAGAAATAAAACAACTGCAGAAGTCCTCCCCCATGATGGAAATATTCCCTTATATCACCTATTTTAAAACAAGATAAGGATCCTACAAAGTGTTTGTCAAACAGACCCATTTCACTTTTAAATGTGGATTACAAGATGTTCATTTTAGCCAACAAAATTAATCTACTTATACCTAAACTAATTAACAATGATCAAACTGGGTTTATTTTAAATGGACAAGTAAAGAATAATATAATAAGAATGCACACTTTAACAGATTATGCAAATAAAACTAAAAAAAAATGATATCCTTAATCTCGATTTAGATATAGCTTTTGACTCAGTTTTAATTGGTCATACCTGTTTAAAACACTTAAAGTCTATAAATTCCTACCTGAGCTAATTGCATTAATTTCTAAGTTATTACTCTTGTGCTTATGTTAAAATAGTTTATTTTCTTTCTAATTCCTTTAAATCACAAAAAGGCACAAAACAAGGCTGTTCATTATCACCTTTACTTTTTGCATTAGCTATAGAACCTTTTGCTAATAGTATTAGATCCAATAAGAATATTAATGGTATCAAAATAAAATAAGATTTTGAACTAAAGATTCAACTCTTTGCTGATGATATTTTACTAACAATAGGAGATATAGAACACTAATTAGAACATATAATTAGTTCTATGAGTCAGTTTGAAGAAATCTTGAACTTAAGATTTAATCATAATAAAACAAGTACATAATTAATAAAAAATAAAAAAAAAATCATACAAAAATATTCTAACTTCAATTGGAATAGCAATCAAATAAAATACCTTGGTATAACCATTATGTCTAATAGTAAAGAAATGATACAAACAAACTGTCAACAGGTTGTTGATAAAATTTTAAGTTTAGTCACAAATTGGAACAAATTATTCTTTACCATGGAAGAACAATTAATGCTTATTAACATGGTAATTCTCCCTAAAATATTGTTTGTCTTAAAATCTTTAGTACTAGTGGCACAACAAACCAACAAAACGAGGAGCCACCAAGTTGAAGAACGCCAATACAAATCGTATCACAAAACGGCACTTTAATAGCCAAAAAAATAACATAAATGTAAACAACAAATGTGAAGCACTTTTCATTTAACTCCTGTTACACTTCTTCAGACTGTTACAAAACACTGACATCACTTCCTTTAATACAAATACTAATTTCATTTAATGCTAAATTAAAAACACCTGCTCACAATTAATTCAATCAACTTCCTTAAGCAAAGAAAAAAATGCATAAGAATATATAAAGTCAAATAACTGAATGCAATAATCACTAGCATGAATGCATAATGTACTTATTGCCTAAAACCATGAATAAACATTATATTCAAGGGACTAGAAAAATAAATGTGTTGAATAATAGTATAAAAAGTATAAGTATATATATATATATATATATATATATATATATATATATGTTATAAAATATTAGAAAGTATGTTTGTTTGTGTCTTTCGGCTTTTCCTGGTTAGGGGTCGCCACAGCGGAACTCCGGTCCGCTAATGATTGGCAGTTGATTTTTACGTACAGGCTTGCCAGGCCTGATGCACAACCTTCAACGAAGGTACGCCCATTCACGCATGTCTCCACGCAGAAGACGCTCTAGCTGAGAATCGAATCGGACAGCTTCTTACTGTGAGGCGACAACGCTACCGCAGCACCACCACCGCGGTTACTAAAATATTAGAAAGTATGTATGTTATATATATAAAATCTATATTAAAACTCAAAACTTGAATAAATATTCTATTATTAGTATTGATAACCTTAGTAAAATTTATACAAAATATATAGACAATTGTATAAATATAATATTATGGAACACTTGGTTATTAAGTATGAGTGCTAGGCATTAGGAAAAAATATATTTAACAATGTTAAAAGAATATATTATATATACATTATATAAAAATGCAATAAAATACAATAAAAAGATGACAAAAAGATAAATAATGGCATGCAAAAGGTCCAAAATTATTTCAAAGCAAAATACAATGATATCACTATGTCATACAGTTTTATTCCTTTATAATGCCTTTAATTTTAATATGGGGTAATTGTGCTACTCTCATTTATAACAGGCCACATATCAGCTTGTGTATTTATTTACCATTTTAGTTCTTTTAATTCTAAATACAAGTCCCAAGGTTTCCTGTCCTCTATGTCTACATGGTTGATTGCCATGAAGGAGAACTGGTGATCTTTGTATTCACTAATATGCTTAGCTAGTGCATTATTAGACTTGTTTTTCTTAATGGCATATTCATGCTCATATATTCTTTGGGCAAACTGTCTTTCTGTTTTCCCTATATAGAATGTTAGGCATGAATTACATGTGGCTAGGTATACTACCACTTTAGATTTGCAGTTATACTTGCCATGTAAGTAATACTTCCTTTTCCTTACATAAAACACTTCCTCTATTTTTATTTTGTGGTACCAATGACAAGCTCCACATTTAGTCATACCTATCGTGCCATTCCTAAGTGTTCTATTCCTATATTTTAAAATATCCTTAAAACTTCTACCTTTTCAATAAACAATTGTAGGTTTTTCACTAATATGGTTCCTACAGTAAGAATCTTCCATAACAATGTTCCAGTTGTCCATTATAATATCTCTAATTATATTATGTTCTTGAGAGAATGTTAGGACAAGTGCTTTAGAAAACATAGTTTCTCTTACTGTGTCCCTACTATTATCATTATTAAAACCACTATTAATGATATTAGATGGAATACTACCATTATATACCACCCTTGATCCACTAAGAATGGGTTTAAAATGTCCATTCTGTCTTTTAATGGTAACTTCTTGTATAAGAGTCTCAACTAGTATTTCTGGATAACCTCTATTGAGAAACATGTCATGTAAAAAAGCACATTCCTCTTGAAATTGATCAAAGTCAGTGACCATCCGGGCTGCTCTTACTAATTGACCCTTAATAACATACTTTTTCTGATGCTCCGGATGGCAACTGCTATAGTGTAGGAAACAATTTGAATAAGATTCCTTCCTGTAAATCACAGCTGTATACATTTTGTTGACGTTGTTTTTCATAAGCTGGAAATCTAAATAATTCATATATTTGACATTGATGTCTCATGTGAATATTAAAAAATCAGTAGTTGTATTAATATATGTTAGAAACTCATTCAAACTATCTGCTGTGCCACTCCAGATGATACTTATATCATCTTGAAATCTATGATATAATTTAATAAACACTTTATATTCACTATTAAATACATAGTTCTTCTCCCAAAAGGCCAAAACTAAATTAGCATATGCACCCGCACATGGTGACCCCATAGCAATGCCTTTTTTCTGCAAAAAATATTATTTGTTAAAAGTTATGAAGTTGTTACTTAATACTATTTCTAATAATTGTTGATTAAGTTCACTAAATCATGTGTCATATGATGGTGTATGAGCATCTCATTAACCCATTCTAGCCCTATAGTTTGTGGAATCACTGTATATAAATCACATACATCTATAGTAACTAGAATGTCATTGTGGTCAAACTCAACATTATTCATGTGCTCTAAAAAGGTCCAGGAGTCTTTACAAATCTGTTCCTTTTTCTCCAGGACCTTTTTTAATTCATAATCTATGTATTTTGCACATGCAGAAGTAATAGAGTTCCTGCCATCAACTAATGACCTCATGGGGGGTTATCTATATTTTTATGAATTTTGGGGGTGCCAAAAAAATTGGGATTCTGGGAGTTATGATGTTAAGGTAGTTGTATAAGTCTAGGATGATACGTCTTTCTAAATAAATGTCATTAATTTGCCCATAAAGTTTTCTATAATCAACATTCAACTCATTTAATGACACTTGAACATACGTATCTGTATTTAATGTCTCATATAATTTATCTTTATACATGTCTTCGCACATAATAACTACTCCTCCCCCTTTGTCTGGTTTCATAATTCTTATTCTCTCTTCTCTTAATTTTTTCAGAACATTTAGTTCATTTTCACTCAAGTTATGTGTGTGTTTTTTGTTGTATTAATCGTATCTAAATGCTTTAATTCTTCTTCACACATCTTTTTGTACAACATTAATTTTGGGTGTAAAGGGGGGTTATATATACTGCTAATGTTGAACCTAGTATTCACATTGTAAATAGCATCTTGATAAAATAACTGAAGTTAATTTTCCTTAAAAATATTTTAATGTCAATCATTGTATTAATGAAACTGAAATAATTAGTTGGAACAAAGGTAGTTCCCTTATATAAAACATTTGCTACTTCTTCAGCCACACAAAATTTAGAAAAGTTAAAAACCTTAAACTCTCCTTTTGTGTTCACCACAACATGTTTTTCTTTTTCATTAATTACATTTTCAGGTTGTTGAATATTATGTAAAACAAACAAATCATCTGTACCAATAAATATATAATTTAAGTCCTCCATTGTATGTTCTTTGGCCTGGCCCCTTGAAACCCCACCGCTTCATTATGAAAATTAGAGTTTTTATTCCTTAATCTTTCAGATCGTCTGAGTTCAGGAAATTCTTGATCATATAAGGAATCGGCTTGCTGAGCAGTTTCTCTTACTGTATTATTGTCAATGCTGTTACTGCCATTATTATTATTATATTTGTATCTTCTTTGATTTCCAGGGGGCTTTGGGTATGCTAATCCATTTGCATATTGATTCAAGTCTCTTTGCAGTTTCTGCATTTTACCAGTTTTGAGTTTTAAAATATGCTGGTCAATACTATTATAAATGCACAACATTTCATATTTAGTATTTTCAAATGACAAATCTTCTCTGATGTCCCTATCTAATGTTGTCAGTTCATTCATTAGCCCATTAATATCTACTTTGTTGTATTTTATCATAATATTAAGTACCTATTTTCACTTCTATCAAAAAGTTGCATTAATTCTAAATGGAAAGGTGAATTATTAATTAGCCCAGTCGGGTACCAACAAAAGCGCAACCCTTTTGGAATAATATTTTGTTTGATGCATTCCTTAAGATATGTGTTTTCTAACTGCAGCTTCCTGCATTTAGATAATTTAATATCAAAGTTGTTAAGTTTACTTTCAGTTAAATTAGTACCTTGTAGCTGGCTACCAGAAAAGGCAAATGCTGATTCCAACAATTCGTTTAAAACAGGTATTTTGCTTCTGCGACTATTGATGTGGCTGGAATTCTGCCCCATATTATGAATCTGTGCTCCTTGCTGGCCATGAACATCCATGTGTGAATGCTGGTCATTTCCACACACTGGATTGTGAGCAGGGGGATTCAAACCCCCCAGATATAACAGTGTTGCATTAAATTCAAAAGTGGTGCTGTTCCTAAGCATCTGCGTACCATTAGGATGAGAATTAGATCCAGAAGTTTGAAATCGTTCATATAATCTATCCACCCACTGGGATAGCTGCATAATTAATGCTGTAAGTTTCCCTATCGACCCTTCGGTCCCTCCGTTTTCATCCTCAAGTTGTACGGCACCCTCAGATTCATTAGAAATAGACATACTAACAAACAATAACTTACGGACCACTACTGGCACAACAAACCAATGAAATGAGGAGCCACCAAGTTGAAGAATGCCAATACAAATTGTATCACAAAACGGCACTTTAATAGCCAAAAAAACACAAATGTAAACAACAAATGTGAAGCACTTTTCGTTTAACTCAATCTAATCTTTAGTACTATCTGCACCAAAAAAAATTGAAGAAGAAGATAAATAATATCTACTTATATTTTGGTATCCTAATAAACCAATAGTTTCCTTTGAATGCCACAGAAAAGGTTGGAATAATGGTGGAATAGGATTCCGTGATATTCAATTGTATGCTTCTTCAACAGTTGTAGAAGTTATAGCATTGTGGATACATTCATCTTATGATTCAAAATGGAAACAAATGCATCAAGAAATATTATTAGTAAATAATAAATATATCACAGCCAGTCATAAACAAATAGTCCTTAACAGTATTATCTGGTTACTAAAAGATTTTTGCATTACTGGAATTACACCATCTTTTTCAAATTCCCTCATCATTTCCTCTTTAAAAAAAAGTTCACATATTCTAACCATTGTGTTAAAGACTTAATATCTTCTATCTTTCCAACTGCATATACAAATTACTGCTTAGACACTCATAACTTCAACAGAATGCTAGTATTGATAACTTAATTTATTGACATAAATTCTTAAATGGTACTGATATATATATATATATATATATATATATATATATATATATATATGGGTCTACTTCATTTGCCCTAACTTCCAATTGACTGACACCCATTTGCCCGACCCCATTTGACCGAAATTTCATTTGACCGACACTTCATTTGACTGACAAGTATTATTGGCAAGTAAATGGAATATGCCCCCTTTCCCACTGTAGTGTGACCCTGGAGTTAGAATATATAGTTGGGGGTGTGGGGCAGCCCCCCACAATGAGCAGTGTGGGGTGCAAAGCCCCCCGCTTAATTTCATATTATATTGTTTGGTTTTGCTTTAATATTGCTTAGTAAAACAAAAGTAAGTGGGGCACTTCACACCCCCCAACTATATATTCTAACTCCAGGGATGCACTACAGTGGGGAAGGGGGTATATTCCATTTACTTGCCAATAATACTTGTCAGTCAAATGAAGTGTCGGTCAAATGAAATTTAAGTCATTTGGTCTCAGGCAAATGGGTGTCACTCAATTGGAAGTTAGGGCAAATGAAGTAGACCCATATATACATACACATGCACACACATGTGTGAAAATATATATATGTATATATATATATATATATATATATATATATATATATATATACTGTTGAAAATTTAAGGTCCAAATACAGTCAAGATTATGAGAATTGGCTAATTTTACAAATATTTAGATATTTTGTGAATACAGTGGTAAATAAGATATTTAATAAGATATTTAACCTAAATAAGAAATCATTCCCCAAATTACAGGAATTCTTAATAAATATCAATAATAATGCAATGAAAAATAAATCATATTTGTCACAAATTTATAAAATTCTTATGTTAGATTTCACTTATTTAGACAATTCATATTGAAACTATTCCTCAAAAATTAACAATGAAGACTTATTTGAAGAATACAAGAAATAATATTAAAATCTACAGATAAAACTACATCTTCATTATGCACAGAAAAAAGCGTTCTCCGAGGAAAAACAAAAACTATATAAACCAACACACCTCGTGGAACTAGACCTGATACCAAAAGAAGAGTCCAAAGTAAAATACTTCCATTTATTCACAGCCACAAAATAAGTCAAGTGCTTTCGTCTGCCACACTGTAGGACTTTATCAAAACAATTAACATCCAGTCAAAAAGCTTTTATCCTTGAATTAATTAACAGCAATTAAGTACTTAAATAATTCAATTATCCAATAAAAGTATTCATGAACTCTTAAAACATTTAAGTAGTCATTCTAAAATCACAATATATTAGTTGTTGCCATTTTAAATGAAAATAATTATTAATATAAATATTAAATAATTATTAATGTGAATACAAAACAAACATATGTTGTTCAAAAGCTTTCTATAAAAACTTTCACAGTTCATAGTTTAGTCTCTTTCTTTAAGTATATGTACAAGGGAAACATGGTCATTCAGACCTAGAGGGTGGGTGGCATTTAACAAAATTTGCCACCTATACTCACTTCTATATATGTTATTTGACCAATCCCCCCAATATCTTTATTAATAATTTCCAAGATTCCAAAACAAAATCCTTGCCTAACCCCACAAGAGAGTGTATGCTTATATAAAGCATTGTTAGCACTCTGTGTCTCAATACCATATAAATGTTCATATATTCTTTTATGTAGGGATCTCTCTGTTTTCCCCATGTAGAAGATGTAACAGTCTTGACAAATAACTATATATACTAACCCACTGCTATTACAATTCCCTTTTTGCAAGTAAATCTTTCTCTGGGAGTCACCTACCATTAATTTCTTACCTGCATAAATATAGGGACAATGTTTGCCTAGACCACAACTAGTTGTACCTCCTTGGGTGGGTTGTTGGTAGATGGGATGTTCAAACAAAATTTTCAAGTTATGTCCCACCTTAGTTGTAAATAGTGTTTTTTTCTCCAAGTTTCTTACTTAACTCTTGGTTACATTGCAATATTAACCAGATGTGAGTCAAAATATCTTGACTTTACCATCAAAAGTTCCAAATTGTGTAACCATAGTGTTGATATATTCTTGTTTTTTATTATTATTGTTGGGTCTCCCCACCATATTTGTAGTTGTGTCTTGACCTAAAAGTGGAACAAACTTGTTTCCCCATCCCTGCAGAATTTTGTCAGCTAAATCGTAAACCATTTTTGGGGGGTACCGTCTGGCCAGAAACATAGAACTCAAATTTCCTAGTTCTAATTTAAAATCTGTAATAGTGGAGCACATTCTGGCTCCTCGGATCATCTGGCCTCTAACTAGGTTTCTTTTGATGTAATATGAGTGGTTACTTTCAAATGCCAAAAAAAGTTTGAATATGTGGACTTGCAAAAAACCTTGGATGTAAACCCTTGTGTTTCATAGTTCTTTTTAATGGTGACATCCAGGTAGTTAATTTCTGTAGCATGGAAATTGGAAGTGAACTTAAGATATTCACAAATGTTGTTTATATAGTGACAAAAAATTTTTACCATTTTTTCTTCCCTTTTCCATAAAACAAAAATGTCATCCAGGTAATGCAAGTAAACAACCACCCTTCTTCAAAACCTGAGTCAAAAAGGTATCTCCTTTCCCATGCTGCTATCACTAAGATGGCATACACTGGGGCAATGCTTGACCCTATGGCAACACCTCTTAGCTGCCTGAAAATTTCACTGTCAAAACTAAAGTAGTTGTGCTGTAAAATAGTCTCCATAGCATCAATAATAAAATTGAAAAGAGGCCCCCTCAATGTAGTAAATTCTAATAAAGCCTCTGAAAATAATTTCAATCCTATTTCATGTGGTATGGAGCTACACAGGTCTACTACAGCTATAGTAGAGAATCCCTTAGATTCTAAAAAATATTCTTGTTTAATTCTTCCAAGGAAGTCCCATGAATCTATTAACACATGTTTAATAGGAATTAATGCATCTTTCAATAAACGGTCAATAAAGACCCCATTGAGTAAGTAGAACTATTATGTGCTGCTATGGTGAGACGGTATGGTGGATGAAAAACATTTTTATGCACTTTCAGAATTCCGAAGGCAGTGGGGATGTATGGGTGGTCATTAAACAAAAATCTAAAGGTTTGTTCATTAATCACACCCTGGAATAAACTGTCTTCCAGGAATAGCATTAGCTTTTTATGAGCTATGTCTATTTTAACTCTGGAAACTATTTCATAGTGATCTGTGTCATAGAGTGTGTTTGCTATATCATTCACATAATCTTCTTTTTCCACCAAAACCACCCTTAAAGTCCTGTAGTGTGGTGGACGAAGGCATTTAACTTATTTTCTGGCTGTGAATAAACAGAAGAATTTTACTTTGGACTCTTCTTTTGGTATCAGGTCTGGTTCCACGAGGTGTGTTGGTTTATACATCTTTATTATAATGGAACATTTTCATTTGGAAATTCATATACCAAGCTTTTATCATTCCTAACAAAATTATAATTATATATAAATCAAATAGACTTAAATGCTGGAGTTGTAATTCTGAAATAATAGCTGATTATATGATATATGAATGTGAGATCATCTCCCCTTTTTGGAAAGAAATTAAATAACTTCATTTAAGCTCTATGGTCAGATAGATGTAATAGTTCTAAATCTTTAGTTTTATTTAATGCTCCAATTCCTGAGATAATTCCAGAAACCTAAGTGCCTCTTCTTTGGTCTTTTCTTGCTATAGCCAGAAAAGTAATTACTAAAAACTGGAAAAGTAAAGTTACCGCATCTAGTGATTAATTTATTAGTATGGTAAAAATTGTTTGTAGTAGTGAATTGCATACTATAAAAATGAAAACTTCTAATATTGCACATTCATTTAAATCTTGGCTTAAACATAAAGACTTGCTTGAAAAATATTAACTGTTGTTGAGATGTATAACTGTGATGTATCGATCAGATGTGGACCTATGTAAATTATTTGGTTGTTTTATAATTGATTTATCTATTGTTTTAAAACCAAATAAAAAAATAAAAAAAAGAAAATTGACAAAGAAATTAGACTGTACTGATACAAGTTAATTATGCAGCGGTGAAGGCATTCACACAAATAATTGAAATGTATTAATTGCACAGGTAGACTACTTAAGAAGAAAACTTTGAGTTAGCTACATAAGCTGTCTGTTTCTGTCTCAAAGAATATTGAAGCCTTACTGCTAAGTTGGTAGTAGACAATGCAGACAGATTACTGAACAGCAACTTACATAGATGTTGTTAGAACAAGATCTACTTGCAGGACTGACCATCTTCTTCTAACCTTGCTCAAAATATTTTAGCTTATATTTTGTTTCTCGGGAACTGGATGTATTTAACATCACACAAAGAAACAATAGATTAGCAGTTAGCACAGAGGATTAAGGCTCTGAGCTGCTAGTGAGGTACTCACTGTAGTCCAGAGTAAAACGTTCATTTGCTACTGTGCAAATCCCAGTAAGTCACTTGATCAGGCAATGTTCCTGGGATACCCTTGAAAAAGCACATTTGTATCCAGTGGGCCTTTACCCAGTTTAGATATCTATAAAAAGCCAGAAAGACTAAATAACAAGATTTCAAATTCTTTTGTTAGTTCCTAGTTCTCTTACAACCTTAATTCATAGCCTTTTGACTGGCAAACATGAATGACTTCCTCTACAATTATATTGCAAGGAATCAATTCTTTCCTGAGAAATTGCATTTCATCACATAATTAATACAGAATGAAGTTTCAGGCTTTATACATATTTTTTGTTGTATATAAAAGTTGTTCTTCTTCTTTCAGCTTTTAGGAGTCGCCACAGCAGAACTCCGGTCCGCTAATGATTGGCAGTAGATTTTTACGGTGCCGAAGTGCCAGCTCCACGCCCAACCTTCAATGAAGGCACGCCCATTCACACATGTTTTTCGAACGCCACTCGACCGTGGAGAGGACATGCAGACTCCACACAGAAGGTGCTCCAGCCGAGAATCGAACAGGAGAACCTCTTACTGTGAGGTAACAATGCTACCGCTGCACCACTGCGGCTTTTTCTGTTGTATATAAAAGAACTGAAAATGCAGCTTTGCTGTGTAGTTTGTATTATATATTTTCAAAATACTTAATTTTTTTTATGAGTGTTTGAAATGCCTGCTCACAGGCCAGAGCCCAGACTACCTTATCTGGTTTCTTCTTGTTGATAAGATATATAAGGGGAGCGAATGTTGTACTAGAGTAAGGAACAAGTTGCTTATGATACCACATTGTCAATAGGAATGTCCTCACTTGATTCTTGGTAGCAAAGTAAGCCAGACAGAAAGGTTTTGATCTTGGCTGGTTCTGGCTTAATCATTTTACCAATCACTCTACCACCCAGCTAAGATATTTCTGCCATACCCACCTGACACTTGTTGGCCTTAATAGCCAACCCTGCCTTTTGCAATTTGCCCAGCACCTCCTTCATATGCTGAATATATTCTAGCCATGGCTGGCTGTAGATGGTAATGTTATGCAGTTAAACAAGGGCATAATTTCCCATTCATGTTAGGATGCAATCTACTAGTCCCTGGAAAGTATATACAGCAGGGCATTTTAGTAAAGTCATAACTAAAAAGGCTTAAAAAAAACTACTGGTAATTGTAATGGAGTGCCAGTATTTGTTAAGGATATCATCACCTAATGACAGACTCCATGTAACACCACATTTGAACTTTTAGATGTCCAACTTACCTTTAATAAGACTAATAATTACCCCTTCATAGCTAGTTATAGAACACCCTATATGTCCTGCGCTGAGTGCAATAGCTACCTTAACAGATTAGCTGAAATCCAGATTATACCCAACACATTTCTATTGGGGGATGTCAACTATCCATCAATAAATTGGATGACCTACACTGCCAATGTTTGGCAGGTCCGTCACCTCCTTAACATTATAAATGTTAACTCTCTTTTACAAATAGTTAATCATCTTATTAGGATCCCAAGTATCCTTGATGTAGTCTTCACAAATAAGGTCACTGCTTGCACAGCTCCATGTGTTTCATCCTACTTTGTCAAATCAGACCATAATTTATTGACCTTTTCCTTTAAACTGGTGGCAATTTCCCTATAAATACCTGTCTGTTTAGGGACTTCTAAAAGGTATACATTCTTCAGTTATTTGATGACCTAAATAAATTCTCCTGTCAACTTCCTCTGATGAATCCCATTGCTAAAAATGCCAATACCTATGACTTCTACTTCCACTTAAATAGCTGTATTGATAAGGCATTTGCTGTATGCACCAATTTTTAAAAAGTAACTCCTGTGGTGGAATATCCATCTAAATAAATTATACAATAAAAGAAAAAAATTGCTGAGTACTTATAAGAGATCTCATTAAACCTACCTACCGTAAGAGCAGACTTAAGGAGACTAGTAAAGAGCTTAAGGAAATATTAGGAAGCTCAAAGCTGAATATGAATGCAAAATAGCCACTAAAACCAAAAATAACAAGTCTTTAACTATGTCAGGAAGTTAATGAACTAATGCCTGACAAATAATACTGCACACTCTAACCCAAAGAAAATAGTTAATATCCTAGCTGACAAATGTAGAGCAAATTTTACTGTAAACACAGTTATAGCTATTCCACAATCCCAACCACCCCTTTTAATTACATTGGAATAGGTTCTGTTAGCCCTCTCAAAAGTTAAGAACACACCATAAGTGGGCCCTGATAATATACCAGGTTGCCTGATTATCAGTGCCAAGTGTCCCCTATTAGAATTGCCACTTTTGAAAGCAAATAATTACCAGTGGAGTTTCAGTGTTGGGCCCTTTTCTATTTGACATTTTTTCTCAGAACTTCAAGTAACATTCCTTGCCTATGGTTATCTAAGTCTGCAGATGACTGGAAATTAGGTGTTATTTAACATGGAATACTACTTGAAGTTCTGGAGTGCCTCTCTCTCTAGTCTTGTCGAAATCTTTCAGAGACAATGTAAGGGGATGATGGGCTGCTGGGGTCTTGTGTCCACGTGGTGGTCCACCAGATGGGCATACCCTTACTTACCAGTAAACATGTCCTCAGATTTCTGTAATACTGCTCATATTTCCTGAGTATGGATAGAAGAAACTGCTGGGGCTGTGTGCTTCCAACACAGAGGTGTCAGACTGAGCCTCATTGAGTAGATTTACCACAAGATTCCCCTCCTGTTCCTCCTGCAGTCCACTGCAGATATTGAGTACCAGAGCCTCTCCTTCTCATGCTAGGGCTATATTATGTTAACATGGTAGAATTTGTGCTTCTGTCTCCTATCTGACAACGTATAATATTCTCTATTGCTCTCCTGCCATATCAGACTTTTTGCTGCTGGTGTGCTTGGGCAAGGTAATCCTGGGCCATTCCCATGACCTCCCTAAACCTAGTCCTGAATTTTAAGACTTACTGCACTACAGACTAGTTGTGGAAATTACACATACCCTTTCACTCATCACAAATTAAATCCAGAGCCCCTTTCACTATGTGACCATACAGCAGATCAAAGCGTGAAAATGTGTGGATCCCTGAGGCATTTTCCTGTATGCAAACTGAAGATGAGGCAAGTACTTGTCTCACTCCTTCTTGAACTGGTCAGTACATGCTCTCAATATGGACATTAGTGCAGAATTTAACATCTCCCTCAGTCTGTGAATGGTAGAGAGTAGCCTTTATATGCTTTACCCCACAATCCTAATACAAAAAGCTCAGCAGGTCTAACATGAAGTTGGCTCTTATGTCTGTCAATATTTCTGTATGAAAACCTACCCTGCTGAAAATGTCTAGTAGTGCATTTGCCATCTCATCTGTTTCAGTGGAAGACAAAGCCATGCCCTCTGGGTGTCTAGTGACATAATCCACCACCACCACCAGGATATAGTTATTACCTCTGGAGCCCAAATATTCCACCACGTCCATAACTGCATTCTGAAATGGTTCCTGAACAATAACAAAGGCATTAAAGCAGCTTTGGCCTTCCTTGACTCCTATTTGGTAACCCTCCACAGCTTCCCTTCCCAAGAAAGCCTGGTGCCTATAATTCAGGCCGATGACTACCACCTAATTCTCCTCTTGAACAAATGCCTTCCAAGGAAAGCCCCATACCATTCATCTGCTATGGCTTAGTTCCCAGCTTGCTGTTGCTGACCAGTCCCCTCTGAAGTTGCCACATCACCAGCCCCATTTGAAAGTGTGGGCCCTGATTGCATCTACAGTAGCTGCCATTCCCATGTATTTGCCTTCATGCCTAGCTATAGGTAACCACATGCACTCATGGTATTCATTGTGAAATGCATTCCCTGTTAGGATATCTGCAGGGATATCCTCAAACACAGCCACTTGCTTGCTCCCTTGCTCCCCTCCAAAAGTCCAAACTAGAGTAGACTGCAAAATGAATTATTGTTTTTATTGTATTGTTTTTATTTTTTAATCACAGCAGGCTTAAAATTAGTTATGACTGAGCTATGTCCCTCTTGGCAATGGTCTTTTTCCCCTCCAACAGGATAGGAGCTGTGTCCGTCTTGGCAATGGTCTTTTTCCCCTCCAACAGGATAGGATATAGACTCCTGTGGGAGTATGGTACAGCTGTTGACTCCAGAAAACCCACTACTGTCATAATGATTACATTTACTGCTTCCTGATGCCTTTGTTCTCCTCCTTGCCTCAGTGGATAGTGTGGCCATAAGTGTCCCTTATGGTTACACATATATATAACCCCAAGACCTGGGTATGTACCAGAAGTTGTGGCTTTGCTCTTTACTTGTGGAACCTGCTGTGATGGCTTGAGCTGCCCCCATATTTACCTTTATACCCATGTACAGTGCCAGTTAACTCCTTCCTATGCAGTTGCAACCTGATATCTAGATACAGATTCCCCTTCCTCCTCATCAGTGTTATACTCCTTGTCTACCAACCAGATCCTCCTGTCCTCAGGTAGAGTACTAAAGGCTTGTTCCCTCACCAAAAGATCTGTGAGCATTTCAGTTGTGGTGACCTTGCATCCACTCAGTCACTCACCTATGAATGTTCATTCTGATTTCAACAATATATTCACTCATACTGTCATGTGTATTTCTTTGATCTCTGAAATGTATTTCTAGACCCTTCAGGACTCAGTTTAAGAGAAACCAGTAAACATTCTATAACTGTAGCAAATGTAAACAATAATCACATCCCTATGGGCGGCCACGGTGGTGCAGCGGTTAGCATTGTCGCCTCACAGCAAGAGGTTCTCCAGTTGGATCCTCAGCTGGGGTGCCTTCTGTGCTGAGTCTGCATGTCCTCCCTGTGGTCGCGTGGGTTTCCTCCGGGTGCTCCGGCTTCCACCCACATCGCAAAGACATGCTATAAGTTGATTGGACACTCTAAATTGGCCCTAGGCGTGAGTGCGTGTGTGTGTGTGCCTTCTGTGGAAGGTTGGGCGTTGGGCTGGCAACTTGTCACCGTAAAACTCTATGCCAATCATGAGCAGACAGGTGATCCACTGTGGCGACCCCTAACCGGGAAAAGACGAAAGAAGAAGAAGTAAACAATAATCACTAAATTTAACAACTGCATGCATTACTTTATTCATGATCAGAGAAAGTAAAAACCTCTTCTACTGCACTAGGTCAACTTTTGTTTTTAAACATATTTATTATATTATATTTATTGTATTATAAATTAAAACACAGGCACACATACATCAATAGAACAGACAATAAACCATATTAACATTTTCTTATTCATGCATTATACATTACTAATACATTTTCTTTCTTTTTAAAAATATTCACTCCAACATTACATAGACTACTCAGTTTCTGCCTTCCCTTAAACCACTTTCCTCTTGAATATTATTATGCATGAATTATTCCCATAGATTCCATTTACTTCTATGTAATTTGCTCCTTCCCTTTTCTAAGGATTCTGCCTCTAGTTTTTTTATTATCTCTTTTAGAATATTCAATACTTTATTTATTTGGTTTAGATTTTGACTTCCATTGTGTGGTAATTGCTTTTTGGCAGTCAGTAGCATTTATTTTATTTTATTTTATTTATTTATTTTACATTTGTTGACCGGGATAGTCCGACTGGATGCATGTCTATTTTCAGTGGAGGCCCGGGAAGAAAAGCTCCAAGGGTAAGCAGATACAGCATTACATAATACCAGCATTACATATTACAAACAGACTATTTACAGAGATTACATAAGTAAGCAAGTTAGTTCCACAGGTTACAGTTAATCCTGAGCACAAGTCAGGATTAAATTAAATTACACAGTAAACTGGTTAACAGATTTTTACACATTCTAGAGAGAGTTCGCCAGGCTTGATACATTGACATAGCCAGTTAAGTGACAAATGTTGTTTGAGTCTAGTTTTAAATTGACCTCAGGTGGAAAGTAAGGTAATATCAGCGGGAAGAGAGTTCCAGGATCTACTTACAGAGTTTGCAAAGAGAGAATCACCGGCTGTGTTATTAATTTCGCTAGTTTGAATTAGTAGTTTGTTAGAGAATCGAAGTGGTCTAGGATTGTTATAGGGGGTGATAAGCAGGAGTATTGTCCAGATTATAGAGGATTTTATAGGCCATAATCAGTTGGTTATACTGGATTAGGCTGGGTAGTTCAAGCCACCCAAGCTGATTTAGATTGATGCAATGATGTGTCCTAAAAGGCAGCCCAGTGGCAAACCTGGCAATGGGGTTGTAACAAATTGAGAGTTTGTTAAGGACAGTCTTGTTTAAATTCGAGAGTAGAGGGGTTGCATACAGAAGGGTTGAAGGAAGGTGAGAGCGAACTATGGCAATTTTAGCTAGAGGGGTTAGGAAGGCTTCTATTCTGTAAAGTGACCCTAGTTTTTTATTGATGGTTTTGATAGTTTGGTTAACATGTAGGTCAAATTTTAGATTATTGTCTATGATGACACCTAATAGTTTTGTAGATGGGTCAGGGGAGATTATTGTGCCATCGTTTGATTTTATGGTAAAGGTGAAAGTGGTAGACCTATGTGTTGGAGAAAATAACAGCATTTTAGTTTTCTTTGGGATTTAGGACCAGATGACGTTCAGAAAGCCAGTTTTCTATTGTATTAAAGGTGGTCTGAGTAGCTGACCATAACTCTACTGGAGATGTGGCTGAGCAAGTCAGAGTAGAGTCATCAGCATATTGGATACAGCTGACTTTTGGGATGACAGTATAAAGGTCGTTAATGAAGATGGAGAACAGCAAGGGCCCTAGTATAGAGCCTTGTGGTACTCCAGGGGTGTTAGGTAGAAGGTTAGAGAGTTTGTTCTGCCAGAGGACAGTCTGCTGTCGACCATTCAGGTAGGACTGAAACCACTGGAGGGCTCCAGTATCTAGACAGAATGTTTGCAGGGTGTGGATTAAAAGTTGTTGATCAACCATATAGAATGCCTTGGAAAGATCCAAAAAGAGGGCTGAGGATATATAATTGTTGTTGCGATTATGGTTTATGGTGTTAGTAAAGGCTGGGAGGGCTGAAGTAGTGCTGTGATGAGGACAGAAGCCATGTTGAGTGTCTGCCATAATGCGATTTTGGATTAGGTGGTGCATGAGTTGTCTGTGAATACATCGTTGCATAATCTTTGCAAATGGACAGAGTATAGCTATTGGCCTATAATTGGAGAATTCAGTAGAGCTGCCTCCTTTGTGAAGTGGGATGACATAGGATATTTCCCAAGGATTTATGATTTTTGTTAGGAAATGTTTCCATTTGTATTTTTATACCCCAAACAGACCAGAGAATTTTTCTTTGGGTAGATAACAAATCCTGGAACACCCTTGGAGTACCACATGGCTCTATACTAGGGCCCTTGCTGTTCTCCATCTTCATTAACGACCTTTATACTGTCATCCCAAGCATTCAATTTAGTAAGGCCTTACTATGTATAGGCAGTTCAGATCTTGTGTCCAAACCATTTCTGACAGAGTACTGTGTAAGGAATTTTTAAAATCTGTCAACTCGTTATAGTTTCAAAAAACATGTTCCTATTTACCTCTCTTTTTCCCATCATACCTCCAGGATTTGTTATCTACCCAAAGAAAAATTCTCTGAAGTCTGGTTGGGGTATAAAAATACAAATGGAAACATTTCCTAACAAAAATCATAAATCCTTGGGACTTTGTTGCATAATTGGGAGCCATAAAGATGTTCTCCCATTGTTCCTTTGCAAATTGCATTTCCAGTCTCTCTTTCTAATCTTTTCTAATCTCTTGTAATCGATTCTTATAGTTAACATGCAGTATTTTATACACCTTACTTGTTGTTCCTTCGGCTTTTTCTGGTTAGGGGTCGCCACAGCGGAACTCCGGTCCGCTAATGATTGGCAGTAGATTTTCACGGTGCCGAAGTGCCAGCTCGACGCCCAACCTTCAACGAAGGCACGCCCATTCATGCATGTCTTTTGAACACCACTCAACCACAAGGAGGGCATGTAGACTCCACACAGAAGGCGCCCCAGCCGAGAATTGAACGGGAGAACCTCTTGTTGTGAGGCAACAACGCCACCACTGCACCACTAATTATCTTTTTTTAACAGCAGCTTCTGTTCTTGACTCAGCTGAAAACTCTACTAGAGCTGTCCTTTCACTTAGCACTTCCAATTCCATTCTTTTTGCCTGTACCCTGAAATCAATCTCTGGTAGGGAAAGCAGTCTCTATCCTGCAGTCCAAACTTCTGCCTGACCTCATCCTGCTCTATTACCTTTCCCCTCACTAGCTGTTTACTCCCAGTACCTTGGTTCCTTTGCCAGTTTTGTCTAATTAATACTAGCCATCTCTTGTTTATTTTCTATATCCCTGCTTGCAGTCATCTGTGTTGGCAAAATCACCTTTCTCCATTCTGGTGCTGGCATTGTTTTTAAAATATTTTCTGTAAATTTATGAATATAATATGCTATTTAAGAGTCTGCATCCAAACTTCCACTCTTTCATTATTTCTCAAAGTTCCCCCAAAATCATAATCACCCCTTTCCTTTTTGATTTATAGCTTTCTTCCTGCATTATGTATGTGGGCCATACCTCTCAACTTTACAGATTTTCGCAAAATGTCCAGATTTTTGCCTCATGATTTTGGTCTGTTTCTCATAAAATTGTGGTTTTCTGGCAAATTACTGGAAAATAAGTGAGGGCTGAAGTCAGGAAATAATGACAGACATTTGAGTTTCAGACTTAACACCCCTCAGAAAAGCAAAGCCTGTTAAACTAGGAACTTTCTAAGTTTGCATGATAAATATTTAAAAAGTGTCCCTATTTTTGGGCCTTTACCCCCCCCCCCCCGTTATTTATGCCTTTGTCCAGATTTCTTGTTCTAAGAGGTTGAGAGGTATGATATTGTGGGCCTTAACTGTGTAGCTCTAATTTAGCTATTCAGTTCAGGTAATCCTTAATTACCTTGGAGACAATCAAATTAGCCCATTTAGCTCTTGTGCTTTTCCCATCCCAGATACATTCCCTTACTAATTACTGTCTACATCATCTCAGTGTTAAAAACTAAAGGGACTAAAAACATTTTCACTGCTTGTATCTTACTATCGGCATCCATTCAGTTTCTCAGATTTTGTGTATCTGTTATTTGCCCACGATCAACTTGTTCTTGATTTCACAACCTTTCAAATGCCCGTATAGAACTATCAAAACAAGTTCATCTGACTGGACTGATTTTCTTGTTCTATTTTTCCTCAAAATATTTCAGCCAATATTTTATTTACTAGGAAGCTGTGGTAATTAATTCCATTATTTCTTAAACAAAGAAGGAAAAGAATGAACACTAACAATATTTCACATATTGTTGTTAGTTTCTAGTTCTTTTTATAACCTTAACTCAAGAGTTTCCTAACTGGTAGACTCTTACATAACTTCCCCTTCACTTGAATGCAAGCAATCCATTCTGTCCTGAGAAACTACATTTCATCAAAAAGCTAGTACAGAATGAAGTTTCAGGTTTTATACACATTTTCCTTACTATAGAAAATAGCAAATACAGTTCTTCTGTCACTGTTAAGACATCAATTACTGTTTCATGTTTTTACAAAGCTTAAATGCAGCTTACAAATGAGTTACAGTCCAAATTATGAAAAATATAAATGTCACATTTTTAAATTGGATTCTCCCTTTGGCATCACATCTATATCTTTACTTTTTCCTGATAATTGTCTTTTAACCTGCTAAAGTATAATCCCAGGCTATTGTGAAATATGTTTAAAACAAGTTGTGTATATTTCATATCATCATAATAATACAACTTTCTATTTATTTCTTAGTTTCTAATATATGTTTTCTGCAAAATGTTTCTCTTGTGGTTGCTTGGAGAAATGCCATAGGATCCCTCAGAAAATAGGTTTAGTCCTGTAGGGTTTACCTGGTCAACAAATCTTAGGGAACCTTTTACGACTTGTTCACAGCTAGCATATGGTCCAGTGCTCAAGGTAATTCGGGAGACAAAGGCTGAGGTAATCAAACCCTGAACCACTAGAAGCAGCTTATTAACAGCTCAAAGCATTCATCCCTCACTACCTGCCACACTGTTAGTATTTGCAATTATTTTGGAGATACTTGGAAACATGTTTTGCACCAGACCTCTTAGTATACATCTTTGGTAGGATTAAACTATTATGGATGTGTGAATATGCATTGAAGTTAAGGGAGATTTTCGGGATGAGCATTTGAATGTCAGTGGTTCAACAGGTAGCACCTTTGCATTTGTGCTGGAAGATCAGTAGGCTGTGGAGTTTTATTCCCACTCCAGGTGGCTGGATTGTTGACACTGCGGTGCAGCATTATGGGAGTTCTGCACTCCTTAGTGTGCTGTCCTTCAGATGAAACATTAAACCAAGGTACTAGCTACCTGAGTTAGTGGTAGCTTAGTTGGAAGTAAAATAACCCAAGGCACCGATTAAAAAGAGCATGGGGATTTCCCCAATGTCTTGACCATATTTGCCCTAGTTGTATAAACACCAGCTCAGGTGTCTCCTGAAAAGAGGCCACTGGCCTAGTGGCATTAACCAGTAAACAAAGGATAAATAAATAATATTTCTGTGCTCTCATTCTATTAAATCTCATCCTGGCCAACTTTTTATATTTAGACTTTATTAGACATTTTGAGGTATCATAACTGTGAAGAGAACCATTTAAATAGCTGCACAAAAACAGATATGACAATAAACATTATTAATACATTGTAAACGGCCAAATTAAGTGATGAAATGATAGTGTAAAGATATTAGAATGCAAGGAATGAAATGTTCCTTTTTCTATAGAAGTTACATTTGGGAAACATAATAATACCAAGAAGATGAATTTCTTAAAACAAGTGAACACACAATGTAAGAAAATCAATGTGTCTGTTATACCACTTCTGTCACATATTGATATACAGACATTGTCTTCTACTTTCCCTGCAGAATTTTCTGACACCAATACTCAAACAGGTATTATTTGTCATACTTGTGAATCTACGGTGAATGCAGATACTTGCTTAAATAAACATACACATAAGCCTGATTCATGTAATTTGGTAAACATACAGATGCCTTGGGTATAGATTTAGTCTCAGCCCCTATCAACAATGGTGCCATTTCATATAATAAAAGCCTTTGGAGTGAGACTGAAGAAATTCATGTTGATGAAGAAAACCCAAGTAAAATTAAAAAGAGCATTAGGGAATTCATATACAAATAATACTGAGCATGTTAAGGCATTACGTGAGTGTGGTTGTGTTCCTTCAGTTATACCTGTTCTCTGTTGTCCAAATTTGAGTAAACAGATACTGCTAAACAGATGATTCAGTGCAGAGAGGTCTGAACAATAGTTACTAACATTCAGAGAGGGCAAATTACTGTCTCATGTCTAAGTGCTTGTAAAATGAGTGACATAAGAGACAGCATAAGGATCTTATGTAATGATACTATAATAGTAGTTTGTGGCTCCAATGATGTGGCTAGGACCAATGAAGAAAGTTTCTTAGGGATTGGGGGGAGATTATTGAATCCAATGTTGAGTTCTCTGTCTGGCTTCAACCTGTGGGTTATTGGATCTAACTCAGATCTGACACTGGCCAAATTCTGTAGACTTCCAACTCACAAGGCTCCGCCTCCCTTATTTACAATCCCCCGCTCTTCAACCAACCCTTCAGATCTAGATTGCTGTCATTCCTATCAGCAGATGATGCAGTGTATTCTTTGTGGAATACCATTTTTTGTAGATTTCTTTGAGCCTTAGTGCTTTCCCTTTCCCTAGTTAGTGTATGTAGTGAAGTTTGTTATTGTAAGGAGATAAGTAGCTAGGTTAGCTTTGGTAGTCTGTGTTTTTCTAGTGTATATTGGCCTTCCCTCTCTTTTTGAGTGTATCATTCAGCCCCTTTCCTGGGTCTTAGTCTTAGAGTAGGGTAGGATTTATTGTTTCAGCTTTTTGTACTGTTGTTAGTTAGGATAGTGGTCTTTGTTATGGATAAAGTTTTAAACATTTTAAAAAATGTGTCACCCGTGGGCACAAGTTACCATCTCCAGACTCACACGATAAGTATGTATTGTTTGGGGAGGGCACCCATCTGGACTCCTCCTGCTTGTTTTATGAAGTATTATGTCCAGGCAATCAATGAGCAGTGTGCCAAGTTGGTCCTTACAGGCCTTCTTCCTGCCATTCCATATTATTCTTCTTCTGCTTCCCCAGCTCTGAAATACTGGTCTGACAAGCATCACCTGCATCGGGACTCCAAGATCTCCATAGGTGATCAAAAAAGGTCCTCCTCAGTTTCTGCTCCAGATTCAACTTCTTTGAGTTTGCCAGACCCAAAGGTCCCATGACTTTCAAGTGCCCTGGCTGCTTTGGTGCTGGCATTGGCTCTGACCCCTTGGAGTGAATCACTCTCAGTGCTGGCTACAAGCAAGGGTCCATCTTTGGTTCAAAGTCTTCATAACCCCTTTTTGTTTTTCTTCATTCTGGTAGCTTCTCTCCTCTCTGTCCAGTCTACAGTAGTTATCAGCGGAGTCCTCACCTTCCCCTCCCTGGTTCTGGTTCTCTCAGACTCAGATCTGGCAGATGGGTTCATCATCTTCTAAGCAAACCTCCAAGCCCCTGTTGGTGGCTTCAGCTACCCAGTCATCAATGTCAGTGGTCAGTATTAAAGTTTCTGATTTGGAGCAGCTGATGAGTTCCATTTTGCAGTCTCAGAAACAATTAGGTCTTATCCCTTCAGCTCCTGGACCAATTCACAGCAGCTTGGTTCTAGCTCTCTGGTCTCCTCCCTCAGTCTCTTTGGACCCAAGGTCATCGGGCCTGGATGCATTCCCACTCATAGTGTCAGATCAGACAGCATAGCCATCTTTGGCTCCATCTCCCTTCATGGTCTTGTTGACTTCAACTACTTCAAGGCAGACTGGACCTCTGGGCCGTGGTGTTGATGCTGGTGTTTTCGGGTCAGAATTGACAGTCCTTGCATTGGGTTAATCCCTCCCACTTGGAGCATTAGCATTTGACAGCTTGGCTCCAGTCTTGATGTTGGTGCACAGCTTAGTTCCCTGGACTTTGGTGTTTCTCAAGTATCTTTGGGTACTAGTGTCCTAGGTTCCTGAGGCCAGTGTCCACTTCTGTCTTTAATGTTGTAGAGAGGAGCTTCTCCTCTAAAAAGAATGATTTGGTGTCCCCAGCTAGTGCAGCATCCCCTTTCTCATCTGGATCTGTGACTAGTCATCAGTCTTCTCCTGAACAGCCTGTGCTGGTTGGTCTCCAATCCGGTCCCATGGTGGAACTTCTTGCCTCATCCCCCTCTCTTCCAGGTAAGAGGCAGTGTAACAGGAAACACCTTAAATACATGGATGAGTCCCTCACATAGGATACTCACCTTGAGGAAGGACAGAGGTCCACTAAGTCTCTGTGGGATGATGCATCTTTTGTTGATCTTTTGGAGCTTCTTCATGAAACTGGAGGCTGGACCACCAAAGTCCCCATTCCAGAGGAGTCAGTATTTTTGGAGGCCTTTGGCTTGGGTCCATCGACACCTTGGATGATTCCCCTTCCAGATGCGCTTATAGACTTAGTATCTCAGAGGGAATGGAAGGACTCCAAAACAGTGGAACCCATTCCCAAGAAGCGCAATAAAATTTTTGCTTCTCCCAAGGACTGACTGCATTGGAGTAAGGGCCCAGCTGTGGCTGTGATTGTGGCAGCATTGGCCACCAAAAGGAGAACTCCAAGGAGAGTTCCTTGGTCCAGCTCTCAAATAAATTGCGGGCTTTGGATCATTTAGGAAAGTGCTCGTATGCCTCAGGCACATTCACTTTGAAGGCATTTAATTATTTATCACACATGAGCAGACTCCAGCACGATCTGGTGTCTGAAGTGTCGAGGAATGTTAAAATGCAGGAGTCTCAGGAGGAAAAAAGATGCTGGAGACTCAGTTGTCTACTCTCCTGTTGATTGCCAATGTTTCCATGAGGCTTATTAACAATGTAGCCAGTGGAACATCCTGAGCATCTGACTCTGGCATCACCATGTGTGGCTACACTTGGATGCGATTATATAACTTTGTGGATTGCTTCAATGCCTCGTTTGATCTGTTCCTTGTTTGGACTGAAAATAAAGGATACTCTAACTAGAAGTGAGCAAGAAAGGAAGAGGCTGTCCAACACAGGAGTGTGTTTTGCTACCCTTCAGCAAACCTTTCTGAGAAATCAGAAAGGGGCAATCATCTATTTTTTAGAAAGTCACAGCAGCCTTCCCAGGACACCCCTTCAGAGGGTTCCTCCTGAGGCCAAGGTGGTAAGCATAGCTGCCTCCACCTATAGTGCAGGGGCAGTCCACAGAATCAGAGGTTCCATGGAGCCCTCTCTGGCAGGTCCTTTCAGTGACCCTGAAGGGTTGCCTAATTGTCCTGCTCTGAAGGTAGTTGGGGGTTGCTTGGCTCTTTACCTGGAATCTTGGGAAGCCATCACCTCAGGCACGTGGGTGTTAAGAGTTATATCCAGAAGCTATACTATCCACTTTTTAGAAATTCCAAGGTTTCATTACAAACATCTCCCAGACATTGCAAACCATAAGAGATGGCAGGTAGCATTAGAGATTCAGAAGTTGCTTCCAAATTGAGTCACCCAAGTGTTACCACCAGACCAGTGAGGATCTCTCTTCTTTCTTATTTTAAGCAAATTAAACCCCTTCCTAAAATAGACTAAGTTATGGATGATCATGGTACTTCTATTCTACCTGTACTGAGGAAGGACGCCTACCATCATATCAAGATAGAGAGGCATTCCAGGCAGTTTCTGCACTTTCAGCTGGGAGACAATCACTATCAATTCAGGACCCTGGCCTTCAGTCTTACAAATGCATGGCAGTAATCAAAGCCTGAATCTGGTTGCAGGGTTTCCAGGTCTTCCCTTACCTGGACAATTGGCTCTTTACTGCCCTCCACAAGCATGTCATTTGTTATGGCCAGGGACACCTTACTCCATTTAGGCATTACGATTAATTACCTGAAGCCGAGTCTACAATCTGTTCATACACTATAGTTCATAAGTTCCCATTCAGATACTTTCAGTCAAATTGCCAGGCTCCCAAGCTCCAGAGTAATCAGCCTTCCACCTCAGGCAGTGTCAGTTCTTGTGCTTTCAAAGCCTCCAGCTCATGCAGTCTTGAAACTCCTAGGTCATATGGCAGCTTCAGCAGGGTTGGTCCCTTTAGCAAGGTATCATATGAGGGGTCTCCAATGGACCCTGCTGGCACAGTGTTCATTCTTGACTTATCTAATGGACAAAAGTATGGTCATGATCAAATTTGATGGTGGCTGCTATCTCCTTTATTGACCAATGGGAGACTGTTTGTCCTTTCCCTCCCTTTGGCCATGGTCACCATGACACCCCAATTCTTGGTGAGGGGCATTTTGAAGACAGGAGAGTTCAAGGCTTGTGGTCTTCTGCAGAGGCCAACATCCACATCAGTGTTCTGAGGAGTAGGAGGGCTGTCCTTCTCATGTTGCAGGCCTTTCAGGACACCCTTCCCAGAGGTATGATTTCACTACAGACGGATAACTTGTAAGTTGTCTGGTATCTCAACAAGCGGGGGAAAAATGTTCCTATTCTCTTCATTGAGAGGCCATGAGGTTTTGGCAATGGGCAATTTCATCTCAGAAGTTTCTGGTTGCAATGCACATCCCTGGGATGTCCAACATTCTCACTGAGAGCCTGAGCAGGGAACATTCTGCTTCCTCGTGAGTGGTCTTGTAAATCCAAGAGTAGTGGCTCAGATTTTCTAGCACTGGAGCTGTTGGTGTTATGACCTCTTTGCCTCCCCATCCACACCAGGTGCAGCAGCTATAATACTTAGTCTCTCTTCAGAGGCAGTCACCCCCAGATGCTCTGCTATTTTCTTGGCCACTTGGATTACTGTACACTTATTCCCAGGTTCCTCTGATTGTTAAATTTCTGTAGAAGGCAGCCCACTGCAGAGCGACAGTTATCGTCATAGCACCCTTCTGGCCTTGTCAGGTGTGGTTCCCCTATGGCCTCTTCTGTGGTACCTCCCTTGGGTTCTAGATTCTGTATCTCATTTCTCATCTAGTAGGTCTGGATCCTCCCAATCTACAATCCCTCAAGTTAGCCATATGGTTTCTTTAGTAAACTTGATGGCCAGGAATCCTAACCTTTCTGATTCCATAGTACATATCTTGTCTTCATCTTAAAAGTGTTCAGCTACAAAGCTGTATTCCAGTAAGAGGAGGTTTTTCCCACTATGGGTGGAATCTGGAAGACTTAATCCTTTTTCCACTCCTTTAGAGACTGCTCTAGATTTTTTGTGGAATTATTTCATTCAGGCTGTAGTTTTTCTACAATTAAGGTGCAGTTGGAAGCTATCTCTAACTTGCATGTCAGCAAGGATAATGTTCCTCTGGATGCTATCAAGATTTCCAAGGCTTTTCTCAAAGGTACCTTTTTGTTGCGTTTCCCAGTTTTGAATCCAGTCCCTCCCTGGAATTTACCTTTTGTGTTGCCAGTCCTTGCAGGCCATCCTTTCAGAACTTCAGCTACTTCAGACTTGAAGTTGTTTTTTGAAACACTTTTGCTAGCTGTTACTTCAGCAAGGAGAGTTTCAGATTTACAAGCTTTTGACTTCTCTCCTCCTTATTTGGTTTTCCACAAAGATAAGGTTTCTCTCCATGCAAATCCCTCTTTTTTGCCCAAAGTGGCTTCAGAAAATAATCTTGATAGCTCCATACAAGGGTGAATACTTTCTGCATTGTTTGGATGTGCATATGCAACTGAGATTTTAGAAAATCCAGTCAATTATTTGTTTCCTTTTCGAGATCTAGGTTGGGAAGAGCTGTGTCAAAAGTGACTTTATCCAAGTGGCTATCAGACTGTATCACTTTTGAATATACCTTGAGAGGCAAGACCTTTCCAAGCAAACCTAAGTGTTATTCAGCTAGAGCTACAGCTACTTATATGGCTTTCTTTTCCAGAGTATCCTTGGATAAAGCTTGTGCAATGGCTACTTGGATGGGCCAGCATACCTTGGCGTCTCATTATAAGCTGGATATTCAGTGGAGATCCTGAGCTTACGTTGGCTGTGCCATACTGTGAAATATCCTTCCTTAGCTCCTCCCAAGAATTTTTGCATGCCTGGTGATCTGTCACATAGGTTGAAGCCAGATGGAGAAGACAACATCGGAAATAAAAGTTATGTAATAATGCTAAATCCATGCTGTCTGTCTCCCTCTGTTTCAATGTTCCCCCTCCTGCCCCTGCCTTCGCTATTTATGGTGAACTTCCTTATATGATATGACTGGGCAATGGCGGTTGTCTTCTCCTTATTTTTGGAGTCTCTCCTCCTTTACTTTTGGGAGCTTTGTAGCTTAGAGCTTGTTTTAGATGAGGCAAACTCGATCTAAAGAGTTGGTTGAGGAGTAAGAGATTGTGGGTAAGAGAGTCAATGTCTGGTGAATTGGAAGACTGAAGGATTTGGCTTGTGTCAGATGCAAGTCAGAGCCGATAACCCACTGGCTGAACAAGACAGAGATAGACAAGGCAGATGTATCATTATGATAAATACATAACTTTAATTTTAAGTAAGATCTATAATTTTAGGTTGCCATTTTGCAATATTATTCTTGCTCCTCATTTTTGATGGTGATGTCAGTATTAATTGGTTAACTCTCTGTACCCCAACTTCTTCCATACACATCAACTTGTATGGCTTTATTCAACTTATCACTGATGCCACCCATACCAACAACTCTCATACACACAGCAGCCTTATAGACTGGATTCTAGTCTCTCATCCCTCTAAACATTACAATCCTGAAACCCTTCCCAACACACTAAGTGATCACTCCCCAATAAAAGTACTTAGCTATATCCCTCACTTTACTAAACAGCATAGATTTATCACATGCCGCAAGCTTACTAACTTCCACCCCGACACTTTTAAATCTCTTCTCTCTAATGTTAATTGAAATTTCCTTACCCAACTCCCCCTTGACGATGCTGTCTTGTCTTTCAACTCCACCTTTCTCAGTATTCTTGACTCACTTGCCCCACTTTGCACAGTCCGTATTAAATCTAATATATTTCCATGGCTATCAACTTCCACCTGCATCCTAATGAAAAATAGAAACAGAGCATGGAAAACATTGACCAAAACAAACCTCCCTGCAGACTTGCTAAAGTACAAAGAACTTATAAATCAGACCAAAACGCGTATTAATAAAGATAAAAGAGACTTCTACTATAATCCACCTTTAGCCATGAAATCTAACTCCAACAAATGTTGGAACTCCTTAAACCACATACTACATCCTAGTGGTCCCTGCTCCCCCAATTCTTGCCCTGATAACACTCCCAAAGATACTGCTTCCACCTTCAACACATACTTCATTGACTCTATATCCAAACTATTTAACCCGAGTGCCAATTCATCTACCTTTAATAATATTTCCAGCCACTCTCTAGCAAATCCCACTATAGTCTCATCAAATTCTTTTTCCCTCAAAGCTGTACCCACTAGCTACATGAAATCCCTACTTTTTAAACTCAAACCTTGCTCAGTTTCTACCGCAATATACCTTCCCTTTTCCTTCAGTTAGCTGCTGACTCTCTTGCTCTCCCTTTATCAATTTTAATCAACCACTCCATTTCAGAGTCCAAAGTTCCTTCCACATTCTTGCATTGCTTTCACCTTTGTAAGTCCCTAGCTGCTGTCCGCTCTTGCACCAGCGTCTTTGCCTCTGTACCCAGCTGAACACTGTTCTGAACCTGCCCTAGCAACAACCTATCTGGTGACATAAGAACCCGTCCAAACTCCAGTGGCTGCATCTGCTTGACTCTTTTTCTTTGCACCCTCTATCAAGGAAGGAATAAATACCCAGCTCAACACTGTTCTGAACCTGCCCTAGCAACAACCTATCTGGTGACATAAGAACCCGTCCAAACTCCAGTGGCTGCATCTGCTTGACTCTTTTTCTTTGCACCCTCTATCAAGGAAGAAAGTGCCTGCTCACAGCCTTGTATGGCTAGATGATAATGTGCCTCATATGTGTAGCTAGCCTGAGTGTACTGAGGACATTTTATTATTTTTTTTGTTATCTACCTGATAACAGCCTGAACCACTGCTAGCATTGTACCACCATTGGGTCTAGCTTGAATGTGTATAATGTCCATATCTCTCCTTTACCCGTGGACCTGCTTAAAATGTACTTTAAAATGATAGCAAGTCCCTTTTTGCCTTCACATTAAGGAGTGAATCAGGGTCCCCCCAACTGTCACCCTATGTATTTCTGGGAATTATTTTTATCTGGTCCCTAGCAAGTTAACTATCATTTATAAAAAGGAAGAATATCCATTGTACCTGCATTTTTGGTTACTGCATTAATTTTAGTCAATGTTTGAACTGCTTTAATGAAGACCTTACTCACTTAATTTTAGTTCTATTGCACCTAGTTTGCATGTTATCTCTATTGATTGTTAAACTCATGCTTTAATTGCCAACAAGAATTGCATTTATATTTATTATTTTACTCTTGCTTATAATGCCTACAAGAATTGCATATAAATTTATTAGTAACTATGACTGAATGTAAATGTTTTATCTTACTATTAATAGCTTTGCAGCTCTGATAGCTGTGCTATTAGGTACCTCAATAATTCTACGGACTTCCTTTCCTTCCTTTCCTTCACATTTCACTTCAACAAGGATAGAATAGACTATTTAGATGTCGACCTTAGGAAAGATTACAATAAGAAAACCTGGGTCTCTAAGATACATCGGAAGGCGACATATTCTAATTCCTTCCTCCATTTTTCTAGCTGCCACCCTAAACATCAAAAGAAATCTGTTGTAAAAGGTCGGTTAGTAAGGGCAGCTAGAATGATAACGTATGATGAGGAATTTGTTAGTGAATGTGAAACCTTATTTCAGTTCTTTTCGAGGAGGGGTTACCCTCATGACTTCCTCACTGAGATTTTCGAGGAAGTTAAAACAAAAAGAACCTTGAAGGTATATGTACCACTGTTAAATGAGAGGTGTTCGACCCAGAGTGTTACAGTGGTTAATGAAAGGAGAGAAAGGAATGAGGTGAACTACATGGCCAGTTTCACTTGCACATTCAACCTAGATTCCAACGCTATCTTTAATATTTTTTTAAAAAATTGGGACCTCCTGGCTAATGATGATGAATTGAGACACAAACTCCCAATTAAACCAAAGATAGTATACAAAAGGGGCAGCAACTTGAAAGAACTCCTTGAGAGTAGTAAACAGGGATTTTCCACTAGGAAAGGTATGACTAAATGTAACATGTGCAAGTATTGTAAGTTTATTGATGAAGGCTGTAATTTTGAAATAGGTGAGTGGAGATTTAAAACAAACTACAAACTCAACTGCAATAGTAAACAGGTAGTGTACTTAGCCAAGTGTTGTCACTGTCCGGTCTTCTACATAGGGAAGACGGACAGAAGGTTAAACGAGAGGATCTACGAACACCTATACAGCATTAGGTGTAATAAACTGTCCAACGCCCTGGCTAGGCACGTTAACGAACATCCAGGACACGAGTTTAAATTCAGGGCCATTGACCAACAGGTCAGTGATGGAAGGGGTGGTCAAGACTCACTTAAACTCGAAAGGAAAGAGCTCCTTTGGCAATTGAGGGTTAATTCCAATCAGAGACCTGGCATAAATGAAATGTGCTCAATTCAGTGTATACTGAGATTAAAGAACTTAGAGAGGTAGTAAACTCACCCCCCACCCTTTGTCAAGCCTATTAATAGGTGGATGCTTTATATACATTTAGGCACTTACAAGACTAAATATCAGCACACATCACAACTTGTACATTTTGTATTGGATGCATAATTATGTGCAAACTAAGCAGGAAGTAGACCTATTTGCAGCAAGACACATTTATTCTCATTTTCAAGTTTATTTTCATTTTTATTTTTAGTTGCATGGTACTTCCTATTATTACTATTGTGTGTTTTAACTTCTTAAAGTTGTTTTAAAAAAACCCTGCAATTTTTTGAATTCTCTAAAGTTGCTTAACCTCCAAACAGTAGAGACTTGTAGAAAGGGGGATGGTTTTGTACATAGGGGTGATTTGTATTAACTTTGCACATTAATATTGAAAAAGCAACAAACACAGTTTATACATTTACATCAGTGTTGTTACTTACACTGTGATGGATTCTAACTTTTAAATATTTTATTGTTAGAACTTAATTATATAGAATCAAGCATGTTTTGTATCGACCAGCCCTGGTGGTTGTTTTAGTCTTTACATACTGTTCTTATAGGTTGCAGTTTACAATGCTTGTTTTAATTAGAGAAACAGCCCTTTTAAATGTTTTAATTAGTGTTAATTCATTGATGTATTAAAGGCAGCCTTTTGGAAGGCTCCACTGTTTTGCATTCTGAAGAAGTTGAGTATTCACTTGCTGAAAAGTGCATGATACTGAACGCACTTCAAGTCTATCAGTAAATAAAAGGAAAATATTCTAGCATCTTGTGGAGAGCGTCTTGAATCCAACCAGTGAGTTTTTGGTTTCTTTTTCGTTCATCGGAGCTGTGCTAACTCTGTTCTATCCTCTTCATTTGTCTCTCTTTCTCCCCAAAGTACCCAGCTCAACACTGTTCTGAGCCTGCCCTAGCAACAACCTATCTGGTTACATAAGAACCCGTCTAAACTCCAGTGGCTACATCTGCTTGACTCCTTTTCTTTGCACCCTCTATCAAGGAAGGAAGAAAGTAGGTTATGGACTTAGTCCCATTTGTACAGTAGGCCTCTGTCAACTATTTTTACCAGGGCTCTAACATTCACTTTGAGTTTGAGCAACCAGCAGCCTTTAGACCATGTTTCCAGCTACCCAACAGCCAATTCACCTCCTCACTTACAATAACCCACTCTAAGTATCAGATCTTCCATAGCTCTTCTCTAGTTAGCTCTCCCACTCACTTTTTTCAATACTAGTTTTGTCCACTAGGTGGCACCCTTATCCTATCCGTTATTAACTGCTTCTCTCTTTCTCTCTCTCTCTCTCTGTACTACCTCTGTAATTACAGTATATTTCTTCTTATCTCCCTTCACCCTTATCCTATCCAGTACTCACTGCCTCTCTCCCTGTTTTACCCCTGCAACTGTTCTATACTTTTTTAGTTCTTGACCTGCTCCTCCTCTTATTCACCTTGTGCTGAAACAGTAATTTACCCTCCTCTATTTTACGTTTGTTAGATTTCTGTGTCATTCTAGACCCTTCCTACTCATGTAGTACCTCACTTACCTATAGTTACCTGCATTTCTGATAGTCTCTTCTCCAGCTTCTCCTTCAATTGTCTCTACCCGCTCCGTTCGGCCTGCAGCCTCACTCCGCTCCCCTACCCTACCCCCAAATCCCACCCACCCCCAGTGGTCCTAATCTTATACTTCCTAAGCAACACCCCTCACTCATTCAACCAATTATCCGCCCAAACAATTTACTCCACCTAGCCACACCCTCCTCCTCTAACTCTCTCTCTAGTATCTCTACTTATAGTGCTGTTTTCCCAAATAGCATTACTCCTTCCTCTACCTAAGTCTCTCCCACTCCTACCAGTCCTTCATTATCTTATCCCACCCAACCTCCTTCGTATTTGTATAGTTATATATAACAATATGCAAACTACAATAAAAGTTATCCTAACCAACTTAATACTCTTAACCATATTTTTACCTGTCCTGACCTCAGCCTATCTCCTAACCTATTTTGAAAATTCCAATCTCTTCCTCCACAACCTCCCTCCAAAACAAACAACCACTGTTGATATCTCCCACTCCTATAAACACATTAACATCATCTCCACTCCCTGCTATATGTCACCTCAATACCATCGATGCACACACATTAAGTATTACCTAAACAGCAGAGGCCTCCAAAGCAGACACCCAAACAACTGCTACCTCAAGACACCCCACAAGCAACACATAAACCACAAAAGCAGTGTGCAAAGCAGTCACAGCCCTTAAGGCCAAATACAACACCAAACATACTTGTCATAGGTGACTCCATAGTCAGACACACTGACGTCCCACTCACCAGGCTGAACAAGGAGAGGGTCACAGTAAGCTGCCTATCGGGCGCTAGAATCCGCCACATAACACAAGCACTCGGGTCACTCCACAGCAAGTACAAATATGACACAGTCATTGTCCATGCTGGTGTGAGCGACCTGAGACGTACCTCCCTGGACTGCATGAAAAGAGACATAGAGGAGCTCTCTGATTATGTAGCCCAGGCAGGTATGACCCTAACCCTGAGCAGTATCCTTCCTTCACCAAGAATGATGCCACAATATAGAGACAAGATGATCAGCTTTAACAATTGGCTTAATGTCTGGTGTCATTCAAAGGGGATCCAGTGTCTGTCTGCCTGGGATGACATGCTTGACAAGCCACGCTGCTTCGCAAGGGACGGCTTGCACCTGTCACCCTGGGATTCGGATATTGGCTAAGGCTCTTGCCACCCCATAGTGCCTTTTTAGGCAAGGCTCAAATTCTAAACCTACCACCCTAGAAAACAAAAATGGGAAGAAATTGAGGGTAATGCTGCTCAATGCCAGAAGTCTAAATCTCAAAATGCACGCACTCGAGGCCCTTCTCAGTATGGAGAACATCGATGTCTGTGCTGTAACTGAAACCTGGTTCAAGGCTCCTGAGAGCACCCGGCACTATTAGGTTTTACCTCATATCATGCGTTCCGGCCCCAAAACCCGGACCACTCCACAAAAGGAGGGGTGTATCCATATTCATAAAGGATACTCACACCTCCAGGTTGGTGGCAACGCATGAAGCTTGGAAACCATCCAGGTGCAACTAACAATAGGCAAAACTGCTCTACAAATTGTAGCATGCTACAGGCCACCCTCTCAAACTCAGGAACCCCACACAGCCTTCCTGAAGACACTGGAGGGTATAAATGTATCTCCAAACACCATCATATTGGGTGACTTCAACTACCGAATATAGACTGGGAACATTACTCAAGCCCTAACTTTCTAGCCCAACGGTTCCTGGAGTTCATAAATTCAAATGCCATGGAACAGCTAGTCACTGTTCCCACGAGAGGAGAAAATATACTAGATCTCATTGTCACAAACATGGGGACAAAATGCTCCACACGGAAGTATATCCCTCATTGGTGAGATCTGATCATAAACTAATCTCACTGGAAATCCACATCCCGCCCCCACCCCAAAGAAAAAGACCATAGTGAAGAACTTCTAAAGCAAACTTCACACTACTCAAGACTGGTGTGGTATCCTTCAAGGCCCCTGAGTCAGAGGAAACCACAACCCAAGCTGCGGAAGCCCTTACAAATGCCTTCTATGAACACCTCCAGGACTGCATGGATCAGGCAATCCCAAATAAAACCAAGACTCTTTCCACAAAGGGCAAGCGTCCAGTCTGGTGGACCCCAGCCATTAACAAACTTTACAATAAGAGGAGAAAGCTATTACATGATAGAACAAAATCCATAAAAGGGAAGTCACCCCTGATCATTATTAGTAAAAATTACGAGCACTCATAAAATCAACTAAGGCCAATTTTGAGAGAAAAATTGCCATGGATTCAAAGGACAATCATAAGGCCTTTTTCAGCTATGTTAGGAACCTGGGTGGAAACTCACAGATATGCTCAGAATTAGTCCAAAATGATACAAAAATCACTGAACCCACAGACATTGCCAACATACTGGCAGACAGGTTCAGTGCAAACTTCACCCCTCTCCCCTAAAGGAGAGATAACTATCCCAGCCGAGTGTAGCCTCCCGGACATCTCAAATGCGCAGGTGAAAGCTGCTCTCTCTAAAGCTAAAAACACAGCATCAATGGGACCGGATGGTGTCCCCGGCTGTGTGCTACACGAGCTAAATGAGGAATTAAACCCGCACATAAGGCAGCTGTTTAATCTCAGCCTTACCACAGGATACGTGCCCAAGGAGTGGCGACGGCAACTGTGGTCCCACTCCACAAAGGTGGCGCCTCACGGACCCTGGTAATTACCGCCCCATAAGCTTAACAAGTCTAGTCTGCAAAGCTATGGAGAGGATCATAATGGAGCTCATAAACAAAGATATAGGGACTTGCAGACATTGGACCCGACCCAGTTTGGCTTTGTCAAGGGAAGATCATGCCTTTTGAACTTGGTCGACTTCTTGAAATAGTCACCAAGGCCATTGATGAGGGAAAGGCAGTCCATACAGCCTACCTTGACCTTGCAAAGGCTTTCGACACAATACCCCACTCGGTATTGTAGAAAAACTTACCAGCTTAAATGTAAACCCATATGTCACAAGATGGGTTGCAAACTGGCTTAAGGACAGAACCCACAGGGTTAGAGTTGCTGGCGCTGTGTCAGACTCCAAGCCGGTCACAAGTGGTGTCCCACAGGGCTCGGTCCTTGGCCCCTATTGTTTGGCATCTACTTCTCAGAAGTACAGGCCAACATGGGAGGACTTTGGCTGACAAAGTTTGCAGATGACTGCAAACTGGGCCATAGTGGAAAGTGCATCGGACACTGATATCCTTCAGAAGGGACTCACGGAAACAGATAGCTGGTGCCAGAGCCATGGCCTGAAGTTAAACGCCAAAAATGTATAGTCATACCCTTCGGGAAAAACAAGGTAACCCCAAGCTACCATATAGGTGGCAATCCACTAAGCACAGAAGAGGTTATCAGGGACCTGGGGACCCAGGTTGACAGTGGCCTTTCTTTTGACACTCACATTGCTAAAGTGGTTAGAAAGACCTTCTACATTGCCCACCTGATCATGAAGGGATTCACATCCAGATCTAGTGAGGTCATTGTTCCCCTGTACTCTTCACTTATCAGACCAATGATCGAGTACAATGCCCCATTCGGGATGTATCTCACCCGACATCTGCAGCAATTGGAGAGACCCCAAAAGTTCCTCACCAAAAGGATAAAGGGACTCCAAAATCTGTCATATGCTGCCAGATTGAAGAAACTCCAGCTCTATTCAGTCGCATACCGTCTGCTCAGAGGTGACATGTGCCTGACATACAAGGCCATGTCCAACCCGAATTAATGGACATGCTCCACCTCAAAAAATCCAAATCCACCAAAACCACTAGAGCAAGCGACTTAAACCTTAGCACGGATATAAATAGGACATGCTGGAGGGATAGATTTATCACTCAGAGACTCCCTATGCTGTGGAATAAAATCCCGGTCCATGTGAGGCAGAGCACCTCGCTGACTCTGTTCAAGAGAAATCTAGACCTGTGGATGGGAGATCGTAGGTTTACCCCGGGAATCATCTCTGGGTCACTGCTGGACAGAGGCACAACAAACTAATGGGCACAGTATTTTTTCATATAAGGGGTGGCGTAAGCCACAATAATTTGGGCTAGGCTTATAAATGCCTTAGGGCAGATAGCCTAGTATAAACCTATGAACCTATGAACCTATGAACAACCTTTTAATAAAGAAATGGAAACTTCTAATTAACTATTCACACAACCCAATATCTAAACCACAAAGTCCTACCTTAAGGGATGGGGACATACACCCTAATCCTGGCCCAACCAATGCATCTACAGTAAATATTCACTGCACGACTTTCCCAAACCTGCCAACCTTGACCAAATTCTCCAACTCTCTACTTATAGCACATCTCAATATCCGCAGTATCAATAACAAAATTGCCCACATTCATGCTTTCCTTGATATTCACTCCTTCGACATTTTCTGCCATACAGAAACATGGTTAAAACCTGGAACTAAGTATAATGAAATTATCCCCCCTGGCTATAACATATTGAGACAAGACCGATTAAAACGTAAGGGTGTGGGAGTAGCACTCCTCTACAAATGTGGCCTACAGATCTCCTGTATAACTGAAAATCCACCCTTGGACAATAAGGCTGAAGTCCTCATCTCCAAACTTCAAATCAACCCTAACAAATTCCTCTATGTGATCTGTATCTACCTACCCCCCCCCCAGTAATAACAACACTATAATAGAAGATATTCTTAGCTGGGTGTCCTCAACTTACCCACAAGAAACAATAATACTAGGTGACTTTAACACTGACTGGAAAACCTTCAACACTAATAACCCTTCTGCACATATTAATCTCCATGGTTTTATTCAAACTATCAGCTCAACTACCAGAATCAACAAACCAACCAAAAAAGAGAGCACCTTAGACTGAATACTTATAAATAAACACCTGCATACTTATAATGTAGGAACCTTACCAGATGATCTAAGTGATCATACTCTAACTTATATAATAAGACAAAGAAATTACATCTCTAACACGCCTACCTACAGGATTTCACGAACAAAAAAACACTTTAACCCTGTACTATTCCAAAATGAACTCAATGCATGTGACTGGAAACCACTAAATATACTCCCACTGTATGAGGCTGTCAAACATTTTAACTCTAAATTTCTAGCAATCCTAGATGTGCATGCACCTAAACGATCTATTAGAATAAAACCCAAACCAGCCCCTTGGCTGACAAAAGAGACTAGACAAAAAATTCTACTTAGAAACAAAGCTTGGGCTAAGTGGAGAACTAACAGAACCTCCCCTGAACAACAAACTTTTAGACAGCTAAGAAACATAACAAAAAAAGCTATATTCACTGACAAAAAGAACTACTATTGTAAGCTACAGCAAACACACCAAAAGAATCCTCAGAAATTTTGGACTAACATCAATAGGCTCCTCAACCCTGGTCACTCTAGCACACCATCCCCTCATGATGCTGATCATAATACTCCACATCAAATAGCCAACAACTTCAACACCTACTTCACAGAGACCATACAATCCCTAGCTAGCCAGCTTTCCACTGATAACATGAGGCTCCCATCTTCTTTAGCTGGATCTCTACCAACATTTAGATTTCAACCTATCTCAACCACTTTCATCTACAAAATCTTACTAAAACTTAAGCCTTGTACTCCTTCAGCCGACCAGTTACCTTCTGAATATTTGCACATAGCAGCCAAAGTTATTGTCTTTCCCACATCCATCCTACTTAACAGAACCATTAATGAAGGAATCATTCCAGACATCTGGAAAATCTCCCACATCATCCCCCTACATAAAGGTGGTAAATCCAACGACTCCTATAATTATTGACCAATAGCTCTACTATAACCTTTAGCTAAAGTCATGGAAAAATGCATTCACCACCAGCTACTAGACCACCTAACTAAACATGACATTCTGGCTAAGTGCCAGCATGGCTTTAGGCCATTTCATAGTACTACCACCGCTCTACTATCTTTCACTGACTCCATCTATAAGAACCGTAATAACAACATCCTCTCTTCTGCGCTCTTCATCGACCTTTCAAAGGCTTTTGATATGGTTAATCATCCCCTGCTTATAAATACTCTTGAACTTCTTGCTCTAGATACCCCAGCTATACAATGGTTCAAGTCTTACCTTAACAATAGGCAACAGGCAGTTCTCTGGGGAAATAAATTATCATCCCACCTGCCAGTCACCCTTGGAGTCTCCCAGGGCTCCATTTTAGGACATCTTCTCTTTTCACTATTCATCAACGACCTTCACATAGCAGTCCCTGATGCCACCTGCATTCAATATGCCGATGATTCCACACTTATATGTTCTGCCAACTCCATATCTGAACTACACTCTCTAACTCAAAAAGTATTCTACTCAGTAGAAGACTGGTTCCTGAGACGTGCCTTTTGAACGCCAAACAAACCAAGCTTCTACTCTTTACACCTACCAATAGGTCCTCTCCTATTGACTTCTCTATTAAATCTAACAATGGTACCCTCATCTTTCCCGATCCCACTACCAAACTATTAGGAGTCACAATTGACAACAACCTTAACTTCAATAATCATATAAATAACACCATTCAAACAGTGAACACAAAAATGGGCTCCTTATATAGAATCAAACCCTTCTTAACTCCTATAGCTAGAACCACCATTGCCCACTCCCACTTAATCTCAACTCTTCTCTATGCTTCTCCTATTTATACTAATCTAAAAAAAAATAATCTTCTCAAACTATCAAACTCCTATAACAATATTGCCAGATTTGCCACATGCAATGCATTTCGAACACACCACTGTCTGAATCTAAAGCAGCTAGACTGTCTTGAACTCCCTAACATGCTAACTTTTTCCCAACTCACCATTGCTCATAAAATATTTTACCAACCTAATAATACTCCAATACTTGCTAACCTCATTACCCATTATAATAATCTGAATTCCCTACGCTCTTCAAGTAAACTACTTGCTAGCATAAGTAAGTCCAATAACTTGTCAGGCGACAGCCTATTCTCCAATACTGCTGGGAAACACTGGAACCTTCTACCTACCAATCTAACTCTACTACCTTCACTGTCACTCTTTAAGCAAAAACTCAAAATTCACCTAAAATCACACTGGTTATGTCCCTGCACTAACCCTGATTAATCTACCACCTTTCCTATTTTTTATCTTCATACTGCCTATGGATACACAATCATACTCTACATACCCCACTGTATGCTAAAAACTGGTCATTGTAAAACTTATATAACCATAAGTGTTTATATTAACTAACAATGAACTTTAGTGTATCTCTCTTATCAAACGATCACATGACTGTTATATTACTTTATACTCACCTGCTTAGTATTGTACTTTTGAAAATCCTTTTTATTCTAAATACTTCTTACTTGATTTGTTATACAATTGTATATTACATTTTGTGCTATGTTGGAGCTTTTCTCCCCAGGCCTCTACTGAAAATGGAAATATATCCAGTTAGACTAGCCCAGTCAACAAATGTAAAATAAAATAAAATAAATAAACAAATAAAATATGGAAACAATCCTGCACTCTACCAATACATAAAGGAGGTAACTCCTCAGACATCACTAATTTTAGACCAATTGTCATTCTCTCTCCTCTCTTTAACATTCTAGAAAAATGCATACATAAACAAGTTATGCACTACCTACTCTCTGAAAATCTGCTTACACCTACTCAACATGGCTTTAGACCAAAGCACAGTACTACAACTACTGCCCTTCTATCATTCCTTAATACTAAAGCCCCTGCCAGAAATAACAACAAACTTGTCTCCTGCCTATTATTAGATCTCTCTAAAGCTTTTGACACCATCTCTCACCCTCTCCTTCTGCACAGACTAACCAACCTTAACTTCTCTCCTGCTACTGTTGCATGGTTTTCCAGCAACCTTACTGACAGATCTGAAGCAGCGAAGTGGCAATCTGCACTCTCTCCTCCTCTCCCAGTTAAAATGGGTGTCCTTCAGGGTTCCATTGTTGGTCCACTACTTATCAACATCTTCACTAATCTTCTTTATTCTTCCTGTCCTCATTCATCACTGCTCCAATACGCTGGTGACTCTTCTGTCATCACTATTGCTGACTCTCCTTCCGAACTCATCTCTACAACACAGACTTCCTTTAACTCAGTAGAAAACTGGCTCTCTGATAACCATCATATCCTTAACCCAAGAAAACTAAGCTACTGCTTTTTCTTCCTAAAAACTACAACCACATTAAATCCACTTTCACAATCCTGTCCCTCAATTCACATCAAGGTGGAAACTAGCACTAAACTCCTTGGTGTCATCATTGATGACAAACTTAAATTCTATCTACACATTAACAACTGTATCAAGAAAACACATCAGAAACTAGGGCTCCTCCACCACAACAAAAAGTGTCTCACCAGTGAAGCTAAAGTAACTCTCTCTTATGCCTACCTCCTACCCAGTCTATTTTATGGCTTTCAAATTCTTACTTGCCTCAATTCCACACTCCTTGCCAAACTTGAATCTACCTACAACAAGATAGCCAAATTTGTAGCATATCAAACTTACAATTCACATCACTGTCTCTCACTCAAACACCTTAACTGGCTTGAACTACCTCACCAGTTTCTTCTCCCTCAACTCCAGATCATTCACTCTATCCTTTATTGGCCTTCTTACTGTCCTACCCTATCATCTGTCATCTCCCACTATTCACCTGCTAGATCCCTCCAGAGCATTACCCTAGATCTGCTACAAATCCACAAACCTAAAATTAAGAAAGGATGCATTCTCTATAGCTATAATACTTTCAAGGCATGGAACAAACTCCCACTAGAGATCAGGTCACTCAAGCAACTTAGTCAATTCTAGCTAGTCACTAAAGAATACCTGTTAAGCCAATGGACCTGCCTCTGTACCCACCCCCCTTAAACAGCTTATCAATCCTAACTGCACACCTCTATCTGCTCCCAACCTTTTTAACTTTCTCTAACTCTCTAGACCTTGTCTCACATTAACTTCTCTATCTTAAGCACATTACATAATTCTTATCTGCATAATGTAAGATTTTACGTCTGGTGACAAAACTATTTAGTCCTTCTGAATGATGTAGGATTCTAAATCTGACAGGCATAATGATTAGTTTACTGTAGTCAATCCTTGTTTTTTATGTATATGTTGCTTTGAATATTTTCAGTAAACCAGTTGTTTGTTTACTTATTTTTGTAAATTATAATCTGTAGAACATGTGAAGCTTTTCTCCCGGGGCCTCCACTGAAAAATGCTGCTCAGCTCAGTTGGACAAACCCAGTCAACAAATGTAAAATAAAATAAATGTAAAATAAATAAATTTAACTAAACTAGGTGGTGGTGCTGCGGTAGCATTGTCGCCTCACAGTAAGACGCTGTCCGGTTCAATTCTCAGCTAGAGCATCTTCTGCGTGGAGACATGATTGAATGGGCGTACCTTAGTTGAAGGTTGTGCGTCAGGCCTGGCAAGCCGGTACGTAAAAATCAACTGCCAATCATTAGCGGACCGGAGTTCCGCTGTGGCGACCCCTAACCGGGAAAAGCCAAAAGACAAAAACAAAGCTATGTCATTTATCAATTATGTTGGGAAGGAATCTTTAAATAACTTAGTGAATGTAGTTTCATTGTGAGAAATACTAGATAGCAGATTCCTATATTTTTGCAAGGATATGTTACATTTAAGCCATCAAAGAAACTGATACCTGACAAAGTTGATTAAATCTTTATTACAGTAGATACAGTACCTATTTATAAAGACACTGTTTATCTAAAATATTGAACAATGTTTGGAGTCTTAATAACAACCTGTCTGAGTTCGAGGTAGCTATTGTGGGTGGTCAGGTCGATGTGTTGTTTATAACTGAGACTTGGTTCAGCCAGAATAAGAAACCTTTGTCAGTTCTTGGTTTTAGTGGTCATCATATGTATAGGTCTATAAAAAAGTGTGTTGGGGAGCATCTATATATGCTTCAACAAGATTTATTCCTAGGTTCATAGGTAGGTACTAGGCTATCTGCCCAAGGGCATTTATAAGCCTAGCCAGAGTGTGTCGGCTTTCACCACCCCATTGATTAATTAATTGATCCTCTGTCAAGCAGAGCCAATGAAGTGATCTCAGGGGTGTATTTTCTGTTAGCCATCCACTCGTCAAGGTTTCTCTTGAACAGTGTTAGTGAGGGGCTCTGCATAATGTAGTTTGGAATTTTGTTCCAAAGCATGGGGAGTCTCTGTGACAGGAATCTATCCCTCCAGCATGTTCGATTTATTGTTGTGGCTAGGTTTAGCTCACTAGAGCACGTGGCTTGCAGTGACTTGGATTTCTTTAGGTGGAGCATGTCCATCAATTCTGAGTTGGACATGGCTTTGTAAGTCAGGCAGAGATCACCTCTGAGTAAGCGATATGTCACTGAGTACAGCCGGAGTTTTTTCAGTCGAGCTGCATAGGACATATGTTTGAGGCCAGTAATCCTCTTGGTGAGGTACGTTTGTGGTCTCTCCAGCTGTTAGAAGTGTCTTGTGAGGTACATCCCAAATGGGGCATTGTACTCTATAATGGGTCTGATGAGTGATGAGTAGAGGGGCACTATAACCTCTTTCTTTCTAGATGCGAAACCTTTAGTAATTAGATGGGCCACATAGAAGGATTTCCTAACTACTTTGGCAATATGATTGTCAAAGGAAAGATTTCTATCTACCTGGGTCCCCAGATCTCTTATTACCTCTTCTGTATTAAGGGGGCTGCCAACTATGTGGTAATCCGTGGGTGTTTTGTTTTTCCCAAATGGGATGACTATGCATTTTTGGCATTTAGCTTGAGGCCATGACTTTGACACCAGGTGTCCATCTCAGTAAGGCCTTTTTGGAGGATTTCCGTGTCAGCCGGAGAGTCAATTATGGCTCCCAGTTTGCAGTCATCGGCGAACTTGGTTAGCCATAGTCCTCCTGTGTTTGCCTGTACTTCTGAGAAGCATATGCTGAACAGTAGGAGTCCCAGGACCGAGTCTTGCGGGACACCACTTGTGACTGGTTTAGAGTTGGACCTGGAGCCCGCCATTCTTACCGTGTGGGTTCTGTCTATAAGCCAGTTGGCAACCCATCTCATGACGCAGGGGTTTATGTTCAGGCTGGTGAGTTTTTCTGTAATACCCAAGTGGGGAATGGTGTCAAAAGCCTTGGCAAGGTCAAGGTAGACTGTGTGAACAACCTTTCCCTGGTCTATGACCTTGGCAATTGTCTCGAAGAAGTCAACCAGGTTTAGCAGGCATGATCTGCCCTTAACAAAGCCGAACTGGGTCATATCAAGTGTTTGGAGGTTCCCAATGTCTTTGTTAATGAGTTCCACGATGATGCGTTCCATAGCCTTGCAGACCAGGCTAGTCAGGCTTATGGGGCGATAGTTACCAGGGTCAGTTGTGGCCCCTCCTTTGCGGAGTGGAATAACCATTAATGTGCACCATTCTATTGGCACATAGCCTGTGGATAGGCTGAGGCTCAACAGCATGTTTAGGTGGGGGGGGTTAGTTCATTCTGTAGTTCGTGCAAGACGCAGCCTGGGACACCATCTGGCCCCATTGACGCTGTGTTTTTGGCTTTTGAAAGGGCTATTTTCACCTGTGTATCTGTGATTTCCGGGACACTACACGTTTCCGGTATCGTTGTGGGCCTTTTTGGGGGTGAGAGGGGGGAGTGAAGTTTGCACTGAATCTATCTGGCAGGATGTTGGCAATATCAGTAGGTTCAGTATATTTTGTGCTATTTTGCACTAGTTCAGTGCATATGTGCAAGTTGCCACTTAGATTCTTAACATAGCTAAAGAAGGCTTTGTGGTTATCTTTCGAATCCTTGGCTATTTTTCTTTCAAAGTTAGCTAAGGATGATTTTATGAGAGACCTTAGTTTCTTACTGATACTGATCAGGGTTGTCTTTCCTTCTTGGGATTTGCTTTTTTTCTGAACTAGTTTCCTTTTTCTATTGTACAGCCTGTTTATGGCAGGGGTCCACCAGACTGGTTTCCTTCAATTAGAGGAGTGAGTCTTGGTTTTGCTAGGGATGGCATGATCCGTGCATCCTTGTAGATGCTCATAGAGTGCATGTGTAAAGGTCTCTGTATCTTGGACAGCTTTATCCTTTGGCGTGGGGGCTGTGAAATTTACCGCCTCTGTCTTAAGTAAGTGAAGTTTGCTTTAGAAAATTTTTTACTGTGGTTTCCTTAGTTGGGGGTGGTGGGGGGGGTGTAGACATCAAGAGTGATTAGTTTATGGTCTAATCTAACCAGTGGCGGGTTGACCTCCGGTGTGGAACACCTGTCACCCATGTTTGTGATGACCAGGTCCAATATGTTTTCACCTCCATTAGGGGAGTTTACCAGCTTATCCAGGGCATTTGAGTTGATGAATTCCAGGAAGTTCTGGGCCTGGGAGTTTGTACTCTAGTAGTTTTCCATGTTAATGGTAGGGTAATTGAAATCGCCCAATATCAGGGTGTTCGGTAGGACCTTCATGTTTTCCAGTGTTTCCAGAAAAGTGGAGTGGTGGTCCTGGGTCATGGAGGGTGATCTGTGCAATGCAGATTTGCCCGATGTTAGTTGCACATGGATGATCTCAGAGGTATCATACTGCACCACTAACGTTGAGGTGTAGGTATCCTTGATGAATATGGATACACCCTCTCCTTTTGTGTTTCGGTCCCTGTTCTGTGGCCGAAATGTGTGGTATGAGTTGTAGCCTGGTAGTGCTGGGGTGCTCTCTGGAGCCTTGAACCAGGTTTCAGTTACTGCACAGATGTCAACGTTCTCCATACTGAGGAGTGCTTCGGGCGCATGCATTTTGAGATTTAAACTCCTGGCATTGAGTAGCATAACCATCAGTTTTTTGTTAATTATGCTGTTTACAGAGGTGGGTTTGACTTTTGAGCCTTGCCTAAAAAAGGCACTATGCGGGCAGCAAGAGCCTTGGCCAGTATTTGAAAGCCTAGGGGTGACAGGTGCAAGCCGTCTCTTGCAAAGCAACGCGGCTTGTCGAGCATGCCGTCCCAGGCTGACGGACACTGGATCCCCTTTGAATGACACCAGAAGCTTAGCCAATTGTTGAAATTGATCATTTTTTCTTTATACTGAGGTATCATTCTTGGTGAGGGCAGGATGCTACTCAGGGTCAGGGTCATACCAGCCTGGGCTACATGATCAGAGAGCTCTTCCATGTCTCTTTTCATGTAGTCCAGGGAGGTACGTCTCAGGTCATTCACACCAACATGAACAATGACAGAGTCATATTTGTACTTGTTCTGGAGTGACCTGAGTGCTTGTATTATGTGGCGGATTCTGGCACCCAACAGGCAGGTAACAGTAACCTTCTGCTTGTCCAGCCTAGTGAGTGGGACATCAGTATGCCTGACTACAGAGTCACCTATTACTAGTGTGTTTGGTATGCTATTTCGCCTTAAGGGCTGTGATTGTGTGGCACACTGATTTTGTGTTTTATGTGTTGTCTGGTTTGTGATGGGAGGTGCAGGTTGTTTGGGTGTCTGCTTTGGAGGTCTCTGATACTTTTGCAGGTTTTTATTTAGAGCCTCCGAGCATGATTTTGTGTATTTATGTGTATTTTTTGCCAGTGCTAGTTTAATAGGTCTATGTGTGGCTGGAGGTGTGGTGCAAGTGTTAACCTTCTCCTCTTGACTATCTGTTCCAGTCTTGAGTGGAGACAGCTTAGCCTCCAGTTTTGCTGTATAATTGCATCTCTCACATATGTTATTGTTTTGTGGCAGGAGGAGAGGATTGTGTGTGTACATGAGGCAGTTGTAACATTGCCTCAGGATACCCAGATTCACCAGCTGGACTGGATAGTACACTTGAAATTGCCCTTTGGTCATGTCTGAATAGTAGGGTGAGCTGCTTAGTCGCTTGGTTGGTGAGCGGTGAATAAAGAGCCTTGCCCTGCTGGGCAATCAAATGTCAGGGTATATTAGTGCTTGCTATTAGGTCTGAGCAAGTGCTGGGCTGCAGGATGCTTTTTGAGTGCTTAGGTTGAGAGTTGACTAGTTTCAAGGGAAAAACTGAAGAGAAGACAGTGGAGCTGGGAATAATTTAACCCTAGCTAACCGGCACTGCCCAGCGCACAAAACCATGCAAACACGGTTTTTACAGCAGGGAAATGAATGAGATAGAAATTAGCCCAAAATGGCCAATAAACTACTAACTTCTGGGCTGGAACCACTCCTCCAGGGACAGATAGGCTGCTCAAATCCACTAATAAGTGTCCTACGACACTTATTAGTGGAGCAAATATTGAATTTATAGCTATGAAAATCAATGAAGTTAGATGATGTAGAGACGTTTTCTTCATTTACCATTCTCTTACGATTAGTAAAGAAGATGACATTATACTATGTAAATACATCATTAACCATTTTGTGGCTAACCTTTGACATAGCTGAAGGGACTTAAATGACCTGAATATTTACCGGCTTGCCCCTTGTTCTTCTTGTAAAACTATTAATAACAGCATTACAATGGTTATTCATAAATAGTTAAAGACATTAGGAGAGACAATATTGTGAATGCAATGTGAATTAACTGTAGTCTGGCTTGTAATTCCTGCGTCTTGATTCTCGGCTAAGTAGATCTGACCGTTTATGAGTTATTTTTTATATTAAAGTGCTTCCTACCCTTTGATACATGGTTACTGTAGTAGTAAATTTTACCAATCTGATTCTGTGGCAGTTAATCCTAATATTGGTTCATGGGATTGGGAATCATCTTTTAAAGGGCTGTCTATGCAGAAAAGATGGATATTTTTTACAACTATATTGATAAACTGATTGAATATTTTGCACCTCTCTGTACAGCTGCTAATACTAGGAAAATCAAATTTCCTTAGTGGAGTATAAGTCTCTCTAACGTTAAAAATAAAAAGAAGAAATTATGGAGATTTTGTAGGGTGCATGCAATGACAATTTATAAAAATATTACAATACTTATAAGCAGCTATTTTTGCAAAAAGTTTTCAAATCAAGATCCTGATATGACTCATTTAGCAACAAACTTGAAGGACTATAATAAGGCACTGTTCAGACATGTTCATAGTTATGATTTGGATGAAATTACTTTGGCAAGCTGTGTTACTGAACCTAGAGATTTCGTAAAAATCTTTGGTGGTGCTTCTTTTTAATAAATTACACTCTAATTACTCTATAATTCTTTCCACTAATAGTCTGTCTGAGGACTGTCCTATACTGGGGAAAGATGATATAAAGAGTTTTCTGCACTATAAAACTAATTCATCTCCTGGACCTGATAGGCTAAATGGACATTTCTTGAAGGGCATTGCTAAGAGTTTATTGTTATTTATTTTTTATTTATCCTTTGTTGATTAGTCCCACTAGGCTAGTAGTTTTTTTTCCTGTAGAGACCAGAGGTGGTATTTATACTGCTAGGGAAATTTGGTCAGGGCATCAGAGAGCTTCTCCTTCTCTTTTTGATAAGAAATGCAGGATTATTTACATCCAGCCGAGCTACCACCAAGTCAAGCAAATGGGACTTGTGCTTAACATCTCATCCAAAGGACAACACACTCAGGAGCTGGTAGCTAATCTTGCTCTTTGCAGGAAAATTCACTCAAATTCCACTTCCTTTAAGAGATTAAAAAATACCAAGACTGGTTCAGATTTAAGTGACTATTATAAATCAAATATAAGCCAGCCTTGTCTGGGAGCTACCTCTGGCATATGTACTCTTACTGCAGCAATTACATCTGCACCTGAATGAACTGATTCAGGTTGAATAATTCTTCTGCTGAAGTTGAGGGAAGATTTGGTGTTAGCAGACATATCTTTCTATCAGTGGATAGGGACGTGATGTGGGACAAGTACAGGATCATAGGATCAGAGGATGTTACTAGGCTATTGGCCCTGCTGAGGCCCTTACAAACCTACACAAGAATTTATCCCAGGTTCTGACAAGTCAGCACCCAATGCCCCTGTCCAGCAGGGACCAGGTGGAATCCCAGGGGTGTATTTTCTGTTCTCCATCCAGTTATCCAGGTTGTGCTTAAAAAGGGTTAATGAGGTCCTCTGCTTCATATGGAGAGGGAGTCTATTCCACAAAAGGGGGAGTCTCTGGAACACAAATCTCTCCTGCCAACAAGTCCTATTGATGTCACAGACCAGGTTAAGGTTGTGCAAGCAGGTTACTCAAGTGGTGCTTCACTTGTAGATATACAGCAGTCCCATCAAGGTGGGGTCTGAGATTGCTTTCTATGCTAGACAGAGGTCACCTCTGAAGAGTCTGTATGAGACTGAGTAGAGGGACAGGGCTTTTAGCCTACCTCTGTAGGGTAGATGTTTGAGACCCTGGTTTCACCTGGTGAGGAACCTCTTGTGGTCTCTCCAGCTGCTGCATGTGCTTTGTGAGGTACATGCTGAAATTGTACTCAATAATGGGTCTTATAATGGAAGAATAAAGGAATGTTATGACCTCATTGTCCCTGGATGAGGCACCCTTCCTAATGAGGAGGGCCATGTAGAAAGCTTTCTGTACAATGGAGGAATTATGGTGGTCAAATGTCAGTTTGCTATCAACCTGGGTGCCTAGGTCCCTCACAACTGATTGCATGCTTAGGACCTTGTTATTAATGTGATAATTTGTGGGGACATCACACTTCCCAAAGGGGATGATGATACATTTTTTTTCATTGAGTTTGAGGCCATGTTTCTGGCACCAGTCATTTGTTTGGGTGAGATCCTCTTGGAGGATGTCCACATCATTAGGGGAATTGATAACAGCGCCCAGCTTGCAGTCATCTGCAAACTTGGTCAGCCATAGCCCACTGGTTTTGGCCTGCATCTCAGAACAGTATATCCCAAATAACAGAGGCCCCAAGACCAATCGCTGGGGTACACCACTCGTTATGGGTCTACTGCTTGAGGCGGCTTCCCCTATTTTGACTAGGTGGGTTCTGTCAGTGAGCCAGTTTGCTACCTATCTGGTAACATATGGATTGATGCCTAGTTGAGAGAGTTTTTCTATTGTACCCAAGTGGGGAATAATATTGAAGGCTTTGGCCAAGTCAAGGTAGGTGGTGTGCACTGTCTTTCCCTTGTCAATGGCTTTGGTGACTGTCTCAAAGTCAACCAAATTTAATAGGCATTACCTCCCCTTGATGAAATCAAAGTCTGTGGGATCGAGTGTTTAGAGGTTGCCAATGTCCTTGTTAATGAGGTCCAAGATAATCTGCTCCATGGCATTGCAGATCAAGCTAATTTGGCTAATGGGTATATAATTTCCTGGATCAGTGGATGCTCCACCTTTGTGCAAAGGGATGACAGTGGCTGTCCTCCATTTGGGTGGGATGAAGCCAATACTCAGGCTTTGGTTGAATAGGGGGCCTAATGGTGCTGCAAGTTCCTGCTTGAGTTCATGCAGGATGCAGCCTGGGATGTTATTGGGTCCCGTGGAGGCTGTATTTTTTGCCTTTATGAGGGCAGTAATTACTTGCTCCCTAGAGATAAGGGGAGGGGGGCAGGTGCTGGGGATGTCCTGATTTACTGATGGGGAGGGGACAGAGGGGGTGAAGTTTTTGCCGAATCTGTCTGCCAGCAGGTTGGCTATACCTATGGCAATTGTGTATGTGGTGTTCTTGACCACCAGTTCTGAGCAGATCTGAGTGCTTCCTTTGTTTTAGTAGATGTGGCCAGTTTAGACTCAAAGTCTGTTTTGGAGGATTTCACTAGTGCTGTTATTTGCTTGTTCAGGCTAAGCAGATATTGCTGCCAATTAGTTACCTGCTCTTTCTTGGTCCTGGACAGCAAATTTTTTTCCTTTTATCATAGAGTTTATTTATTGCAGATGTCCGCCAGACAGGTTTACTCTTCCTTGAGGAGGAGGATTTTGTCCTGTCGGGTATTCCTGATTCCATGCAGCTATATAAATGCTTGTATAGTACTTTGGCATAGGTTTGAACATTTGTGCCAGCTCCTACTGAGGGGGAGGGTCTGTGAAACTGTCTATACCTTCTCTCAGGAGGTTGTAATCAGATTTGGAGAAATCATTTTTTTTACCCTAGCTGGGGGGGTTGGGGACTTCGAAATTGACTGCTTTGTGGTCGGATCATACCAGGGAGGATGACACTATAGGGATGCTGCAGTGGTTACTCATGTTGGTTAATACCAAGTCCAAGATATTATCACATTTTGTGGGGGTGTCGACCAGCTGGTCCAAGGCATTTGCATTGATGAAATCAAGGAATCTCTGGGCATTTAGGTTTTGGCAGAGTAGTTCTTCTAATCTATGTTTGGGTTAGTTAAAGTCACCCAGGGTCAGGGTAAAGGGGTGAATCTTGATAGATTCAAAGGGGTACAGATAGGTGGAGTGGGCATCTTGAGTCAAAGTTGGGGGCCTGTAGCTAGCTATGATTTGAATATGGTTCTTGTCAACAGTTATCTGCACCTGGAGTGTCTCCTGTGCGTCACACTGTTTGACTAGCCTGGAGGTGTGTATGTCTTTAATATATATTGAAACTCCACCTCCTTTTGCTTTGCTGCCTACAGTTTGGGGTCTGAATGTATGATAGGATGAGTAACCTGGTATGGCTGGGGAGCTCTCCGCAACTTTGAACCAGGTTTCTGTGACTGCACAAATGTCAGCATTTTCCAGGATTAAGAATGCTTGAAATTACTGCAATTACATGTTTAGACTCCTAGCATTTAGCAGCATGACCTTTAATTTGCATTTTGATGAAATGTTCATGCTAGTAGTTTTGACCTCATGGCATTGCCTAAAAAATGCACTATGTATGTGGGAGGCAAGAGCCTTTGCCAGAAACCTAAAGCCCAAGGCAGACAGAAACAGGCCATTTCTGGCAAAGCATCATGGTCTGTTGATCATATCTTCCCAGGCTGTCAGGTACTGGATGCCCTTGGAATGATACCAGAAACTAAGCTAATTGTTAAAGTCAATCATTTTCTGTTTGTGTTGAGGCATCATTCTGGGTGTTGGTAGAATGCTGCTTAAGGCTAGGGACATACCTGCCTGGGACACATATATTCAGCTAGCTCGATCATGTCTCTCTTCATATACTCCAGGGAGGTACATCTCAATTTATTCACACCAACATGGACTATGACAGAGTCATAACAGTACCTGTTGTTGAGAGACTTGAGTGCATGAGTGATACGGCAGATTCTGGCACCTGACAAACAACTAACTGTGACTTTCTCCTTATCCAGCCTGGTGAGGGGTACATCTGTGTGTCTCACAATGGAGTTTCCTATGACTAATATGTTGAGCTTATGGTTAGGCCTTAGTGGCTGTGAGGCAGAGGAGTGTGGACTTTGTGTGGTGTGTGGTGTGGTGGTCTATGGAGTTCGCTTATGTTTTTGACTTGGAAGTCTCTTTTGTTTGGGTATGTTTTTGTTGAGGACCTCCACATATATGTGTGTGTGTGTTTGTATTGTGTAGGCATGGGTGGTGTTTGAGGTGTGGTGTTTGTGTTGACAACCTTCTCAGTGCCAGATATATTGGCTTGTGAGGGAGAGAGTACAGACTCTAGGTTCGTAATGAATTGCATCTCTCACAAATTGTGTTCCTAAGTGGTAGTGGTAGGGGGTTGTCTGTATATCCTGAGACAGTTGCTACACTGTCTCAGGATGCCCATGTCAACCAGACTGGCAGGAAAAGACATAGGACATTCTCCATCCATATTTGTCAGAATCTGAGGGAGAGAGGCCAGAGAGAGCTAAGGCTTAAAGGGTGGAAGGTCTAAGATGAGTACTACTAGGTGATCACACGAGTGCTACTAAGGGAAAATTTTTAACTGGAATGCCTCACAATGGATTAAAAACAGTGCAGCAAACAAGCCTAAACCAGCTTAAATGTGGTGTTTGAATACCACAAAAAACATAGAAGATTCTAGTAACACAGAAATCTATCCGATCCTGCTAGCCCCTGCTTTCTTTACCAATCAGCTTGTACAAGACAAGAATCATAAAGCCCTGCTACTCTCACTAACAGACAAGATAGGCCCCTACCAATGCAAGATAGCTGCCAGAAACACAGAAGGCAAACAAAAGATGGCTGCCAGAAACACAGAAGGCAAAAAAACAGCTCTGGATGCAGTAAACCTGTATCCAGACTATGCTACTCAATGTAAGGGTTAAGAACACAGTAAAACTCACAGAATAGCACAGATTTACCACTTACAGACAAAAACAGAACCCACAGTATAAAAACATACAGTTAAACAGTAATGAAATAGCAATGAAATACAATTAAACAGTAATGAAATGCAGTTAATCAGTAAATTGCTTTAAAAAAGTGCAAATATGATAAATTAGCTGTAAGGCACAGATAAAAATGATAGGCAAGTGCAAATGCAATAAAGTAAGTGAAAATAAATGAAAAAGCACTTAGATTGCTCTTGGAGCCTCAGGAATTTTGTAAAACGTCCCAGAGATGAGGCACCTCCTCAGAGCCTGGTTCAAACAAGGATACAAGTATACAATATGCTTCACTCATAACCATATTACTTTCCTCCAGCTTTTGATATAAAACTCCTTGTTGGTCGGTAAGACTGAATATGGAATGTTTACTTTGTCTTTTAGTCTAGCAGATAACTTTGGGGACACAATGCTCTTTGCCCAGTAAAACTGTATGATTTTATTCCACCTTTCCTGGACTACACTATATTGGGTAGCTTTACATTGTTATTCCTCCCCGGATTGTTCACTTGAGTTATGAATCCCTACACCTTCCATCCTTATACTGTAACATCATTTGGGCTATTGTGTCCTCAGTCTCACCTATTCTGTCCTTCTTAACTTTTTATTTTTTTCTCCTTAATCTCTGTCTTGAAGATAATGCAAATTAGCCATGCAATTTTCCTCTGCAATTTCATCAACATCAGAACAGCACAGTAAATTGACTCAAAAAATAGCTCTACCACTCTGTTAGGGCAGTGAGGCAAAAAAAGTGTGCATGGTATTTTGATGGCATACGCCCATTCATTTCTTTGACAGAATTGCAGAAATCCCATTCACTTCTCTGGCAGAAGCAGGGGTGTTAGCTGTGCAGCAGATAAGTACTGCAAAACCATCTGTGCGTGTGCGAGCACGTCTGTAGCAGCATGATTGCAGTTGTCTGGATGTCTGTGTGTATATGTGAATGCTTATTTTGTGTGTATGAGAGAGTGAGTGAGTTTGCATGGTTGTCAGTAGGTGCTTGTGTATGTATTTGAAGGTATCCGTGCAACTGCATTACATGGGCTGGTAGCAAGAACACTAGCTATATTAGATCTATTAGCAAAGTAATGAATAAAGACAGGATAATGAGTCACTAAAGAGATGTTGCTCATTGCAGCTTTATCATGCGTCTGTACTTCAGTTTATCAAAGTTGTAGTACTGAGCAATACAGAGTTCCTGAAACAGCACTGATGGCAATCATTTTCTAAATTTTATCGCACATTCTAGTAACATGTATGGTATATTTTCACTGTATAGTCTAACAATTTTATCTGCATGTGCCCATAGGGGATAGAAATATTAAAGTTTCCTGAGTTATCACTTGTCAAATGTGTTAGAAGGTGAACTTCTTTAAAAAACTATGTCTGCCTGATAAAGCCTCTTTGGCAATGGTCTCTTAAGACCTCAGCAGAGTTTTTCATGCATTCTTTTTGCCACAATGCCTACCAACAATCAACCTTCCCAGTGTGTCCACAACCTATTTGTTCTCCTGTACTGGGTATCCCAGGGATAATAGCCAACCAGATGGTTTATCATGCAGGAACCTATGAACATGTTTTCTGCCCTTACAGGTATCCCAGCAATGAAATAAAGACCTAACCCTATACCCTGGTGGCTGATGTTAGCACCAGTATCACCAATTGGCATCCTATACCCTTCCATTGTTTGTTTGTACTTCCACCACAAGCTGCAAGGGTTATCTTGACTAGTTTGTGATTGCCAAGCCCAGTTGCAGAGTTCTAACCATTTTACTGCCATTCAAGCCTCCAGTTGCATGGTGCTGATTGACCAAACAGAACCACTGCTCCTTTCCCCCTGAATGAGTGAGCTGATCCTGGCTACTCACTCCCATCCTCCCCTGCCAGACTTTTCCAGCACCCAGGCTCCTTATTGAACTCAGGTCACAGGCCTGTCTTTATTTCTCTACATCAAAGAGCTGGCAGACCTCAACAAACAGACAATATGAGAGCATTAGAAATTATATATAAAGTCACTATATTTGTAACCATTTTTTCCACTTTGGAAGGTATCCAAGAATCCAATTAAGAAACAATCTAAGATACCTGAATAAAACTAAGGTGATTAGCCACAAAGGCAGAGTAAAAATGAGATGCTACACTGATTATAGTGAACTATTTTACATGCAATATAAACTATGCACTGCAGTGTAACATAATACAATGCATGGTAAGATAAATACAGTCCTTGAAAAAACATACAAGAGTGTAAGCACTGCCCATAACATTCTAAGGCATGTGGCAAAGGAGCAGTTTTAACTAGTTTATTTTGGCTGGTACTTGTCCCATACATCACACTGCACTGTCAGAACATGCCTTGTTATTAGGCCAGAAGTACATTAGCTAGAGTCCCACCAGTTCCACTATACAAGCTGTAGAAGCTACTACATCACACAAAAGAAGGGATTTGGCAGATCACCATGCAAGCAGAATTTGGGAGCAAGAATGTTTATTCTATGCCACTGTTATGGTACTGCATACAATATGTATATCTGCTACTTGACAAATAGTCTTAAAAGAATAAATGATAATGCACTGACTATCAGATGTTACTACTGATATCCAGTGCATGATCTACCAAGCCATGCAGGTGAATCAGCAACAAATTAGATACCCTAAGAAATATATAAATACCCAAACCCAAACCATCAATTCCCAAGTTACTATGCGTCTTAAGTTAACATGCAGTCTGTTCTCAAGTAAATGTAAAAGCCTATCACACAAAATATATGTGTCAAATGAACTACAATATGTGAAGCTGGTGAAAAGATTATGGCTATGAACTTTTAACAAGCTTCTTCCTGTATTCCAGGGTTTCGTTCTGTCAGCCTTCATCTGCCTACTGTGCATCTCTGAATAAGTCACTTAGCCAGATGCTGCTCTAGGACAAACTGGAAATTGTGCTAGGCTCATCAATGGTCTGATGGACCATGTGCCTGGTAATTACCAATGAACCTATAAACAGGAGCAATAGTCAAGTAATGCATGCAGGACACCATGGCAAGCAGGTGGGAAGGGGAGAAACAGGTGAAATAATCAGCACTGATGGAATGAGCCATAAAGCACTACTGGCAGTGCATTACAAGACAATGAAAAAAATGTTGACTCTGATGATCTCATTGCAGGCTTTTGGCTTGTACAGCATTAGTGCTTGTTACACTTGTCTTTAAGAATTCTGCTTATTTGTGAAAGCACTCTAGCATGTTCAACTGTTTCACAGGAAGCTCCAATGTGAAATCCATTCACACTGCAGTAGCATAAAGGGATAAAGCCCTCATTACAGCCCAAACAAACCAAGTTCGATCAGTGGCTAAGGCACTTGACAGAGCAATGGTGAGGATGGGCGTGCCTATCATGGAGGGAGGGGACAATGCTGGCCATCACTTCATGAGCCATGGTGGAGGCATGGACTCTGAAGGATTAATGCCAGGCTGGGGAGCAGAAGAAACTGAGTAGGTGTGCCTACCCTATATATGGGGATAGGACATACATGATCATATGATCATAGAATACTTGGCTAAGGACCCTATACAGACTTTTTAAGCCTAGCCATACTTTGCAGAAATACTAGAAAGGTATTGGTCCCATAACTTATGTGGGGAATATATAAACTTAGGCATGAGTGGTTGAGCATTTAAAGTTTCCTCTCTCTAACTGAGACACAGGTGCCAGATCAGGGGCGTTTGTGATTCACCACGCATTGATACAACTTCACCTTCAATAAATGCAAGGAAGAACTTTACTTTACTTGGATGGGAAGCATTTTCCAGAGAAGAGCAGCCTCTGAGGCACATGCTTGTCCACTGCACAATTTCCTTTTTAAGTTGCAGTTTAGGTTTAGGCAGGGATCAGGTGCTTCTGGTGTTATTTATTTTGCGGATGTGCAACAGGTCCATTAAAACAGGCTCAGATGATGCTTTATAGGATGGGCATGAGTTGCCTGTTGGCAGAACGTAGGATATGGACAATGCTTTGAGGCAGTTTTTGTAGGGCTTGTTATCTATATCATGCATTAATTTTGTGAATTAACCTCTGAGATCATTCTAGCTGTTGCATATGCCTGGTCAGGTACATGCCAAAGGGTGCATTGTACTCAATGACTGGTCTTATGAGAGCAAAGTACATCAGAACAATGACATCTTTGGGTGTAGATGCCATGCCTTTGCTTATAGGTTGTGCAATATAGAACGATTCTCTTACTACTGTAGCCACATAATGGTCAGTGTGTAAGTCACTATCTACATGTGTTCCCAAATCCCTGACTACTGGGTCAATTCTTAGGGGTATATTATTTATGTAGTCATTTGCATGGGTGGCTGTTTTACTGAAGGATACTCTTACACACTTCTTAGCATTGAGTGTAAGACCATGACTCTGGCACCAGTTATAGATCTGTTTGTGTCTTGGGAGATTCAATGACTGTACTTAATTTGCAATTGTCTGCAAATATGATCAGCCAGCGACATTAGCATTGACTTCAGAGAAGTGGATGCCAAACAGCAGTGGCCTCAGCACTGATCCCTGAGAGATCAAGTACTGACATACCTTTTTGAGAAGGCAAACTCCCCTATCTTGATTTCTTGGATCCTATCTGCGAGCCAGTTTGCTATCCAGTAGGTGAAGTAGGGCTTTATATGTAATTCAGTGAGCTTGCCTAAAATGCTCAAGTGGGGAATTATGTTGAATGCTTTAGCCAGGTTCAGGTAGACAGTATACACTGTTTTGCCTCATGCCATGCTTTCATACTTTTCTCAAAGAAGTCTTTCCTTTTTGAAACCAACTGAGTTGGATCCTCCATCTGTAGGCTACCTATGTCATTTATTATGTCCATAATGATTTTTTCCTTAGCTTTATATATAAAACTAGTCAGGCTTATAGGTTGGTGCTTTTCTTGGTCCATGGATAGTCCATCCATGTGTATTGGCATAACAGCTGCAGTCCTCCATTCTCTTGGCACAAATCCTATTTGTTGTCTACAACTGAATAGTGCTTCTTGAGACACCATAAGGTCATGTTTCGTGCTATTAAGGAGGCATTTTGGGATATTATAAGGTCCTGTCAATGCAGTGTTTTTTGCCTTAGAGAATGCATTGAGGACATGTTAACTGGTAATAGTTGAGTAAGCTGGGGTTGGGGCGTTTCTATGGAAGTGCCTGAAGGAGAAAGTGGAGTAAAATTGGAGCTGAATTTATAAGCTAGTAGGTTTACTATGTCCTCAGGCTCAGTAATGCTGGCTCCATTTACAATTAATTTGGCACATTGTTGTGTATTAACTTTGAGGTTTTGTACGTAACTGAAGAATGTCTTGTGGTTGTCCTTAGCCTGGGAGGCTACTTTTACCTTGACTTTAGTTGGATTAATTAATCCTCTGAGGTGTTTAATTTTATGAGGGAGTTCTTACCTTGCTGAGCATAGCACATCCTATTTTTGGCTAGGATCCTCTGCTTTTTGTTACATAATCTATTGATGATGTGATTACATCAGGGTGGATTGTTTTTTGAGTTTGTCATGAATTTATTTTGTGTAGGTTCTACAGTCTCTTAACAGCTGTATACATGATTGTGGGTTTTTTTTTTTTTGTGAATGACTCAATGTAGACAAAGGTTTTCCCTGGGTTTGCAATAGCTCAAAATTTTGTCAGGGAGTCACTTAGAAGTAGGATGTTTGCCTTGAAATAATTCTAAATATCCCAGGGTTACCTGAAGTCCCAGGTTTTATTTTTTATTTAAAAAGAGACTGCTTTATGGCCTGACCTGACTAGTGAGAGCAATACATGAGAGAGAGTTCAATAATCCCTCATGTCTATGACGACTAAGTCTAAGATGTTAGCACCTCTAGTGGGCATGCAGACTATCTGGTCCAGGGTATTTGTGTTTACAATGGTCATAAATATCTGGCCCTGCAGGCTGGGGTTGTGTATGATTCCCAGTTTATACCGGGGTAGTTACAGTCACCCATGGATTTGGTATTGGGTTGAATGGGGAGTGTCCCCAATATGTTTAAGTACGTGTTATGTGTTTCCTGGGTCATTGAGGTGGACCTACAGCTTGCAAGGATATAGCATGGTACTTTCCTATGGTAATTCAGACATGGAGAAACTCCAAGTGTATCATACTGTTTGACCAGTCTTGAGGTATGTTTTTTTTTTGATATACGTTGAAACACCTCCACATTTTGTCCCTTCCTGTGCAGTGAGAGTTGCATAACAGGTAGTATACTCACATTTTTGCAGAAGGTTGTGGGTTCTATTCTTACACCAGGTAGATCAATTGCTGAGACTACAGTGCAGTGCAGGGGTGTGTCCTGCACTCCTCAGTGTGCTGTTCTTCAGATGAGACATTAAATCAAGGCCCCATCTGCTTGTGTTAGTGGTAGCTTAGATGGATGCAAAAGATTCCACTGTACCTATTTAAAAGAGTGGAGGAAGTTTCCTGATGACCTGGCAAAATTTCCCTTAGTAGTATAAATACCATCTCTGGTCTCCCCTGAAAAACAGGCTACTAGCCTAGTTGGACAAACCCAGTCAACAAACAATAAATAAAAGTCACTGGTCTTAAGTGATGGGAAGGCATTATAGCCCTGCACAGCTGGATGCTCTCTATAGCTTTAAACCATGTCTCAATAGGTGTTCAGATGTCTACATTCTCCAGGGTAAGGAGAACTTGCAGGGAGTGGATTTTCGTGTTCAGACTCCTGACATTGAGCAGTATCGTTTTTACATTTTCTTGGGTTGGTTTTGCTATGTTGGAAGGTTTATCAGATTGGTAATGTCTAAAAATTTCACTGTGGAGGTGGATAAGGTTTTAGCCTGTGTCAGTCATTTCCTCCCAAGCTGACTAATATTGTACCCCTTCAAATGACATAAAAAAACTATGCCAGTTACTAAAGGCAATCATCTTCTGTTCATATTATGGCAACATCCTTGAAGAAGACAGAATACGGCTCAGTGCTAGGTTCTTACTGACCTGGGCTACATAGTCTGAGACCTCCATCATGTCACTCTTAATATAGTCCAGGGAGGTATGTCTCAAATCATTTAGTCATATTGGTACTTGTGGTTAAACGTCCTGAGTGCGTATGTGGTCTGATGGATCATCACCCCTGAGATGTAACTGACTGTGATCTTTTTCTTGCTCAGCCTAGTGAGTGGGATATTGATGTTACTCACAATGGAGTCTACTATGATCAAAATGTTGGATGACATGTTGGTCTGCCTTATAGGCTTAGCCTTAGAGACACTGAGTTGAGAATTAATGCGCCATAGTGGGTGTTTTTTTGTGCTTTTGAGGTTGCTAAGGGTATTTATTATAATTACTATGTCTGGGAAGTCTTTGAGGTTTTGGATTGGGTCATTTACTTTTAAACGCCTCAGCACATGTAGGTCTATGTTTGTCCTGTAGTGGTTGTGCAGGCATTGTGTAGTGTTTTGCATTTCTGACAACCTGCTTGGTATTTGTTGCTCTGCGTTTGAGAGCGTTGCCTCAAGAAACAGGGTATAAGTACATCTCTCACATACTGTACCAGATCATTTAAGAATTAGACTGTTGTCAGAAAACATTAGACAATTGCTACACTGACTCAAGATTCCCATTTCTATCAGGCTGGCTAACAGAGAGAGTAGGAAAGTGCTGATCCATAGTTTCAAGTATAAATATAATGGGTTTCAAGGAGTGTGGTTTCAAAGGATTTATGATAGCAAACTGATTTATACTCAGTTTGGCCAACTCATAGCCCAGCCTAGTCTACATCTAGGAATGATGTTGGCACAAGGATGGGGTAGGGAGTTAGGCCAGTGGAAAACATCCTCATTCAATGAATGATGGCTCATCTGCCAAGCTCATCTCACCTGTTTGTCTAGTAAAGAATCTTATTCTTGCAGCCTGCACAAGGAGATGGGGACCTCCTTGGATAAGGACTCCTACCAAAAGGGAGACCCTCCTAGCAAGGGAACACTGTGAATTTGCCGGGTGGTACTTGTAGGTGTTCAGATTTTGACGGAAGAGGGGGTGATGGTCAACCATTGGGAATGGAGAAAAAGTGAAAAGTCCATGCTGTCTTCTGTTTCATCAGCATCACCTAGTTTAGGGAGTAGTTCAAATTTGTTGTTCATCAGCACCATCGGCTGGAAAATTTTCTGGCAGATAACTGTTTTCCAAAGGCAGAGTAGAGTTGCAGGGTTTAAAATTTGTGATATTTTCACATCCTTTCTATGGAGGGACTTGTATGGGGTTGTCAGAGCTGATCTTTTCCTCTTCCTCTCCTCAGACACATCATAGTTATCATTATCTGCTCCCGTGCCTGTTGACTGCTTCCCAACCTAGGACGATTTGCAATGTATGTCCCAGCTTCATCTTTCACACCAAACATTAAAGGCATGAACCGCTGTTGTCTTTTCTGTCCAGCTTCAACTTGTGGGCTGTCAGATCTGACTCTGATCTGACACTGGCCTTTTTAAGAATCTTCAGCCTAGGAGCTCTGCCTCCTCTACCCATAATACATTGCTTTCCTTTATCCCCCACAGATTATTTGTCACCTCAGAGAGTGCATTGTGGCCTCCACTCACTGTAACTTTTGCTGTTGTTGCAAGTATTCTTTTTGTCTTCAGCCCTAATAACTGTATATGTAGCATTTAATAGGTGTTAGGTTCATAGTGCTGCTGGGTTTGTTTGTTTAGTCGTGAGGTGGTGTGTCAGTTCTTTGTATCTGTCTCACTTTCTGGGCATTGCCACCTTTTTTCCCCTTTATCTTATTGCCTGGTATTTCTCTGTTAAATTTTAGGTTTTAAGGTAGTTAGGTAGCTAGATAGTAAGGGTGTGTATTTTGTGTAGTTAGTTAGTGCTGTCTTACTGTGTTGTTTTCATTTGGTTCTAGGATGGGGAAAGATAAGGAAAAAGGTTTTAAAAAATCCGTGGCTTATGGGCGCAAATTGCCCCAACAAGACACCCATGATCACTGTGAATATTGCCTGGGCATGGCACACTTGGACTCTGACAGCTCCACCTGTGCTGTCTTTGAGATCTGGACACTTAACAAGCACTGGCCAAAGCTGGTCATTAATGGTATGCTCTGTCTGTTCAATCAGTTGGGAGCACGAAGCTGTCAGATTTGGAGAAGCAGTTGTCCTCCTTTTTGCAGACACAGATTCAGTTGGAGATCCTTCCAGTTGCCTTGGCACTAGTGCTAGAAGGCTGCTGTTGCCTTTCTTCCCCAGTCCCTTTGGCTCTGTGGATTTATGAGTCCACCTGCACTACAATCACCCATGTTGGTTATGATGGTTTGCATCAAGCACTGATTCCTGCCTTGCCATTCTCAATTCCTGCAATGTCAGAGCCAAGCATATCTCAGGACCAAGGGCTTGGGGCCATGGCTCCAGGGTCAGGGGTAACAGTATGGATTTCAGAGTCACCCCTGCCTGTCAGGGCTTCAGCGCTCAATAATTCAGCTCCAATCTCTGCATCACAGCAGGTCTAGTTAGAGCTTAATTTCAGTGTCTCGCTCAGGTCTTTGAATTCGAGGAGTACCAGGTCTGGTCAGTCAACTTTGGCCTCTGCTTTTGACACTGTGGTGATGATTTTCTCCCAGTCAGAGATAAGAGGATCAGCAGTGGCTTCAGATCCTAACACTTCCCCTGTATCTGAGCCTGCAGATGCATGTCAATTGACTCCAGGACAGCCAGTGCCATCTGATCCCCAGGCATCCCTGGTTTCAGGGTCGCCTGTCTCTTCTTGGTCTCCCCTGGGCTCTCCAATCAGGGTGGGGTATGGTAAGGTCAATGCAAGAGGAAGCATGTGGATTTTAGTGCTGAATCCCTTATGAGGACACCGACATCAATGAATGGGGATCCCCCAAATATCCCCATGATGACACCTACTTTTTTGATCTTTCAGAATTGAGAGCATGGGACATGGACAGAGGAAGCGCCTTCCCTGGAGAAGTTAATGTTTCTGGAGGCTTTTGGCATGGATCCATCTACATCCCAGGAAGTCCTCCCTCTGGACGTGTTTATTGACCTGTTGTCTCAAAGGGCTTGGAGAGAACACAACATGGTAGAACCAATCCCAGGAAGATGTATAGAATTTGGGCCCTACCTTAATTAAGGTCCCACTGGAGTAAGGTTCCAGCAGATCACGTAACTGTAGTAGCAGCTGCCACAAAAAAGGATATTTTGGAAGAGAGTTCTTTGGTCCATCCTCCCAACAGAGATTCTTGGGTTCTGGACTGTCTGGGAAAGCAACCATCGCACTGCATGCACTCAGATATCTGGCTCGTTTGATAAGGCTTCAATGGGACCTAATGTCTGATTTGTCAAATGCACAGTCAATCTCTAACATGTCCATGAGGTTATTGTCTAACATGCCTGCTGGCACAGCTTGTGCAGCAGGCCCTTGCATAGCCATGTGCTGGCATGTCTTGATGCATTTGTGCAATTTTGCAGCCTTCTTTAAGGCATCCTTTCAAGGGTTCTTCCTTGCTTTGTACAAAGAGACATTAACCAGGAGTGAGCAAGACAGAAAAACTGTGTCTGCTGTAGCAGTATGATTTTCCAGCCCACAACGATCCTTCTCCAGGAATCAGTATGTGGATAAGCAGTTCTTCTTTTGTAAGTCACAGCAGCCTTTCCAGGACACTCCTAGGGAATATTCCCCTTGCAGCAGAGGGGGCTAACCACAGCGGCCAATGGCCACCAGGCAGAGGTGGTCTGCAGAATCAAAGTTCCTGTGGGGCTTTCTCAGGGAGGCCTTTTCAGTATACTTGAATGGTTGCCCAATTGTTGCCCTCTGGAGGCAGTTGGGGGTTCCTTGGCTCTCCAGCCCAAAGTTTGGGAGGCTATTACTCAGGCATATGAATGTTGAGAGTCATATCCAGAGGATATACAATTCCATTTTCATTTGCCCCATAAGAGATGCAAGAATTCATTCCAGATGTCCCAACCTGTCACAGAAGGAACACAACAGTCAAAAATCAAAAACTACTGGCCAATCGAGCATCCAAGAGGTTCCAACAGACCAGCAAGAATCTGGTGCTAAAGAAGAAAAAGGACCTCAGACCAATACTTGGATCTCAGCAAACTGAACCGTTTTGTCAAGCAGACCAGGTTCTGGATAGTCATTGTGCAATCCATTCGATCTCTTTTGAGGAAGGACATCCAGTCATCCTTTCTCTTTCAAGGAAAGATGACTGGATTTGCTTGAGAGATCTCAGGGATGACTACCATCAAAAAAAGACAGTGAGACAGTACAGGAGATTTCTTTGCTTTCAGTTGTGAGCCAGTTATTACCAATTTATGCCCTTTGGTCCAACCACAGCTCTCCAGGTGTTCTCCAAATGTACAGTGGTAGTGGCAGCTTCACCAAGGATACAGGGATTCCAGATTTTTCAGTACCTAGATGATTGGCTCCTCAACATTTTCTTAAAATCATCTCTCATAAGACTCAAGGATTTTTACCGCAATCCAGTGTCTGTCCGTAAGCATTATGGTGAATTACAAAAAGTCCAGCCTGGAAACAGTACAAGTGTTGGAATTTACTGGCTACCATTTGGATATGATCTCTCAGATAGCCAAGCTTCCATTATCCGGGTTAACTTCTCTTTGCTGGAAGGCATCTCACATGCTTCAGGCCCAAAATTCTCTGGGTTCTGTGGTCCTGTGGCTTCCTGGATACATGGCAGCTGTCTGTCCAACTGATCTGGCAATGGACTCTAGTAGTACAGTGGTTTTACCTTACTGTTCTCATGGACATCCCCATTGCTCGAACGAACATTTATCACCACTACATTCACTGGTGGTTGGAGTCTTCTCTGGTTGCAGCAGGGTAACTGTTTATTCTTCCCCAACTCCAGGACAGTGTTACTACGGGCATTTCCCTTCTGGGGAAAAGGGGCATTTTGAACAAAGAACAGTCCAGGGGATCTGATTGACTTTTGAGGCCAGACTTCACATCAGTGTCTTACAGATGTGTGCAATCCTCCTAGCCTGCAGGCCTTTCAGGATCCTCTCCCCAGGGGTGTGATTGCTGTCTAGATGGACAACATGTCTGTAGTGTGGTACCTGAACAAGCAAAGGGAGTCAGGGTTCTATCCACTATGTTGGAGGCCATGAGGGTTTGGCAATGAGTGATGTCCTCTCAGTGGTTTCTGACTGCAATGTACATCCTAGGGAAGTCCAACATTCTAGGGGACAGTTTGAGCAGGAACATATTCTTCCTCACAAGTGGTCCTTGAAGCCAAAAGTAGCATCCCAGGTGTTCTATTGCTGGTGCATCCTCTGCTGTGAACTGTTTATTCCCTCATCAAACACAAAGTGCAGATGCTTCTAAGCTCTTGTCACCCCAGAGGGACAGTCACCCTGGGACAGTCTTCAGTATGCTTTGCCCCTGGGACATCTATATGTTTACCCTCAGAATACCTTGATAATCAAATTTCTTCAGAAAGCAGCCCACTGCAGAGCAACAATGATTCTTATTGCCCCATTCTAGACTCAATATGTTTGGCTCCCCTTTCTTTCCTGACCTATATCACACCATCCCTGGATGCTGGATCCCATTCCAGATCTGATTCTCCATCCCACAGGGATTCCTCTGCACAACCTTCACACCCTCAGAATGACCACATGGTTTCTGCAATTCTGATGATAGCCAGGAATTCCAATCTCTCAGCAGAGTTATATGTATTCTTTCATCATCCCAGAAACTTTCTACCCAAAATGTATATGCCAGTAAGTGGAAACATTTTACCAGTTGGGTTTTGTCCAAAGGTTAAGACCCCTTTTTCAATTCCGTTGGAAGTTGTTTTTGGATTTTTTTGCTGATCTTTTTTAAGATGAGTTAAGTTATTCTACCAGATTCAGTTGGCAGCTACTACTTTTTTCCACATTGGCAAGGATAATACACCTTTAGTAGCTAACTCTTAAGATATGTAAAGCATTTCTGAGGGGTACTCATTTGTTGCGACCACCAGTTCAAAGTCCATTGCTCTCTAGGATCTTCCTCTGGTGCCCCAAGCACTTGCTGTTCCTTGTTTTGAGCCCTCAGCTACAGTTTGCTTGAAATTATTGTCTTAGAAGACCATCTTTCTGGTAGCTGTAACCTCTTCCAGAAGGATATGTGAGCTGCATGTGTTGTCCCTCATCCCTATGTACTTAATTTTTCATAAGGACAGAGTTACTGTTAGGACAAATCCTTCATTTTTGCTGAAGGTCATCTTTGAGTCAACTTTAAACCAGCTCATTCACTTGCCAGTCTTTTTTCAAATTTCAGTAACAAGGAGGAGTATTTGCTTCATTGTCTAGATATGCATATATTTTGGACAGACAGAAAGTTTGAAGAAAGTGGGCCAGTCTTTGTTTCTTTCTCCAGAGCTTGGCTGGGAAAGCCATTTTCAAAAGTGACCATATCCAAATGTCTCTCCAATGATATCTCCTTAGTTTATTCCTTGAGAGGAATGTCTTTATACTATTAGAGCAGTTGCTGCTTCTACTGCACTTTTCTTGCAGGCTTCTATTGATGATATTTGTGCTGCTGCTGTTGCTACTTGAGCCAGTGCTCATACCTTTGTTTCCCATTATAAGCTGGATGTTCAGATGAGGTCTTGGACCTTCTTTGGTTCCAGTATTTTGTGGAATGCTCTCTCCTAAGGGCCTGCTATAGGTTGTACCTGGATGAGAAGTCTGTCCTGCAGGTTGAAGCTGGATGGAAAAGACAACATTGGATACAAAAGTTACGTATTCATAATGATAGATAGGTGTTGTCTTCTTCCTTCTGGTTCAAACATCTCTCCCTCCCTTCCCCATCCAAAGTAGTTGTTGGATAGCTAGGTGTTCCTGACTGGGTGGGCAGTCACTTTGCTGGGCCTTGTCTGTTAACCTTACAGTCGCCATCATAGTAGTGGATTTTATCTTTGGCATTAGAGGGGGTGTTCAGGGGTAAAGTTTATCTAAGTATAGGGGAGAGCAGTGTATTATGGGTAGGGGAGGTGGAGTTCCCAGGATGATGACTCTGAAAAGGCTGGGTTCTGATCCGAGTTGGATCCAATAGCCCACAGTTTGAACTGGACAGAAGAAGACAACACAGATCTATCATTATAGTAAGTACATACCTTTCATTTTCTGTGTCTGAGTCTATCCTTTCCTTTCAGTGGGATGCTGCAGGTATGTAATTTATCATTTTAACACAGCTTTATGTAGGTTTTTATGAATGATCTGTCACATGGGCAGGCTCCAACTGTAGTTCTGTGAAAAATTCTAATATGTTTAGCATTTTAGTTTGCTTTATACTATTGTAATATTGTAGCAATAGGTATGTCAAGATTTGTTGATTGTATAGCTTAGTATGGTGTTTTAGTTATTTTTTTAGTTATTTTCTTATTATTTAGATGAGATTTTTAGTTTTGTTTGTGATCAGTTTTGCTGTTAATTCCATGTTTTTCCTGTATGCAATGTGAAATTTATTGTTTTTAATGGGGGTTTGTCACAGAGATTACTGACACACAGAGTGGTAACAAATATCTGGGAGGACGTGCAGAGGAGTCACAGACTAGTTGATGATGTGCATGTAATGTAGATAAAAGTATACATTTTTAACAGATAAACATTTTTATCACATCCATTTAGTGATATTGGTGCTTACTAGTAGGATAAAAACTGTGTGTGTGTGTACTTCTGTATATACACATATCCAAATGTGTCTTTGTGTAGCTTTATACTGTTCACACACAAGTGTACATCTTCGAATAATATCATATGTGCAGTACTGTGAAATGGCAGTACAAATATTGCATATGTGTTTGTGAACAAAATTAGTTCTTGTGACATTTCATCAGTTAACTTATTTTTGCACAGGCAGAGCCAATTAGGTCAGTAACGTATTACTTTTTAGGGTTACACACTAAAATAACACAGAGGAATGGCAAGTAAAACATAAAGGTAACAGCTTTACCTGCAAATGCCTACTTTGACTCTCAGCTATGAAAACAGCTAAAAAATTGTATATGGAAAAGATAAAAGTAAACTATAAGGTCAGGGTGCATCTTGAATATAGTCTTAGAATTGTATACGTGCCAAACAAATACAGAAATAAAAAGTTAGACAGGAAGAAAAGGAAAGCATAGTACAGAAAAAGGGAGCAGGCTGCTAAAAATCATAAAGTGTGAAAGATACACAAATCTAGTACAAATAAATGTGAAACAGTAACTATTCTCACAAAAGAACTGCCTATATCACCACTCACCATGTTCCAAACCAAAGTACTGACAACATCGAGTCATGAGAAGTGATTGCGCAAGACTCTTCCATGAATGCTTGGACTAAACAGAATTCCTCGAAAATGGAAGAAAGCTCATTCTGGATGAGGATGTCAAGTAACCCACATCACTGGCACTCAGTGTTTTTTAAGGCCTGTTAGTTTCTAGAATGTTCTTCTCATGAACTTTATTGTAAGAAAGGCAGATTTAGAAATAATCAGATTACTCACCCTACTGAGCCCAATAAGCAGACATTATCTCTGTGCAGCATTTATGTGACCAAATATACTTACAGACATCCATGAGGATAGTTGCCTTCCTTCAGCATGCAGGCTTGTATGTTCTGATGACAACATTGCTCGTGATATTTTAGTACTGCTATTAGGGCCATCTGTCAAACAAGATTATGGGCAACGATCATAGCAGTGGCACTTGTCAGTCCTGTATAAAAATAACCCACAACCAGATAAAGATGTTTGACTCACAGCAGCTGTATAAACATATGAAAACTGCAGTGGAATGGGCACTGGTTCTCCTTGTCAATGGATCAAAGATGCATTTTCATAATGTATTTTTTTTACTTCAGGCATGCAGCAGTGCACATAATATTGAAAGAAGACATGAAGAGATGTGTTGTCATTCTCATCTGTGGCAAACAACCGGTGATGACCACTTGCAACAGATTGTGAAAGCATAGATGGTCATGGGAGCCATATAAGCCAAGAATGCAGAATCTGGCATAAGTGTACATTATGTACCATGCTTTAGTCTGAATTTGCTCTAAGTCACATTTTACACCATTTAACAGGGAGAATATAAAGTTATATGTTCTAAATAAAATGCGTAAAAAAAGAAACTTACAAGATGTACAGACAAATAGAAAATTACTTGAGTATAGTATCTCCTTAAATGCAAATGTTAATGCAGTGAACTAGTTGCTTTGGGATAGCACTTACCACCTCTGGTTTCTCCCCCACCCATTTTTCTTACTCCTTGGCATTTCTATTACTGTAACCACAGTTATCTGGTTCTCATTATAAACAGATTATAACTCTTGTTGGTACTGAAATTAAACCACCTAGTATAAGATCACACCACTAGATTGATTGCTAACACTGTAGTGCAGCATACTGACTGTGTCGACCTTCATATGAGAAGTTAAACAGATGTCCCATTTGCTTGAGTTAGCTCAAGTGGATGTAAAAAAATCCCACTGCACCTACTAAAAAGGAGTAGGGGGAGTTCCCTGATACCTTGGCTGAATCTCCCCTAGTAGTATAAATACCACCTTGGGTCCCCCTCAGTAAGAAACTACTAGCCTAATGGGACTGACCCAGTCAATAAAGGATAAAATAAAATTATTTTTTCTTTTATCCATCGATTTTCACATATTCTGGCCTTAGCTGACTCGGCTTCCCTGACTACATTTTATATTTACTCATTGTCATATATTAACACAGTCATTTAATTGCAGACATGGTTACATATATAAACACAGCAATAATACACATACATATGTAGACTAAACAGAACATACTGAAGCCTTATTTGTCAACTCGGTGTATATGTGAAAATTCAATAACTTTATGAACTTGATTAAATTTATCACAAACGATTCATGCACACAAAAGTGATGCATAGTTAAAAAGGAATATCAAGAAACTAGATATTAAAAAGTCCCTAGCTTGAGCAGCAACAGAAATTATCTTTCTGAAAGTAAAAGCTGACGTTATTTCGAAACCACTGGCCACATAATTTGTCATCTCCTACCTTGTCTTTCCCACAGGATTAAAGAAATGAAAACAGCAAAGGTCATAGCTCACTTTAAAAGCAGCAAGAGCACCATGGTCAGCAATTACAGGGTAATTACTCTTTTGCTAGTAGTTAAAAAGGCTAGACATGTTGGGGGGGGGTGCAACAAGATGCATGACCAACCAGAAAATCTACATTCAGCAGCCAAGTTAGAACAACAAAAACATGGTACAGTTTAAATATTGTGTACTGGATAATGAGGAAAGGAACTGAAACGGAGTGGGTTGCTAACTGCTTATATGAGGAAAACACTGTAATTACGTGTACATACATACTGCTTAACACAGGCCCAAAATACATGTTTAAATAATTTACTAGGCCTTAAAACATCATGTTATAGATTATAACAACATATGCAAATGCTTCAGATGAAGGCCATGTAATATGGTTATACTTCTATCTTTGTGATAGTGATATGGAAGTGAAATAAAATGCTAATATTTGAGCTGCAGGGTTACTGACATACATTTCAGCAATACAGCAAAACAGTCATTTCATGTCAATGAAACATATTCAGTAAACACTGTCACTTTATTAGCTCTGCCTTGTGGGCCAAGTACAACACATGCTCTGCAGCATACATGCAGGGAACTGCTCACACTCCTGCTGGGCTGGTTCTTAAGCACTAGGTCAGAAGATTTCAGCAAACTACTCAGTTGTTAAAGTGTAGGTTACCCCTTACAGGCTTGGAAGCTGTGGAATTTGGTAAAGGCAACTGCAGCCATTGTCCACACAGCATGTAAGCAAAGCAATGGCATAGCCTTCTGTGGATATTCCAAGTACTAACTAGTCACAATCAGGGCAAGTTGTGCAAACCGTGGTCAAGACATTACTGAGGAATATTGTTTGGTTTAAATATAGCACCTTAGAAAAAAATTTGAATGCCTTCTGTATCCTAATTTTTTATCTTTATGGAAAAGATCTAGCAATGTCTTTTGGCTTTTCCCAGTTTATGGGCCACCACAGCAGATCACCAGTCCGCAGATTAATTGGTAGTGGTGTTTTTAAGGTGTTGAGTTACCAGCCCGGCGCCCAACCTTTCACAGAAGGCACACACACACCTACCTACATGTCTTTTAAATCTCAGTCGACTGCAGGGAGTACATGCAGACTCCACACAGAAGCAGCTCCAGATGAGAATCGAACTGGAGAGCCTCTTGCTGTGAAGCAACAATGCTAACTGCTGCACCATTGCAGCCATATCTTTATGGCAAAGGTAAATACATACAACTGAATAGCCACCCAATGAGAATAGAAGCAAATAGCAGTGGCGTGTTCATTTAAAGGCCAGGCACTGAGTATAGAAATACTCCTTTTGTAGGAGGTACCAACCATCAAAGGTGGCTGACAGAAGGAGAAATTAATGTCCCAGAGGATACCGTCCTGATAGGAGGTGAGTTACATACCAGTTCCAGCAGAGTTATGAGGAATTACAGCATACATTCACACTAAAGTATCCACTCTTTTATATGTAGTCAGCTGTCTCTAGCACCCTTATAAAGCACTACAGTATAATAATAGGATAACAGAAAGAACTCCTCAGTCTTTGGCAGAATAACACATTAGCTAACTCTGCAAACATTGCATCACAGATTATAAGTAAAACTCAAACCATGTGCCATGGATCTGGGGTGGAAAGCATGCAAATATGAGCCAATATGACACCTACTTTACCTGTAAAGCATTTTAACATAGTCTGCTACCTCTGATTCCAGACTATATACACAGATACAGACTAAGAATTATTTCAGTGCTAATTGTTACAAATTAGTGAACACATCTGATAGTGAATGCCAGTCCACTATGTTCATCTGCTGAAATTTAATGAATCAGATATAATCATATGTAAAGTTATCAGAAGAGCAGTAGATCTTTGAAAGTAGTTCATGAAAAATGGTGCTTTGTTGACAAGTGCCATCCAGCTCTAGGACAGTTCTTGAACTTTCTTTCAAAACCTTCTCTCCACCTGTATCATTTCACTTTCTCCAGGAGAGTCCAGAAATACTTGGCTTTGAAATTTTCCAAATAAATTTCTGAAACCTGCAAAAATACAGCCATTGCCAGAATCTTTATTAGACTCCACTGCAGCAATGTGCCCACAGCTACCAGGTCTACCAGGTGAAAGAAAGAGTGGAAGACTCATGCATGTGCGGAAATCAAGCAGGCAATGAACAATCGTCACTGACAATGGACAGTCCACTGTATAACCGTCAAATTTAGCTGAGTATATAAGACTACAAATACATGTAGCCATAAGCCAAAGCAGATAAAGTGTGTGCCCAAATTTTGTGCTCTTAGGATGTCCAGTCGAGCAAGAACATTAGTTTCCACATGTAAAAGGCCCGCCCCCATTAACACAGATTTTAACAGCAGGATGGTTTAAATTGTGACCATAGGCAACTTTGATGAAAATAGACTGGACCTAGGGAAAGACCTACAATACTTCCAGAGCTAGGTGGCAAACCAGAAATTGGTTATCCATCTTGGTGAGCAATAGAAGACCTCTGTATTGCATGGCTGCCACCACAGTCATCACCACCAACATAAGGTATCAGAACATCACCAAAGGAACAGGTGAAAGGCCAAAGAAACCACTGCCTTCTAAAAATGCTAGTAAATAAAAGCAACCTGCTGTATAGTATTTTTTGAAAGACACCGATAGAGCAGAAGGCATCCAGCATACCTGATGAGCAGAACCAGCAACTCTTTCATAAATAGAGAAAGATGAACTGAATGGTGATACTTATTCATCTAACCACAAGGCATTTATATCCAGAATTGCCTGAGGCTCTGGTTTTCTTGAGGACTGAAAGCAAAAAATAACAGAAATAACAGAACCTCAGCTCTTCTTGATGTGAAGGCACTTGCTAAGCAGCTCTGTATGGGTACTGCAACTCAGTCTGAGACTTCATTTCCATGTACAGCAACAAATTTGTCAGTAGAAATCTATTTGGGGAAGATAACTGACCCAATCCAGAGAGAGTCTTTTCACTCTAAATTCTGTTTTACTTTAATAATGTTTTATCAGACTGAAATGAAACTGGAGAACATGATTTCCACACTGCTGCTGAAAACGTGAAGAATCTTGCATAGTCATGACTGCTAATGGGTATTTAGCTGAAGCTATATTATATATGAGTTGAATAGACCTGGAGAGGAAGGGCAGCTTAAGGTTAGAATAGGGGTTGGGTAAGGAGTTGATAATCTTTTGCTGCTAATTAAAAACTTGTGCCTGCCATAAGTCTACGTTTTAGTTATTACCTCAAAAAAATATTGCACATAAATGGAATAACTCGCTAAAAAACAGAGGTTATTCAACATTCAACTTTGCATTGACCCAAACATGTATTCGGGTGCTTCTTGTGGGAGAAGCAAGGATGTTGGAGCCAATCTGATTTGCACTTAACATCCAAATGTCTTCTGGAAGGGAAGAAGGCTTAGGAGCAGAACTAGTGATCTCTGCTTGTTTCTAATAGGAAGAACTGTTTCTTCAGTCTCAATGGCCAATACTGATTCAGAAAGGAGAGGAAAGATTAACCTTAAATGATGATGAGTGTCATATGACTAGGCAAGAGGAATATAACTAATATATAATTAAGTAAAACACCTTGACACCACAACAGAAATACAACGGATAGAGCATGATTCTTGTTTGTTGGGGTATGTTAAGCACGTGCTTGCAATTCTTCTTGCTGATGATGGTTATCTCAGAATGATATGTTGTTTGCATTGCCTCTTTCTCTGCTAACATATCAGGACCACTGGAACAGGGGATGAAGCATTTGTTTCTTGAATGCTTGTAACACTTTCTTTCTTTCTTTATAGTTCATGATATGATTTATAACTAATACTTTTTAAATGAATCATTAGAATTCTGAAAATGTTTCAAATACATCAAATATACAAGATAATGTAGCTGATGTATTAATAAATGATTTTGCACTGAAATTCCTTACTTTTTGAGACTGCTATACTTTCTGTCATTGCGGTATTTATTTCAATTCTTGTACCTAGTGTGTTGTACAGTAGTTTCTGAAAATTACTCTTTTATAGGAGGAAGAATAGGAGGCAACTTAAAATAACGCAATTTTTAATCAAAGCAGGAATATCATTCTAGCACATATCGTGGACTATTCTAGTGTTCATTTTAAAATCTACACACTTTGTGGGCATGGCAGTTTGCAGTAACCCAGTAAGTAAATTTTTCCCCCTGCAAAAAGTATAGCAAGGGGCAGCCAACTCTGTAGCACAGATGGATAAAGGCCTAACTGTGAACCTAATGGCCGTGGACGATTTAGTGACCCTGGTAGCTGAGAAGCTAGCAGAAAAGGGTGAGAGTCAGCAGCCAATGTTGGCTTACCCATTCAAGAGTGGAGGGAGGCAGACTGATCCACTACAGTGCCAACAACTGCTGGAGAAAGGGGGTGTAGAATGCAGAATACAGTCAAAAGATATGTGCTTGACTCTGCAGAACTATAATTGTAGTAACCTTCACCTGAGTAGTATGGAAGCACATGCACTCTTTGTGGAAGGCAGAGCAGACCCTCACTTCAGTGGGCACACACATATCAGCCACAAGGGAAGAGTTGGGGGAAAAAAAGCATACAATTCCCTATTGTTTAATGGCAGTGCTTTCTGATTCACTCTCTCTCTCTCTCGCTGATATCTACAGATGTTACAGAGAGGCTGGACTCTATGATCACATGGGTGGGAGTAGTGGAAAATGTAGCAAGGGGCATGAGTCATGACTGAGTCAAGAAATGAAAGACAACTTTAATTTTTCAGTTTATTAAATGCAGTGTAGGGCAACATGTCATGTAGGCTTTATTAGATGTATATTAGCCTTACAATAAAATATTATGAACAGTGTGAAATGCTGGTGTATGTGGTCACATTGTTACAGTGTTCTTAGTGAACCTTTTTGTAGAAAGTGTATGCTGCAGTTATTTGTGTGCACGTGTAGCCTGATCTTCTGTGATGTCTGTCTCCTCTTTATCATGGTTTCTTGTATGTTTAACTGCATTTGATTTACCTCAATTACATACACACATATATATATATATATATATATATATATATATACACACACACACATTGGTAGAGATGTTTTGGCTCCCATCATGACATGAACTGTATTGGAAACCTTACTTGTTCCTGGCCATGCTTCGGCATTCAGCCTCAGGAATCATGTCCTTTGTAATGGGTGCTGAGGCTTAAGTGGGATCTGGCAAACCTTAGAAAACCAAAAAGGGATTCAAGTCTACCCAGTTCCGTACCGAAGGTGGTACAAATATTTAGCTGAATGTTGCTGAGTTTTTAGAGAATAAGAATGAATATAAAGAGTATCTGAATGCATATAAACCTGCCCTTGTATATCACCTAAAGGACATCTAAAGTGTTTGGGGCATGAATATAAGAGACTTTGCATTCTTACCCCTCACCTTCCTGGAGTATTGCTTAGAAAGTCAGTGTGCTGTAACTTGAAAGACTATTCATGCCTTCGGCAAGAAACATGTACACAAAAACATCTGGCACCGTGATTTGAACTCACATAAGCAGGATATAAAAGATGAAATGAATAATGAGAAAATAAGTCATAGTGCTAGACGCAGTAGTACCATTTAAAGTCAGAAAACAAATGTAGAAGTTTAAAATAAATAAATAAATATAATTTAGTGTTCAAATGCCTGTATCTAACAAAGTCGCTATAACACGATCAACCTTCGCAGGATGCATAATGTAGCTAGTCGTCCTCAGAATTTCTGTAGGTGAGCCAAGCTTAACAATACATTTGACATAACTTCTTCACTCACTAACAGAATTCATCACTAATTTGTCAGGAGACACAAAACGCAACATAAAAGTACCTCAACAACTCCACCCTGTTCTCCGACCACATCAGCTTGCTGTCAAGAGTTTTGAAAAAACTTAATTTCCTCTCTGCAGAATGGGTGTAGTCTCTGTTGATGTATGACACCATGGCCTGGTCGTCTGTCTAGAGAGGAAGGGGTTCATAAACAACTCCCTCTCCAAATTTGGTTTATGTGAAAACCCTTTTCCGGAGATAGGTCACTTTGCTTGCTCGAGGAGAAGACCAACTGAGCTACTGAATCCACAAGTTATGTCTTCTTTTTCAGACACCTGTTACTCTCAATTGCAATAAGGGAAGGCCCACAGTAGGATTGTTAGAAATGTTCAACATCAGAGAAACTGGTAATAGCTGTCTGTTACCAAGAGAATGTCCACAAGGATGTGATAACTTCAGTAACCCAGCATAATTCTTCTCTTGCACGGCCTCACCTATAACAGCTAACAACCTGGTTGACACTCTGGGTCTAGGTAACAGACTAAATTAGCAGCCTTTATACTGAAAATAAAGTCCTCCCAAAGTGAATCAAATGAACCTCCTGGGAACACCCAAGACAAAGATCTGCCACAAAGCATCCAATGTGTCTAAACACTATTCCAGTGCCTTGCAGCGAGATCAATAAAACATTTTAAGACATAATTTGAAATCTGACATGTCAAAGGGATGTGCATGTATGTGCAGGATAAAATTAACTCTCCTATTGTTTATGGAAAAAAGAGACAGTAAATATTTCACTTTCTGAAGAAGGAAAATGCTGTATGGCCTCTTTCAGAAAAAAAGTCTGTGTTTCCAAGAACACTGTCAAGAACACTTGAGACATTACTACAGTTCTCTCTGGAGTGTGACTTACCATCTTCAAAACATGGACATCGACAACTACATCTAGAAAAAAATAAGGCCAAGGTAATGATTCTTCAGGTTTAAGCAAACAAAGAGAACTAACTTTCCACTGGTGGACATGTGAAGTAGTCATGTCTGAGGAATTTGCATTTTAGAAGGCTTAATGGCCTGATGCTTAGATTCAACCCTCATTCTGAGGGGATGACTTCTTTGGGGTACTAGAATAAGCCTAAAAGAAGACAAGGAAGACAGCATGCACTGTAAAGACTATCTACTGTGGTCAATACCTGGTGTCTCTTTTAGAGGTCTTCAAACAGATCCTAAGAAGCCTGCCTAAAGAGGACATCAACCCAATCAGCTACTTGAGCCACATCATCTACTGGAAGCCTCTCTAGAGGAGACTGCCACCCAAATTAGATTTTAGCTTGCGTGTAATCAAACAAAAAATTGTGGTCCACAGAAACAGTGACTTGTATGCTATTTTATCATGAATAATGTAAAGATAAGACATCAACACTGAAAGGATGCAAATGTTTGAATACCAAGCATGTGACTGCTGTACTCTCATAAAAGATGATGAGCAGACAATATACAAGTTAAAATAAATTGTAGCAGTAAGAAACTAAAATTCAGGGGAAAAAAATCAATTTCAGCACTTAGCAATGAACACCAACAGGATAAGAATGGTCAGGAACCGCCTCTGTGGAGATGAACAGGATTATGAAGTACTAAGTCTAGCATCAACAGTCAGCATTAGCAGTCCTAAGAAACTTATCACATGTAGCTTCACCTAAACATCATGGATAATAAAATTCACCCATGATGAAATTTGTCAATAAGCTAGAAAAAATAAAAAACTAAAAAAAAGCAAATGCCATCCACAAAGTGAGGTTATACTCAATCATACACACAAATGTATCCAGAATGTGTAGGATGGTACTGGAATATACACGAGATCCATTCAGTCTATTTAATTGTTTTCTGGTACTTAAGAGATGGAAAACTACCATGTGAAGATCTTTTTCACAATTCCTTAATACAGTTTTACTCCACTTAAAATATATTCAGGACATCTGTTACTAACATTGAGTATTTACTGAGCTGATGCTGTAAACAATGCAGAGATTTCACTATATTTGGGCTGTCAGAAGTGTCAAGAACTAAATCAAAGAAAATATTGTAATCATTTGTAGATCTGTGTATGAGGAGAGAAACAATCAATAGTAGTATCTTAATGGAGGCACTGTATGTTTCACTGCAGTGAAGAGAGTGCAACTGGTTGCGCATGGTACATTTTGTAGGGAACATGATGTCCACCAGAATGATTCACAATCCCTGAAGATCAATGAAATTGTCTTGCTTGTTTCAGTCAGCAACGCTGAAGTTCAATTAAAATTCTCTTCTCCACAGGGTACGCACCAAAATGCTGTGTTCCCAGTCCTCTGTCTGACCGTGTGATGATGTGAGGTAGTGCCAGCTGTACCAGGGGGAGTAGGGCAGTGCATGTGTAACATATACCAGCATAGCTAGCTGGAGTTTTGTAAAGAATTATATGTCATTTACATATCAAACTGACTTGTACAGATGCTTGTGTGAAAAATGTACCAACAGTGGGTCCTGCTGGACAGAAAAGAAATGTACATTTATGTCAGACTGTATTTTTTAACTGATGAAATGTATATATTTTAACAGAGGATACTGGAATGGAAGGGGTTAATTCAGCTCAGCCAGAGATGTAATGTCTGTGAAAAGCCTGGGCTGGAATCCTGCTCTATTGTCCTTACTGGTAAATTAATTGCTACCCTTTGGTGCCAGACATGGAATTGTTTTACAGTTTCCAGATGTTGTAATAAACCTTAGCTTAAGTTGTGTGTGTGTACTGTGACACATACCAGATCCTGGCTCGGTTTCTAGTGAGAGGGTAGTGTGGGAACCACAGAGTCAGGTGGCGAGATATGATGTCATTCTGTAGCCAGCACTAAAATTGTATTTGAATATTAGTGACAGCTGTGAGGGGTGCAACTCCGTTTTTGGACCTGACAAGACACTCATCCACTTTGATCTTGCTTTGTTTTAGTAAGTAAATAGGGAAAATCAATTTTTCAGTTAGTTAAAAAAAGAAGTTATGTCCTTACCATAACGTTCCATGTGGAGTGTTCATCTCGCCTTTGTTCTTACACACGGGTTCGGAGTCGATCCTCGGCTCCGAGTCGGCCGCATCGCAAAGCTCTGCATCTCAGAGAAGCTCGAGACAAGCCCATATCCCACAATCCTCCCTGCCATTACTCAGATCTAGTTTGCAAACAAACCAGACCAAAAATCCAACACCTCAGGTGCAAGAACTACACACTCTCTCAGGCATTCAGAGACACTCTCTCACCATAGCAATAACTAAGGGTAGAAACATATACCCCATGATACACAGGACCATATACCCCGGAAGGGGTTAAGACAAGTCGATCAGAATCTAATCCTACCCGTTCTTCCAAAACACGTGGGGAGGGGAAGGGAGGGAATGTAAGAACAAAGGCGAGATGAACACTCCACATGGAACATTATGGTAAGGACATAGCTTCTTTATGTGAGAGTGTTCAATCTCGCCATTTGTTCTTACACATGGGTAGCGTCCCTAGCTCCGTCACCCCGAGTGACTTATGGAAGAACGTTCCTAAGCACAGTGGAACCAAAAGATGTCCTGTCTTTGGAGACTTTGTCCACTCTATAATGAGTGATGAAAGTATGTGGCTTAGACCATGTGGCTGCTGCACAAATCGTGTCCAAAGGCAAGCGAGCTGCATGAGCCAAAGAAGTTGAGACGGATCTGGTAGAATGGGCCTTAGGTTTGGTGGGTAAGGACTGATTTGACTTAAGAGTATACAAAGGCTATACAATCAGCAAGCCATTTAGATAATGTACGTTTAGTAATTGCCATGCCCTTTTTATTGTCTGCAAACGCGACAAAGAGCTGATCTGTCTTCCTGTAAGCTTTAGTCCTATCCAAATAAAATCTTAACTGACTGTGAACATCCAACTTGTGCAGCATATACTCCAACTTGTTAGTATGGTTCTTGAAGAAGGTAGGGAGTTCTATGGATTGGTTAATATTTGTAACTGAACATACCTTTGGAAGGAAAGATGGGTTTGTACGCAAAGAGACTCTATCTGGATGGAAAGTCAAGTAAGGTGGTCTGACCGATAATGCTTGCAGCTCTGACACTCTTTGAGCTGAAGTAACAGCAACGAGGAACAGTGTCTTCCACGATAAGAACTTTAGGAGGCAGGACGAAGCAGGTTCAATGGGTGGCAACATGAGTTGCGACAGTAACAAATTTAAGCTCCATGGAAAGAAAGGTTTTCTGACGGGCGGTCGAAGATGGAAGGTTCCTTTCATAAAGGCCTTACAAAGTCTGTGAGACATAATGGGAGAACCGTCCTCACCAATATGGAAGTTCGATATGGCCGCCAACTGTACTCTTAGTGTGGAAGTAGAAGCTCCTTCGTGAAAGAGGATAAGAATTCCAATACTTTATGTAGAGGAGCTACCAGGGGGGTCTAAGTGTTGGTTAGACGCCCAGTACACAAAGCGTTTCCACTTACTCCTATAGAGTTTTGTAGAAGAAGCTTTATGAGAAGCAACCAGAATATGTTGAACTGCCGGGGAAAGTAGATCAGACCTGGCTAGGCAGCGAAGCGGAGCAGCCAAGCTGCTAGTTTGAGGGACTGAAGAGACTGGTGAGGAACTCCCGATGAATGAGTCAGTAGATCTGGTACTGGGTCCAGAATCCATGGTTCCTCTGTTTGATAGGCTTGAAGAAAGGGGAACCATATCTGCTGAGGCCAGAATAGGGCTATGAGTATTATTGTCCTTTCCAGGTTCCTGGCTTTCTGTAGAAATCTGGGAATCAAGGGAGTAGGTGGAAATGCATATAGGAGACCCAGGGGCCAATCGTGTATCAGTGCGTCCCTAGGGACATCCCCCACAGGGGGTAGAAGGGCAAAGTAGCTTCTGCATTTTGCATTCAATGGGGAAGCAAATAGATCGCAGCAAGGCTGGCCCCATTTGCGGAAGATCTTTTCCGCCGTCTGTGGATTGAGGGACCACTCATGAGGTAACAGGATGGCTCTGCTCAACCTGTCCGCAATGACGTTGGATGACCCTGGGATGTGCATTGCTATCAGAAAGCGACCCGTGGACTCTGCCCATTGCCAAATTCTCATGGCCTCTCTGCATAACGGGTAAGACCTGGTTCCCCCTTGCTTGTTTATGTACCAGACCACAGACATGTTGTCCGTCTGAACTGCTACTGTTCCTAGAGGTAAGAGGGCTTGGAAGTGTTGCAACGGCAGGAACACTGCCCTCAGCTCCAGAACATTTATGTGTAGAGTGTACTCCATGTTGGACCATTCCCCTTGGACTGTTCTTCCCTGAAAAAGGCCCCCCCACCCTATCAGGGAAGCATCCGTGGTTATTGTGGCCGTTGGACTGGGTAGAACAAACGGACGACCCATAGTGAGGTTCTGATTGTACACCCACCATGAGAGGTCCCGTCTGCAAGAGTCTGTTATCAGAATCTCATGCACTAGGGGTAAGTGCTGGAATAACCACTGCGCGAAAAGCAGCCATTGTAGGATCCTCATGTGTACTCTTCCCATAGGAACTGTGATTAGTGATGCTGCCATTAGTCCCAAAACTTTCAACACCAGTTTGGCCGGGGATTTCTTGCTCTCTAGTAGAAAAAGAACCTGCTGTTTGAGGGTTGACGCCCTTATTGGAGGGAGCTTTAGCAGTGTTAATCGTGTATCTAGGTCTGCTCCGATGAATGAAATACGCTGTGAGGGCGATAAGCAAGACTTTTTGAAGTTTATCGAAATCCCTAGGTGGGAACAAAGGTCAACTGTGTAGTCTCTGGCTTGTAAGAGGCGACGCTCGGTGGTGGCGGTGAGGAACCAGTCGTCCAGATAGGGAAACACCTGGAATCCTTGTCGTCTCAAGTGAGACGCAACTACTGCCATGTATTTGGTGAATACCCTGAGGGCTGAGGTGAGTCCAAAGGGCAGAGCTCGAAACTGAAAGTGACTGGCTCCCAAACAGAAGCGCAGGTGATCTCTGGACAGTCTGGCCATTTTGATGTGGTAGTACGCATCTTTGAGATCTATAGAGCACATCCAATCGTCCTTCTGTAAGAATGGAAGGATCAATTGAAGCGTGACCATCCGGAACTTTTCCTTCTTCATGAAGGTGTTGAGATTGCTGAGATCTAAGATTGGTCTCCAGTCCCCTGTCTTTTTTGGAACTAAAAAGAACCTTGAGTAAGTTCCGGATCCTCTTTGGTCTGCCGGGACTGGTTGGATGACTCTGTTTTTGAGCAGTTTTGAAATTTCTACAGCTGCTGGGCTTCGCAGACGGGGTAGCACATCTGGAAGCCTTCTTTGTAGAGGTGGAGTTGATGTGAAGGGGATTTTGTATCCTCTGGTTATAATGCTTTTTACCCAGGAATCCGAAGTAATATTTAGCCAGGCCAATGGGTATAAAGCCAAGCGACCCTCGACTTCCTCCAGAGCAGGACAGCCGGGCCTCCCTTCAGGAGTGCTGGAAAGGCTTCCCAGGGACGGTATCCCTGTCGCCTTGGTTATGCGGACCCCCTCTGCCACCGGGGCAGCGTATTCCATTTCTACCCCCCCCTCTGCCTCTGGAGGGGGTATCACTCTGTGTGGCTTGGAAAGATCCCTGATTCTTACGGAACCACATTTTCCCGCCTCATTGCCCTTTGGGGTATGGTCTAGCTGGAGCGGAAAAACGGACCCCGACAGCAGACAGGGTCTTTCCCTCTTGCTCACACTGAGTCACAGTCTCCTTAACCTTGGGCCCGAAGAGTGTGGCACCATCAAAAGGGGCATTGGCAAAGGAAGACTTGAAGGCTTCCGCAAAGGAGCACAGCCGCATCCAGGGTTGTCTTCGAAGAGCAATCGCTGAAGCTGCAGCTCTACTCGATCCTTCGGCCGCATACAAGATGAGCCTCATGGATGAGTTTACTATGGAGGTAAGGGTGTTAAGTTCTGCTGTTACCTTATCAGAAACAGCAGCATCTGTGTTACCCTGGAGGGTATCTGTCAGCTCCTTGATGAGATCCCTCTGCAGACGTGTGAAATGAGTCAAATAGTTTAGCGAACGCATGGAAAAACTCTCCGAACTAAAAACGCGCTTCCCATATCTATCCATAGTCCTAGAGTTCTTATTAGGAGGATGAACAGATGAGGAAGTCTCAGACATCTCCTTTTTCGTGGCTGCCGCCACCACCATAGTGTCGACCGGAACTCCCTTGGTGAGATAAGTCTTATCCTGGGGGGCGGTGATAAACTTGTTTGGTTTTCTAGGGACTGGTTCCACTGTGTCAGGTGTCTCCCATGCCCTTCAAGCAATCAATTCCATTAATTCATCGAAGGGCGGAGTCACCCAGGAGGTAGAAGGTTGAGCCCCAAAAGCCTTCAGCAGCACCGACTCGTCCTCAGTGGGGGCTAGGGATTGCCAATCACCCCTCTGTTTCAAGATCTCCAGGATGTCTGCAAATGACACATCCTCAGAGGGTGATTTTGGGGACCCCTCTGCCTCATCCAAGTCAGTGTCAGACGTTAGAGATTCCTGTGGGGAATCTATGTGCCTCCTCTTGCACAACCGTTTCCTCAGGACCTCATCAGAGGGGGCTTCTGGTGAGGCCTCCAAGGAACAGGGGGAACCCTCTGGGGGTGGCTGAGGCAATGGGGCTCTACGCTTTGGATGGGTCGTGGGGGCAGAAAGAGAAAGCATCCCTTTTGGGGAAGGAGAAGACGTCTCTGATGAAGTGGCTGTCTGTGCAGACAATACTTTCCTCAAAAGGTCAAAAGCCCCTGAACCCCGGGCCGAGGACTCCCCCGGTTCTGAAGAACACGGGAGCATCCCAGACCCAGGGGCCGTGGGCTCCGACCCCGGGGACGGAGCCGAGCCAGTCTGCGCCGAGGCCCCGAGAGGGAGAGTCGGCACCGACAGGTCGGTACAACTCTCGGTCCTGGAACCGAGGAGAGACTATCGCTCCGCGACTCCCCTACCGGTTCCGAAGGAGTCGAAGTCAATGGTGTCGATCGTGCAATGGACGGTTTCGGCATGGAGGGCTCCACTATCATCAGGTCATCCTCTCCCGGCTCCGAGATCTGGATGGGTCTCGAAGGAGGACCCATTGGAGATATGGGGAGGCCTTCTAGTTTCGACACCAACTGGGAGGAAACTGCAATCAACTTGGAAAGGGCCATGTTTTCCATGAGTTTCTGCACGACACGATCCACATCTGTCTCAGATAACAGTCTGGAAGAACGGGTCGAAGGAGCCGAAGATGGCACCTACCGAAGAATGGACGGTGGTGGCAGCTCCGACACCGGTTCCAAGATCTGGGGCTCAGTGAAAGATAAACATTCAACGCTCGGCCCCGAGGTCTGTGGAACCGGCGAACGAACCTTAGAAGATGAACTCGGAGCCGATGACATGGGCTCCGACATCTTCGACCCCTTCGAGGATTTAAAAGCCTGATCCGACTTGTCCAAAGCCTCTTGAAAGGCAGGCTTAAGCAATCCTCTGTCTATAAGCTTCCTGCTTCTATCTGTCATGACCCTCCCGCTAAAGGAATGACAAATAGAACAATCCTCTTGAAGGTGGAGAGGGTCAAGACAGTAAACGCAGGACGCGTGATTGTCAGTGATAGACATTTTCTGCCCACACTGACATCTCTTAAAGCCGGATTTTGCTTTTTCCGACATGACTAAAAGTAAAAACACTTCACTAGGTAGATACAAGAAAAAACAACTATTAATCACTAATTCCTATATATATATATATATATATATATATATATATATATATATATATATATATATATATATAAGTATAGAAAATACCTATATAAGTATAACAAAAAACACTTCTTCACAAACCACACCGAGAGAAAAAAAGGGTAGGCCACAAAAAGGTGCCTGAAGAATAAAATCAGGAATATTATAATAATAACCACACACACACACCACTTCTATATTATACTAAGTAATATAAACTTATTTATGCAAAAAGAATAAGCAGCTTATCTGAAAGAAGTAACAAATTATCAAATTTTTTTCTGGTCCGAGCTCTCCTCAATCCGATCTGTTGCAGCGGCAAACTAGATCCGAGTAATGGCAGGGAGGATTGTGGGATATGGGCTGGTCTTGAGCTTCTCTGAGATGCAGAGCTTTGCGATGCGGCCGACTCGGAGAGGATCGGCTCCAAACCCGTGTGTAAGAACAAACGGCGAGATTGAATACTCTCACACAATCTAGTTAGATTAGCTAAATGTTTTTTCCTGTATCTGTCTGGGACTTTCCATCAGTGTTTTTTTTTTATTTCCTGTGGCTGAAACTCTGGTGTTTATTGTAAATAGATATTCAGTATTTTCATTTTTTTTTTTAATTTATTATTCAATATATCCAAACCTTTTATTGTGGCTGGTCTTCTAGAAAATATTTAACCTTTGAGAGTACTTGCATTTATTTAGTGGCATTGTGGCTCCACATTCCTGAAAATCTTGCTGCTTGGTTAAACACTATTGTTTGTATTAACTATTAATTTTACTAAGCATAATTGGGTACCCTGGTAACAGCCTTAAAATAGCTGGCATTGGGTGTTCTGGTGGCAGTAAATCTACCTTATAGTTTGGGTGGAGGTGGCAGAGCTGGTAAGCTGTGCCAGCCTTTCCCTGGTGGGTGGGTGTGAAAAACAAATTGCAGAGTGTGTGTCTGACAGCTACTTTCAACAGGGATACTGACAGCACTGATTTCACAGGGAGGGTAATACAGAACTCAGCTCTATTGTGGTCAGTGGGGAGTCTTATTTGGGACCTGGAGAGAAAGCCCAGCCCCAGGACTGGAGTGTGCATTCACTGTGTACTCTTAAGGGAAATTCTACTTGGTGCAGAGAGCTGCATCTGAAAATATTGTGTGTCTATTTTTCTCACAGTGAACATTCCCCACCAGTGTCAGTGGTGAGGATTAAAGGTCCTTGATCACTGGCCCAGAGGAGGGACGTTACATATTGTTGAGCAGCCGTGTGCATATCAGTTGAACTTCTGTAGCCTGTAAGCAGTTGTTACTAAAGGTGCATGTACTCTCAGCAGCCACAAGTTAAACATACAGAGTTTAATTTTTCAATAGTTTTATTATTTTTTTTTATTAGTTTAGTTTAGTCAGGGAAAGCAAGCAAAGATATCAGCAGACGATTATAGCAAGCTGACAGTGAACCAGTTTGCTAAGGTGTGCAAATCCAAACGACTAGTGCATGTCAGCCAGACTAAAGAAGAAATTATTTCAGCCTTATTCACAGCTGCACACAGACCAGTAACCAGGAAGAAAACCAGTCTGGTGATGGGATGTGCAGCTGTCAGAAATGGGACAGTTCACCTTTTCCTCAGAGGACTTAAAAAAAACATTTGGAGTTAAAGAGACTTGAACTGGAGGCAAAATGTATAGAATTACAATCAGTGGAGAGACTGCAACATTCGGAAGCTGAAGAAAATGAGAAGCAGCACCAACATGAGGGACATGCTGATTCTTCGACAGAAACATGGATGTAGTGGTGAAGGGAATGACCAAACCCCAGAAGCAACAAAGGTTAGTAAATTTCTTCCACAGTACACAGAATGTTATAATTTTAATAGTTTTTTATATATATGAAAGAGTTTATAAACAGTATGATGTTGACCAAGTGTTCTGGGTATGGTTCCTGAGCCCCTTACTCCACGATAAAGCTGTAACTGTTGTTTCTAAATTTTCTGATACTGATTGTTTAAATTATGACAAGGTTAAATAGTTTATTGGAATGTTTTAAGCTAATAGCTGAAGCTTACAGAAAAAATTCCATGAGCATAGACAAAGGGCAGATGAAAGTAGATGTGATTATATTGCTCAGCTAAGCACTTATTTTCATAAGTGGGTGTCAGATCACCAATTTTGAAAGGCTGACAGACTTTTTGATGAGGGAACAAGCCCTTAGCACTATGCCTGAGGACATGAGAATCTGGTTGGAAGACTGGGACTGTAACTCTGCAGATGAGCTGGGGAGAAAAGGGGAACTTTACTTGGCAAACAGGGCACCACTGCACAAGAAGGGGATACCCAGTGCTGTGCATGCATATGAGGGAATCCATGGTGGTCAGCCTAAACCACCCCAACAGAGTCCAATATAAAAGGAGAAGGCACTAGTTCAGGTACACAGCCAGTATTAGGGTTTAGATGTTTTAAATGTAACCAGAGCGTACGTGTAGTATACAAATGTCCACTGAGGCAGGTGGGGAACAAAAGGTGAGGAAGCCAGCAAGTGGGAATCACAGCATGCCAGTGGTAAGTTGTCTGGAGACAATGGGGGTACTAAACTATCAACCGGAGTTTATATCCTATCTTAGTGGATGGAAAACAGGCCACTGGCAAGAGAGACACAGCCCCTGACATAACCATTGTGAAGCTTGCAGTGGTTAAAAAGGAGGAGTACTTGCTTGGACAGTTCACTCCAGTCATAGCTTTAAGAGGGACCTCATTCTAAATACCTCTGGCCAGGGTTCACCTGGAATGGGAGGGTAAAAAAGGAAGCAAGCAAGTAGTTGTGTTTGAGAATATCCCTGCAGATGTCTTGATAGAGAATGATTTTGATAAAGCAGTACCTTGTGTGCATGCAGTTACATGCAGTCAGGCGTAGAGACAGGCATATGGGTCTCGTAGCCTGGAGGAGACTCAAACAGACCCCACACCTGAACCCAAGGCTGGTGATGTGGCTATCTCAGGAAGGGAGCTACCCTGTAGCAGTTAGCCTAAAGGTTAGCCACAGCTGCTGATAGGTACTGATGTTTCCTTGAACAGGGTGACTTTAAGGGCAAAGGTTAGTGGTAGTACCTAGGCCAACAGTGAGGCACTGCTGTCAAAAGATCAGTCTTCATGTGGAAGGGGAGCTCTTGGACCCTACATTACAAGGCTTGAGGGAAGTAGCTAAGGAGGCACCTGATTCTCAAGGAAAAGGGGAGTCTGTATACTGGAATAAAGGGTTACTGTACAGAGAGTGGACCTCTGAGGCAGGGCTACAGAGTGAGGTAATACAGCAGTTGGTAGTGCCCAGAGCCTACCATGTGGCACTTCTAGCCATAGCACAACATTCCCTTTGCAGGTCATATGGGCATAAATCATACCAAGAGTCATACTGTGCAGAACTTTTACTGGCTTACTTGGGATTGCAAGGGATGCAACAGAGTACTGCAGAACCTGTGAGCAGTGCCAAAAAGTAGGCAAGGCAGGAGACAAGGTCAAAGCATCTTTGATGCCTTTGCCTGTGATTTAGGACTTGTTTCAGATGGCAGTTATGGATATTGTTGGGCCTCTGAGTACCTCAAGTTACACAGGGAATAAATGTATTGTAGTGGTACTAAATTATACTACTAGATTCCCTGAGGTGGTGGATCTGTCCTCCATTAAGGCAGAGAAGGTGGCAAATGTTTTGTTATAGATTTTCAGCAGGGTAGGTTTCCTGCAAAAAATACTGACTGACAGAGATGCCAATTTCATGTCAAACCTGCTGTCTTGTCTGTAGGAGCACTGTGGGGTGAAACACCTAAAGAACATCCCCTACCACCCCCAAACTAAAGATCTGCTGGAGAGCTTAAACTCTATCTGAAGACCATGCTAAAGATATTTGCAGACCAGTTTAAAAGAGTGGGACAAATATTTGCCCCATCTGCTGTTTGCATACAGAGAGGTACCCCAGCAATACACAGGTTTTTTACACTTTAAGTTGCTGTATGGGCATAGGGTAATGGGTCCCTTAGATTTGATTTGTGATGAGTGGGAGGGTGAGTGTGAATCACACAAGGAGTCTGTTGTGGCATATGTCCTAAACCTCTGGACAAGGCTTATGGAGCTCATAAGCTTGGCCCAGGAGAACCTGGCAGGAGTCCAACAGCAGAAAAAGGTCTGGTATGACAGGAAAACTTGAGCCCGAGAGTATGCTGTTGGACAATGGGTTATGGTGCTTATACCTGTCAGACATAAAAACATGAAGACCCCTTATCATGATAGAGAGGCCCTTGAGCTGAGTATTTGCAGTGGGTGTCAGGGGGAGACTGAGGGGGATCTGATGACTGTTCTCTTCAGTGAGGCCTAGACTGACCCCAAAGACCCATCAAGCAGGTCCCTTACAGGGTACCTGAGTGAGTCTGACAGACTCTGAGGGTGTATATACATGAAATGCTAGAAATGAGAGTAATCCAGGAGTTCATGAGTCCCTGGGCCTCCCCAGTGGTGCTGGTACCAAAGAAGGATTGAAGAACCAGGTTCTGTGTGGACTACATAAAACTAAACAGTCACAGAGAGTCAGCTGTTCACCCCTTGCCTAGGACAGATGAAGCCTTAGAGCTGCTGGGTGAGGTTAAGTATATGACCACTATTGATCTGTCCAAGGGCTTCTGGTACGTGCCATTGGCTCCCACCACTAGAGAAAGGTCTGCCTCTGTGACACCTTTTAGATTATACGAGTTCACAAAGATGCCCTTTGGGATGAAAAATTCCCCAGTGACCTTTCTGGTAGATCATTTCCTAACAGCATCAGAAGATTATGCGCTTGCTTACCTGGACAATATTGCTATCTACAGCCATTCCTGGCAAGAACACCATCAGCATGTCAAGAAGGTCTTGGCCAGACTGCAAAGGGTAGGGTTGACCATTAATCCCAGTGTGAAGATGTGAGGTATTGCCAGATATACCAGGAGAAGTAGGACAGTGGATGTGTAACCTATGCCTGTATAGCTAGCTGGAATTTTGTAAATAATTATATATCATTTGTATATCAAATTGATTTGTACAGATCCTTGTGTTAAAAAATGTATTTTTTTAATTTTATTTCATTTTACATTTGTTTACTGGGAAGGTCCGACTGGACACAGGTACATTTTCAGCGAAGGCCCGGGGAGAAAAGCTCCAAAATAATAAGCACTGAAATACAACACAAGATCATATAATAAAAAAAATAATACAATGTAATACATGGGAGAGAAGTGAGAATACGATACATATCAGAAAGTAAACATTAAAAGTTGGCAATACATAAAGTGCATAACTCAAATATGCAAAAATGTATTTTTTTTTAACCCTGAATACAGGAGTGGGAGTAGGAGATGTAAAGGGCAGAGTTAGGTAAGAGTAAAGTTTGTTACTGTAGGATGTTAGGTGTAGGGAAAAGGTGAAGTTTCCAGTTGTTATAGAGGACAGATATTAGTACTATACAGTAAGTATTGACAGATTACCAAGTTTTTAAGTGAACTTGTGACCCTTAACAGAATCCTTGCAACAGTGCATTCATATTACTTAACCTGGGGTATAGCATGAGCAAAGCCAAGTTTGAAGATAGTGGGTTTTCAGGACTTTTTTAAATTGGATGGTAGAGGAAGTAGAAGTTATGTAACTTGGTAGTGAATTCCAGATTCTGGCTATGGTGTAGGCAAAGAGAAATTTGCAAGCATCATTTTTATATTTGATGACAGTTATGAGGTTCTGATTACTACAGCGTAAGGCTCTTGTGGTAGTGTGTGGTTCAATAAGATGCTGGGGTTTTCTCTGGAAGGTAATAGAGATTGTGGGCTATTGAAAGTTGATTGTGTAGCAGTAGTTGAGGTAGCTCTAGCCAATTGAGCTGCTTAAGGGAAGTACAGTGATGGGTCCTGTATGAGGCTCCAGTAGCAAACTTGGTTATCTTGTTGTAACAAGATTCTGTTTTCTTCAGTTCTGTGTGATAGAGATTAGTTAAGATAGGGGAAGCATAGAGGAGCATGGATAAGAGATGCGTCCTTGCAATTATGGCTTTGGTATTTATAAAGTTGCTTGTGATAAAAAAAATGTACCAACGGTGGGTCCTGATTGTATTGTATCTAATAAAATGTATATGTTTTAACAGAGGATACTGGAAGAGAAGAGGCTAATCTTAGTCCAGCTAACTTTGAAAAATAGTAAGAAATTAAATTACTTAATTTAGACCAAAAAGATTGTATGTTACAGCTCTAACTGCAGCTAGAGATGAAATGTCTGTGACAGAGAATGGTTTACTAACTCCTGTAGAAAGAGTGGAAGTGGTTTGTGGTTTTATAGCTTCAAAGTGCTATAACACATCTCAGCAAAGTTCTTTCTGCCTGTATGGTAGCAAGTATGTGCTACATACTGGTTCAGTTCCTAGCAATAGGGGTAGCATGGGAACCAGAAGTCAGATGCCTCAGATGTATGTGATGTCATTCTGTAAGCTAGGACAAAAATGATGTTCTAATGCCAGATGAGAGAAGTCTTGGACCACTCTGTTTTTTTGGAACCTGACAAAGAAGGACCCTTGACCTACTTCATTTTGCCTTGCTCTAGTAAGTGATGAGGAATAGTAATTCCTTAGATCAGTCAGGAAAATATAGTAACATTAGATAAGTACTATTTTTCTGCATCTGTGTGAATCTATTTGTCTGTGTTATTTTAATATTTCCTGTGACTGAAACTGGTCTTTTAGAGAATATTTTAATGTCTGAGAGTACTTATGTACATTTAGTGACAACTCTGGCTGCTCCCAAAAGCCTTGCTGTTAGTCAAACTACCATTTGTACTAATATTAATTTCACTTAGTATAATTGGGTACCCTTGTAAGAGCCTTAGAGATGCTGGCTTGGGAGTGTCTGGTGGCTGTGTAACTACCATACAGTCTGGGGAGAAGGGGGCATAGCTAGTAAGTCTGTGCCAGCTTTCCCAGGTGTGTGTGTGTGTGTGTGTGTGTGTGTGTGTGTGTGTGTGTGTGTGTGTGAAAATTAAATCTCAAAGAGGGTGTGTGTCAGCTGCTTGGAGCAAGGACACAAAGAACTGGTTTCACAGAGAAGGTGCTGGAGGACTTGGCTTGGACATGCGGCTGGGGACTCAATCCTATAGCTGTGCCAGTGAGGAATCTTATTGAGGATCTGAAGACAGAGAGAGAGAGAGACCAACCCCCGGACTGAGTGTGTTCCATTTGTGCTCTTAAGGGAAATTGTGCTTGATGCAGAGAGCTGCATCTGAAAATACCACGTGTATCCATTTTTATCTGACCTCTCCAGTGTCAGTGGTGAGGATTTAGGCTTCTTGATTAATGGCCAGAGTGGGGACATCACACCCAGTAAGTGTCAGGTGGGTATGGCAGAGGTCTCCTACCTGGGACATAGAGTGGGGAGTGGTAAGATCAGGCCAGACCCTGCCAAAGTGGAAGGTATTGAGGCATGGCCTGCCCCTGTTATGAAAAAGCAGGTGAGGGCTTTCTTGGGGACAGCGGAATACTATAGAAAGTTTGTTCCCAATTATAGTACAATAGCTCCTCCCCTCACAGAACTGATGAGGAAAAACAAGCCATATAAGGTTGTGTGGGCCCCAGCCTGTGAGAAGGCATTCCAAAAGCTTAAACAAGCTTTGGGAGGACCCCTTGTGCTAGCCAGGCTAGATTACAGCAACAAATTTGTTATGCAGGTGGATGCTTCAAACCATGGGATGGACGACGCTGTACTCATGTTTCCTCAGAAGGAGAACAGCATCCTGTTGTATATCTCAGCTGTAGGCTCCAACCTAGGGAGGAATGTTATGCAGCTGTAGAAAAAGAAAGTCTAGCCATAGTATGGGCACTGCAAAAAATTCAGCCCTATCTGTATGGAAGGAAATTCACTGTGGTTACATGCCACAAACCTTTAACATGACTACATCAAGCCAGCCAGTCAGCAAAATGCCAAGTTATTAAGGTGGAACCTAGGGTTTCAGGCATATGACATGTCAGTGCAGCACTATAGCGTGGTCAGCAATGCCAATGCAGATGGGTTGTCAAGACAGGGTATTGGTTAATGTGTTCCCAGACAGGTTAATTTCTCTCAAGCAACATTACTCTAGGGTCACTTGAGAAACTAGCTTGAGTCTTCAAAGGGGGAGAGATGTGATCATGTGAGGTACTGCCAGCTGTGCCAGGGGGAGTAGGGCAGTGCATGTCTAACATATGCCAGCATAGCTAGCTGAAGTTTTGTAAAGAATTATATGTCACTGGAATATCAAACTGATTTGTATAGATTGTGTTAAAATGTATTTGTAAATGTAAAGTTGCTTGTGTTAAAAATGTATCAACAGTGGGTCCTGCTGGACAGAAAATGGATATACATGTGTGTCAGACTACATTGTTGTAACTGATGAAATGTATATACTTTAACAGAGGATACTGGAAGGGAAGGGGTTCTGCTCAGTCTATCAAGCCTTAGGAAAAATAGCCTGAAATTAAATGACTTAGTTTGGGTCATAAAGATTTAATCTCACAGGTCTGAATGCAGCCAGAGACACAATGTATGTCAAAAGCCAGGGCTGGGATCCTGCTCTATTCTCCTTAGTGGTGAACTAATTGCTATCCTGGGATGCCAGAAAATGGCTTATTACTTACTGCAGGAAGGGTGGAAGCATTAGAATTGTTTTAGAGTTTCCTGATGCTGTAATAAACCTTTGTTAAAGTTTTTTGTGTGTATTGTGACACATGCCAGATCCTGGCTCAATTTCCATTGAGAGGGTAGTGTGGGAACCACAACATCAGGTGACTAGATGTGATGTCATTCTGTAGCCAGTATTGAAATTGTATTTGAATACTAGTGAGAGATGTGAGGTGTGCATTCTGTTTTTAGACCTGACAAGACACACATCCACTTTCATCTTGCCTTGGTTTAGTATGGAATTAGGGAACAATAATTCTTTAATTAGTTAAAAAATATAGTGAGATTAGTTAAATGTTTTTTTTTTCTGTATCTGTCTGAGACTTTCCATTGGTGGTGTGTTTTTTTTTTTAATTTCAAGTGATTGAAACTCTGGTGTTTATTGTAAATTTATATTTAGTACTTTCATGTTTTTTATTATTTATTATATATATCTAAACCTTTCATTGCGGTTAGTCTTTTAGAAAATATTTAACCTTTGACAGTGTTTGCATTTATTTAGTGGCACTGTGGATCCACATTCCTGAAAGTCTTGCGGCTTTGTTAAACACTACCATTTGTATAAGTATTAATTTTACTAAGTGTAATTCCGTACTCTGGTAACAGCCTTAAAGTAGCTGGCTTTGGGTGCTCTGGTGACAGTGAATCTACCTTATAGTCTGGGTGGAGGAGGTAGAGTGCGCAAGCTGTTCCTGCCTTTCCCAGGTGTGTGTGTCTGTGACAGCTACTTTGAACAGGGACACTGACAGTACTGATTTCTCAAGGACGGTGGTGAAGGATTTGGCTTGGAACACATGACTAAGGATTCAGCTCTATAGTAGTCAGTAGGGAGTCTTATTTGGGGCCTGGAGAGAAAGCCCAGCCCCAGGACTGGTGTGTGCATTCAAGGGAAATTGTACTTGGTACAAAGAGCTGCATCTGAAAATTCTGTGTGTATATTTTTCTCACAGTGAATGTTCCCCACCAGTGTCAGTGGTGAGGATCGAGGCTTCTTGATCACTGGCCCAGATGAGGGAAATCACAGTCTGCACATGAAACTTCTTATTCCTGAGCATGATTATCAGTAACTCTGTCACTGCAGCTGTTACATTTGGCAGTTTTGTTCTTTACCTTCCAACAGTTTGGTTGTGCTCCTTTTCAAGGAAGCCTGCTGCATTATCTCCTCATCCAGATCAGGTATACATTACTGAATAATCTTGCAGGAAGCCTCGCCAATGTGCAGACCTCCTCATTTATGTTTGCTATAGCACTAGAATGCACTCCTAGCTACGGGACAATCTATTTCAACTATTTATATGTTAAATATGTGTTGTGGTGCACACTTCCCAGGTTAACAAAGCAGCTGCTGTCTATTGCACTGATTAAATTTGCTTGAACATGAAGCAGTCACAGGTATGGTGATCAGTCTCTCATCATGAAACCTCAGACAAAGGGGCAGTACTAAGCCTATTTTTCTGATGACAGTATCAAAATCGATATAACTACAGAGGACTATATGAAAGCCAAATGAAATTAGTAAAAGGACCTCTTCCAGAAAAAATCTTATTTCTATGTCCCACCTATATACGAAAAAGAGCTTGTATAGTTTCAGAAAACATTATTAGTCCCAAGAAAAAGTGCAGTGGATACCTCTCAGGGTCTTTACCCACAGAAGCCCAAAAGATAGTGGAGGCATAACAGACTACCTTTCAAACTGTGTCAAACATGTCCATTCACCTTATTTCTAACATGGCTGATGTCATGTCAAGAGCAGCGGGCACCAATATTGCTATTTGCCAGCACACCTCAGTGTGTCTCTGAGATTACACTGAACACTTTAGTTCTACCCTCGAGCCAGAGGTGGCCAACAGAATCAAGGGCTTCAGGGCCCCAGAAGGTTCCTTCACTTTCAGCTGGGAGGCAGACATTTTTTTAGTTCAGGGCTCTGCCCTTTGGTCTCGCACCACTCCCCTGGGTGTTTGTCAAGTGCATGGCCGTGGTCGCAGCTCACCTCAGACTGCAGGGATTTCACATGTTCCTATATTTAGATGACTGGCTCATAACTGTTCCTCCAGTAATCTTTTACTCCAAGCCTGGGACTCCTTGCTCCAACTTTGCTCTCATCTGGGAATTAAAATCAGCATGTAAAAATCTAAGTTGGTCCCTGTCCAAACAATAGAGTCCACTGGGGCCTACCCGGATATGACTATGCAGACAGCCAGATTGCCAGAATCAAGAATTATTACCCTGTGATAACAAGCCTCAACAGTCCCCTCTGACCAGATGCCCTAGGTCAGATGCATATTGCAGCTCCTGGGATCAATGGCAGCCTCTGTCACCCTAGTCCCTGAGGCCATATGAGGGTATTGCAGTGAATTTTGGCAGTCCAATGGTCAGTGCAGTATCAAACAACTTTGTCATCTGCCTCACCAGTATATGCAGATTACATGTTTTGTGGTGGATAGACCCTCCCCGAGCCTCCCAATGTTGCCCCTTTATTCTACCATTCCCTGAAAGCCACAGTGACTATGGGCATTTCATGGGAAAGACAGTCCAACATGCACATGCAGTTCCCTAGAGTGGCTAGTCATTATATCAATGTCCTGAGCAGCAGTCCTCCAGACATTGCAGACTTTTTGGACTCCATCCCCAGAGGTGAGATCTCAATACAGACAGACTGTATGTCAGTAGTTTGGTATATCAATAGACAAGGGGGAACACATTCTTATACATTATGTTGGGATGCCATGAGGTTTTGGCAGTAGGCAATGTCTTCCCATTGCTTTCTGGTAACACTACATATCTCGGAAAAATCCAGTGTTATAGTAGACAAGTTGAGCAAGTCTATACTTCTCCCTCACAAGTGGTCTCTCAATTAGGTGGCAGCAGATTGTATTTTCAGCCAGTGGGGCCAACCTTGCTGCAACCTATTTGCCACCCACTCCAACACTTAGTGCAGCAACTATTTTGTACTGATCCTCCAGGAGGGGAAGTTCCTGAGGGTCACTCTTGTCCACAGTAAGTCCCGGGGTCTTCTGTATGCATATCTTCCTACTGCTTTCATATCAAAGTTTCTGCAGAAATCAACATGTGATTCTCCTTGCCACAGTTTAGCCTCATCAGGTATGGTTTTCCTATCTTTGGCCTCATCTGATATGCCCAATTTGGGTGCTATTCTGGACCTTTTCTCTCACCAGTCTTGTACACCACATCTGGACATAGCAGCCCTGAGATTAACCACATTGTTTCCCCAGTTCTAGTAATGGCTAGATAGTCCAGGCTTTCATCCCAGATCATGTCTTAATGGAAATGCTGCACATCTGAAAATCTAACGGGACAAGACTCACTTGCTCTAGACACCCTAACTTAGCCTGCAACATAAACAGGACTTGCTGAGAGACAGATGTATCCCAGAGGGTGCCACTCCTCTGGAACAAACTACTGATTCAAGTTAAACAAAGCTCCTCAATGACCCTATGTAAGTGTAACTCGAATGATTGGATGGGAAACTGTAAATTCACCCCTGGGGTTTCACCTATGTCTTTGTTAGATAGGGGTAGTCAGTGCTGATCATAAATTTGCATGCTAATACAGGTTATTTCTCTGTCTATGAGGAAAACAAGGGTAAAACATGGCTAGGCTTGTAAAGGCCCTAGGGCCAATAGCCTAGTAACTTCCTATGACCTATAAAATCCTGACATCTTCTTAGAAACCCTCTACTATGAAAACTTCTAAAAGAAAATGGAAGAAATTCTCTGTATGGTCATCTAGCAGTGACATAGATCCTTTCTGGCCCCTCTTTCTGCTACTTTAGATTTTTTTAGTCATTCTTTTATACTCCTCCATTAAAGTTCAAATGGTTGCCATTTTGAACCTCCAGATGAGAGAGAAATGGATTATCATTGCTTCCTTGAAGTTGTCCTAATTTTTTTTTAATGGGCACGCTTTAAGAGATCCTTTTCCATCTTATGTCATTACCATTCTTCTTTATGCTTTAAAAAAAACATTTCAGCCTGCTGTGACCACAGTCTTAAAATATCTATCTTGGAAGACACTTTTTTTCTGGTGGCTATTATCTCTGTTCAAAGATTTTCAGAGATCCAAGCCCTTTCCTGCAAACCACCTACTTTATTTTTTTTATAAAGAAAGGGTATTACTGAAGTCTAACTCTACCTTTCTTCCCAAGATGACTTTGTAGTTTACCTTGATTCAAACTAACCTCCCTGTTTTATTCCAAACTTTACCAGTAAAGGGGGGTACATTTTACATCTAATGAATATTCATTGACAACTCAGATTCTACCTACATTGTTTCAAAGCTATAAGGAAGACAGACTCATTCTCTGCTTTTTTCCCCCTTCAGTCATATTGGGAAAAGGATTGTCAAAGGTGACTCTCTTCAGATAGCTATCTGAATGCATTTCACATGTGTATACAAAGAGGTTTTAACATTACCTTGTAATCCCAAATCTCACTCTACCAGGGCAGTAACTGCTTCTACAGCCTACTTCTCAAGGGTGCCTATTGATATCTCTGCAGCAACCACTTAATCTAATGTGCATACATTTATATCCCATTACAAGCTGGACTTAGATTCTAGGTCTAGGCCTTCTTTTGTTCCACCATACTCCTAAAAATTCTTCCATGAGATATCTCAGGGATTTTAATAGCTGGAAACTCTGTCACATCAGTTGAGGATCGATGGAGCAGACATTGGATGTGAAACTCAAGTATTTACTATAACACTGTATTCGTATTATCCTCTTTCAATCTCCTCAACTTTCCCTCCCTCTCCCTACTAAACTACTATTCTGTCCTTGGGCTCCAGCTTGACTGCTCAACTCCTGCCTGGAGCCTTGTAATGTTACAATCACGGTCTGTACTCCAAGTATATGTCTGTGTTTTGCGTTCCTAGTGTATTTGTTTAGTAGGCAGGCAAACTTGATCTGAGATATCCTGGTGGTGGAGGAGAATTATTGTATAAGGGTAGAAGCTCAAATCTTGGATACAATGTCTGAGAGTTGACAATGTTAGATCTGTACAGATCTGACAACTCGAGAGTTGAGGAGGACAGAAAAGAAAAACAGAAATCTAGCAATATGTTAAGTACATAACTTTCATTTTTTTCTTTGTGCTCTCTGTCTTCTAACTTTACTATTTTTTTGAAACAAACACCAAATAACTGTTGTGAGATGAGTCAAATAAGATAATATTGATTTACTGAAAAGTTGAGTGCTTTCATTCTCTAAAAGACCAAAACTTCATCAGGATTTAAAAAAACAGTGACAGCTTCCATTTTTATAGGTTCAATATCACATGACATGAAAAGCTAAAGCAATTAATGTAAAGGATTTAAATCAGTCAAAATAGGTAACAGCTTGGAACATAAATACAAACATACTAAATCAGTTGCATAGTAGTTTATATGCAAGATAAAAAATGTATCAAAATATTTAAGAAAAATCATAATTTATATTAAACCATAGCTAAATGTTCATACAAAATACAACAAATTAAAATATGTTCATTCAATCCTGGGGAGTGAGCTGCATTTAACAATTGTCAACATAAATCCATGCATAATAGGTGCTTTTGCAATCACGTCCCCTTCAAAAAAACTAACCTTTCCAATATAAAATATACAAGCTTTTTACAATTACTAGAAACTGTGTCATGTTAAAGGGCACTACTGACAAAAGCGCTTATTTCTACATTAAACTCCATGTGTGGATTCTTTCTTCAGTCTTTTTTTTTTTGCTTTCATAGTTTGCACAAATGCATTCGTGCTTCAGTCTTTTTTTTTTTTTTGCTTTCATAGTTTGCACAAATTTATTAGTCTTTAGTATGTTTAAATAAAGCATTTTTCTCGTCACCTTCTTTAATTGCATAAATGTACTTGTGCATCCTTTTCCTTAAAGCACATTCAGTCTTACAGATATAAAATGCCTGGCAACCAATAAAGCTTGCCAAGTAAACCACTACCCTAGTGGCACAACTGTGATAACCCTTACATTCAATTACTCCCTAGTAGGAAACCAAAGTGGTATCAACAATATTCAAAATGAACCTGCATTTAGAACAAGCTCCACACTTATACATCCCCTTCTTTTTCACACCAGAACCATCACTGTTTTTTTTTCTTTCCAAAATGTTTTTTTTTATGTTAGGATTTTTTTTATACACAATTTCTGGGGCCCAGCTCAACTTGTCAGCCAAACACTCCAACCCAGTTCTTTTCAAAAATTCTCCTGATATCCCTCATATTCAGACCATAACTTTCAGAAAATCTTTAATATTTTTCTTGTCCTCTCTAATAAGCATTGTGGCTTCAGGATATAACAGGATGGGTTGAAAACAGGTGTTTCTAACTAATACTACCTCCTCAATAAAAGGGTCTAACAATTCAGAGGGGAATCCTTGTCTAAAAACACAATCCTCACTGTTTTGAGCTCCTGATATAAAATTCAGTTATCAGTAACCAACCTCAAAAGTTTTATCAGTTGTCCTTTAACTAAATCTGCTTTTTGTGAAATAGGGTGATTACTACTAAAGTGAAGTGTTGGAAAATGTTCTGTTTCTAAACGTGTTAGATTCCCAGGTTCTTTTGTAAGGTTCTTTTTATACCCAAAACATATAGGCAATTGATCTGTTTTTCATTTACTTCTGAGTAAAAGTCAAGATATCTCTTGTACTATTGATGTAATAAATGAACTGGTGAATTATATTGAAAAAGGTTTATTTTTTTGAAAGGGGAGGTGGTTGGGAAGAGCACTTATTATGTTGGAAATTACATTGGGAGTTGTCAAATGCAACTCACTCCCCAGGATTAAACAAATGTATTTCAATCAATTGTATTTTGCACAAAAAGGCAGCATGGCTTTAATATACATTGTTGTTCTTTTTTCAATATTTTCATGAGTTTTTATTTAGTATATAAACCACTATTTGACTTAGTATGCTTGTGTTTATTATTTTTCTGTTTTTACTTCTTTTCGCGGATTTGAATTTGCTACATTAATTGGCTTAGTTTTTCATATCTTATGATATTGGACCTATAACACTGGACGCAATCATTGATTTTTAAGTTCTAATGAAATTCTGGTCTTTTAGAGAGTGAATGCACTCAAGTTTTCAATAAACCTGTATTATCCTATTGGAGTCCTCTCACTGAAAATTCTTTAATGTTTTGTATCTTGTTTTCAGCATTGTGCTGCGGTAGCGTTGTCGCCTCACAGTTAGACGTTGCCCGTTCGATTCTCAGTTAGAGCGTCCTCTGTGTGGCGACATGCGTGAATGGGTGTTCCTTCATTGAAGATTGTGCGTTAGGCCCGGCAAGCCAGCACGTCAAAATCTACTGCCAATCATTAGCGGACCGGAGTTCCGCTGTGGCGACCCCAAACCGGGAAAAGCAGAAAGAAACAAAAAATCTTGTTTTCAGCATTGTGCTGGGTGGTTATTGGTAATTTTTGAAACCGCTCTTTTTGAGAAGCCTCATACTCAACCACTCATTTCTTCATTTAAACCTCTGATTATTGCAGTTTTATCAGTTCATCTTAATAACTAGTTAAAACTTATTCTATTTTTCTAGCTGTTTGTTATTCAAATTGAGGCATTCCTTCAATGTTTCATTTATTTTAATCACCTCTTCTGAATACAATTGATTTTTTTTCTCTAAATTACTAGACGAGATCTCTTGCACCACAGCTGAAGCTTGAATGCTTTTTTCCTGAACAGCTGCAGGATTCTTCCCAGCCAATATTTTCTCTACGCCTTTTCTGGATGATTTTCTTTCAAGTTCTCCAAATGTCTTCTTTGCTGGCATCCATGCAGTCTACATACTAGCCAGCAACTGAATTTTACTCAAGCTAACAATTTCACTAGCCTTTTTTTCTCAGTTTCTGTTTTCATTCTGGGAGAGCTGAAATAAAGCCACTGATTAGTGTGCAGCCATCTTGGAAGTCTGAATAGTTTGGTTTAGAGCCACACTGGATACCACCTTTGGCATAAAAGTAGGGTTAGTTCTTAAAGACACCCTGTCCTGGTGGAAAATGAGGAAAGGTTCCACTGCCATTAGTGCCTGTAATTCTGAAACTCTTCATGCTGATGTTATTGCCAGAAGCAGAGCAGTTTTCCAAGAGATATATTTTAATTCTGCTGTGTTGGCTGGCTCAAAAGGAGGTAAAGTTAGCTTCTCCAAAACAAAGTTGAGGTCCCAAGTTGTAGTAGGTGCTCTGCGGGGTGGTCTTATGTTTTTAGCCCCTCTGAGGTACTGTTTTAACAGAAGATTAGAGAAAATTGGTGGATCCGTGTTGTAATGAGCTGAGATGGCAGAGGCGTGGATCTTGATGGATGAGGAGGACAGTCCTTTGTCCAGCATCTCAGTTAAGTATTGTAGTATCTGAGGAATGTTTGGGACAAGAGGGTTAAGGCTGGGAGCTTGGTTCCTGGCACAGAATCTCTTCCATTTATCCGAATAGGCTTTCCTGGTACTAGGCCTTCTGCCCTCCAGAATGACATCCATAACAGCTTTGGAGAGAGACATTGCTTGCTTGACTAAGGAATCTTCCATGCAGCTAGGTTTAAGTTCTTTAGCTGGCTGTGTAGTATTTGTTTGTTGTGCTGAGTCAGCAGATGTGGGATTTGAGGCAAAATCCAGGGTGGTTCTTGTGCTAGGCTCCTTAAGATTGGGTACCAGTGTTGTCGTGGCCAGTCTGGTGCAATCAGGATCATCTTTGGCTCTTCCTGCCTGGCTTTTATGAGTACCTTTGGCAGGAGAGGTAGTGGTGGGAAAGCGTATACTTGTAGGTTCTCCCAGCTGAATGAGATGGCATCCACTTTCCATGCTTGTGGATGGTAACTCCTTGTGCAGAATTTTTGTAGCTGGCAGTTTATTGGGGATGCAAACAGATCTATGTCCGGGCTACACCATTTCTGTGTTATCATTCTGAATATTTGTGGATTCAACTCCCATTCGTGGGGATCCATGATGTTTCTGCTTAAGTCGTCTGCCAGTGTGTTTTTCTCTACTGGCAGAAATTGTGCTTGCAGATGAACTTGAAGGTTTATAGCTGTGTTCCACAAGGTCATAGCTTGTCTGCATAGGGGGTAGGAGTGAGTGCCCCCTTGTTTGTTTATGTACCACATAACTGTGGTGTTGTCTGTCTTTAGTAGTAGTTGTCCTGGATGCATCAGGTCCTTGAAAGCTATAAGCGCATTTTGTACAGCTAGCATCTCTTTTTGATTGATGTGAAGATGCCTTTGTTCTGCGGGCCACGTGCCCTGAATACATTTGCCTGCCATGTGTGCTCCCCAGGTGTAATCCGATGAATCTGTTGTCAGTGTTTTCCTGGCTGTGGGTTGGGTAAAAGGCTGTCCCTTGTTGAGGTGATAAGCTTGAGCCCACCATTGAAACTCCTGTTGAAGACAAGGGATTAGTGGTATAACTGTTTCCAAACTTTGACAGTGTTGAGACCATACATTCTTTAGGTACCATTGTAGTTTCCTCATATGCAGTCTGGCATATGGAATTAATAGTATGCAGGATGCCATGTAACCCAAGGCCTGCAGAATTTTTCTTGCAGGGAGCTGGGTCTTTGTTGCCATCAATTGAAAGTATTGAGTCAGTTGTCCTTGTTTGTCTGGTGTGAGATAAGCCATCTGGGCCGTTGTGTTCAAGCTGGCACCCAGGAATATAATCTCTTGTGAGGGCACTAGTTTTGATTTATTTTCGTTTACTGTGTGCCCCAGGCAACTTAATAACTTTTTTACAAATGCCAAATGCTTTAGAAGAATGTCCTTGCTCTCTTCTTGAATCAGGCAGTCGTCCAAGTACGGATAAATTTGAATTCCTTTCTGTCTGCAAAATGCAATTACTGGTGCCAGGCACTTTGTGAAGACCCTGGGCGCAGTAGATAATCCAAAGGGCAGTGCAGAGAATTGGTAGTGCATTGAACCAGCTATGAATCTGAGGTATCTTCTGCAGTTTTGTCTGATAGGGACATGCAGTTATGTCTATCTGAGGTCCAAAGTCATGAGTCAAGCTTTCTTGCCCAGCATGGGAAGAAGCTGCTGTACATTTTGAATTTTGGAACATCCAGGTAAATATTTAGAGATGAAAGATCCAGAATGGGCCTCCAGGCTTTGACCTTTCTGGGTACCAGAAAGAGTCGAGTAAAATCCTTGTCCTTGCTCCTGTGATGGTATCTTTTGAATAGCTCTCATATCCATGAGTGCTGTAATTTGTTTTTGAGCCTCTGCTCATTGATTTGGTGGCAGATTTGGCATTCCTTTTAACCTTGGCAGAGTGTGAAAGTGGAACCTGTAACCTTGAAATACAATGTTGAGAACCCATTTGTCTTTGGTGATCATTTGCCAATTGTGGTAGAAGAGTACCAGTTTTCCTCCCAAGGGGGCTGTCAAGAAGGATTTGTTTGGCAGCTGTAGTGGGATGTCATTGGAACTGCTTTTTATATGGTTGGGGCCTGTCTTCCCCTTCTTTCTGGCCTGATGCAACCCATTGTCGAGGCCTGTAAGAACCTTGTGTTTGACCTCTACCTCTTGGACGTCTGTATCTTCCACTTTGAGGTCTGTCTGTAATTGGAAAGGACCAATTCTTAGTTGGCCAGTTTCTGCTAAATCTAGGAGGCTGAACCTGTAAGCAATCCTTCATCGTTTGCATAGATTTTGCCTTATCCTCCATTTTCTTTAATACCTCTTCTGCCTTAACTCCAAATAACACATCCTGCTGCAAAGGTGCATCCAATAATTTTGCTTTAACATGATCTGGTAACGTATGTTCTTTTAACCAAGCATGTCTTCTAATGACAGAGCCTGTAAATGCTGCTCTGCAGGAGGCCTCTAGAGAATCAAAACCACATTGCAAATTATGCTTTCCCACTTGTTCAGCTGCATGCAATAAATCTTGCATTTCTTTAAAATTAGGAGGATCTGATTCTGGAAGCATTTTTTGTTTTAACCGAGACAGTAAAAATTGCTGATATTTTAGCATGTGAAACTGGCAATTTAAGGGTCTCATTGCTAAAGTTGCAGACGTATATACTTTCTTTCCCCATCTGTCTAATGCTCTGGAATCTCTGTCAGAGGGAACTGGATTCTTGGCTGATGAGGCCTTAACTCCTTTGGGTCCCTGAGAAATAGTTTCAGGGTCAGCTACAGGGCTTTTATACAGAAATTTTTGTGAGTCAGGGACTCTGTAGTATCTGTCAGGTTTAACAAGGGCTGGAGGTAAGGAATCAGGATTTAAGCTGGATTCAATAAACACATCATCCACAATATCTAACACTGGCGGAATAGCAAGGGGTCTGTGTTGAGGTAATAAAAGGAAGTCTCTGAGCCTTTTCTTGGATTCTGAATAATCCTGGCCTTCCCAGTGGAAATGCTCTCTCATGGTATGTAGGGTTTCCCCAAAGAAGTAGTCCTCAGGCGGTGAAGCTGATGGAACTGATTCCTCAGCATCAGAATCAATTCCTCAGCATCAGAATCCTCATAAGGGGGTAAAGAGTATCCTAGGTCTGAGGATGAATCAGAAGAGATGGACACCTAGTCGGAGGAGTCATAGTCTGCATCCTGTCTAGGCCTTTTATCAGGAGGGGGATGGACCCCTTGATCAGAGTGATCAGGTCTTCGGCCATTTTGAGCATTTGTTTCTTAGGCATGGAGGCCTGTCCTGGAGAATGCTGTATTTTTTTTTTTGACTTTAAAGGAGGCTTAGGCTTAGCTGAGGGTTTAAAGATTAACTGAGTAGGTCTGAAGACACCCTTGGTAACTGTGGGTTGCTCAGCTACTCTGGATCCCTCTGAAAGGTTAGTCTCGGTAGACTGAAGAACTTGTGCATCTGAAGGCCCAGCCATCTCCATGTGGGAGTCAGAGGTGGCTTGTGGTTCTACAGAAGCGGTTGTCAGGGGCTGCGAAGGCACCTCGCTGAAAACCGGAGAACCGGCGACTGGCCTAGAACAGGCTTCGTCGTTAGATATGGGCCTTGGATGCCTATCCTTGTCTTTGCGCTTTTTGTGTATTTCCGGTTGTCGGAAGTTCCAATGGCATGGTATAATTGAATTTTCTACCAAAATAATGTCGGGCAAAATCAGACGTTTAATAGTGCGCTTGTTAAACCTAGCACAAAACCGACAACCAGTGACGTCGAGGTCAGGGCCTAGGCATGGGATACAATAGGAATGGAAATCCTTATGAGGTATTTGCTTCCCACAAGAAATACAGTTATTAACTTTTACTGACATCGGTCTGAGGCAAGAAAAAGTTTCCCCAATGGGGTACTTAGCTTTGTAGAAGACTTCGGTTCTGGATTCGGAATGAAAATCTCAGGAGATGGCCGACCGGCACTTGCGAAGAGCTTTTGCTTCGGGCACCGCGCAGCAAGAAAGACTGAAGAAAATAGCGTCAGCTGCATCTTATATACCCCTGTCGCACTGATGTCAGGGAGGAGGCGACAGCAACTGACGCCAGACCAAGACTTTTGAACTCAGGCCGACTGGGGATCCGCCTGACGGCAGGATAACCCAAGTGTAATGACTGCAGCAGTGTAACACAATGAACATTGTATAGTTATCCCCTTTGGGAAAAACCATGCACCCATGAATTACCACATAAGTGGCAGTGCACTAAACACCAGAAGTGTGATAAGGGACTTAGGAACACAGGTGGACAGTGGTCTCACCTTCGATAACCACATTGCCAGTCAGGAAATCCTTCTATGTGGCACACCTCATCACTAAGGGCTTTTCATCCAGAAAAAAGGAGGTCATTGGCCCACTGTACTCATCCCTCATTAGACCCATTATAGAGTACAATGCCCCATTTGGTATGTATCTCACAAGACATCTGCAACAACTGGAAAGGCCACAGAAATACCTCACTAAAAGAATCACAGGCCTAAAGCAGATGCCCTATGCTGACCGTCTAAAAAAACTCCAGCTATACTCTGTCGCATATAGCTTACTCAGAGGCAATCTCTGCTTAACATACAAGGCCATGTCAAACCCAGAGCTGCTGGACATGCTATACTTAAAGAAATCCCAATCCCTCAGAGTCACATGCTCCGGGGATCTAAATCTGGTCATCACAATGAATAAAACATGCTGGAGGGATAGGTTCCTGACCCAGAGACTCCCCATACTCTGGAATAGACTGCCCATACATGTCAAGCTGAGCACCTCTTTGGCCCCTTTCAAAAGGAACCTTGATGATTGGATGGGAGATAGGAAATTCACCCAGGGGATCACATCAGTCACCCTGCTAGACGGGACCAGGGAAATAAATATTCTGGGAAAAAATAGCCAGAGAATTGTTATGGCTAGGCTTGTATAGGCCCTAGGGCCATTAGCCTAGTACCAACCTATGAACCCATTAACCCTTGTCCTTCTTCTCCATATAATAATTCAGCTATTTTAGAGTTGAAGGAAGAGCAATAGGACAGCCCTCAGAGGACCTTGCAAACCCAAGTGGCACCCAAAGAAGAGGTTATCAGGAGTGCTTCTATATGAAGGGGAGGTATTTATTATTTCCCTCAGAAGCAAAGATCTCTGGCTCTTTACAATCCCCATTCCAAGGGCACAGTAATGCAAAAGGAGATAGTCCCCTACTCCTGGCTCCAACAGGAGTTAGCCCAAAATTATCTAAAGTGCAAAAAGAAGCCAGGCACCAGTTGTTTGTGCCAGACCCCAACATTCAGTAAAGTGCACAGTAGAAGTGGTTGATGTTTGGGGAACAGAGACTTGATGACATGGAATCCAAACTTTTCTCATACAGACAGCACTCCTATTTTTAAGATGACAGATTCCACCACAAACATAATAGTGTGCATAAGTTCAGTGAGTTGACCTTCCTTGAAATTCTGACCTGAAGGGAGCGGGTGCACTGGGGTCTGTTGTTTTCAAGCAGGCAAGCTTTCCTTTAACACAGCATGAGGAGTGAGAAAGTTGGTGATTACAAAACCTTTACCGGAGGATGCTTGTTCTGCTAGAGCTGCTTAGGTGTGATGTTCTAGATGCACCAAACTTGAGATAGTTGGTGCTAACACTACAAAAAGCATCTCCAAGCTGGTTGATAAGAATGCATCTATTCTCTGTTCTCAAGGCCAACCAACTACCAGTGCAAGTTTGATCTCTCACTAGTTACAGGAGAGCTGGCAGTACAGTGGAAGATTGTCATATGGATAGATTTGTCAAACAAGGCTCTGGACAATTTTTGGCCACCTGGTCACTTATCTTCTTGACAGGAGGGTACAAAGGACTATGTTGCTGTTACCTGTAGAGAAGGTACAGTTTTGTACCTACCATAAATGTAGATGTTCGAGTGTTCACACTGCTGCAGTCATCACACTTGGGTTATCCTGCCGCCAGGCGGTCCCACAGTCGGCCCGAGTTCCAAAGTCTTGGTCTGGCGAGGGTTGCTGTCACTTCTTCCCTGATGTCAGTGTGCCAGGGGTATATAAGAGGCATCCGACGCCATTTTCTTCAGTTTTTCTTACCCCAGATGTCAGGTGCCCCCAAGTAGGTAGGCAATACATATTGCTAATAAAACATATAAAAGGAATAAAAGGAATACCTTCAGTTACAAGCAAATACACCACAAAGGTTGTACAGGATAGAAAGGTATAGAAAAGTTCATCTAGGTCAGAGGGGATGGAAGGAGGGTAACCTGGACTGCAGCAGTGTGAATACTCGAACATCTACATTTATGGTAGGTACAAAACTGTACTATGTTCATCGTGTTACACTGCTGCAGTCATCACACTTGGGTTGAATCCCAAAGCTAAGGATGGGCGGTGGAACTAAACAGGGTTTGTAGAAGCTAGTAGGCCCTGCAGAACTGCAGTGGCAAAGCCAGCTCTGGTTTTAGAGTATAGAAGTACGTGATAGTGCTTGGTGAAGGTGTGCACTGAACTCCAAGTTGCAGCCTCCAAAATATCCTTGGTTGGTACCCCTCTGAGGAAGGCTGTTGATGTTGCTGTAGCCCTGGTGGAATGGGGCCCATGTACAGGTTTCCTATGGTGTATGTAGCAGAAATGGATACAATGTCCTATCCATTTAGAAATGGTCTGTTTTGAGATAGCCTTTCCTTGTGATCCTGCAGCATAGGATACAAAGAGCTGGTCAGATTTTCTGAAAGCCTTAGTTTTATCCAAGTAGTAACGTAACTGCCTGTGAATGTCCAAAGAGTGTAGGAGCCTTTCCCCTTTGTTCTGGGGGTTTGGATAAAAGGTGGGCAAATTAATGGTTTGGTTTAGGGCCACACTGGATACCACCTTTGGCATAAAGGAAGGGTTAGTTCGTGAAGCGACTCTGTCTTGATGAAAAATGATGAAAGGCTCCACTGCCATTAGGGCCTGTAGCTCTGAGACTCTTCGTGCTGATGTTATTGCTAGCAGCAGGGCAGTTTTCCAAGATAGAAACTGTAAATCAGCTGTAAAAGCTGGTTCAAAGGGCGGTAGTGTAAGTTTTTCCAAAACAAAGTTGAGATCCCAAGTTGATGTTGGTGCTCTCCAGGGCAGTCTTATGTTCTTAGCCCCTCTGAGGTACTGTCTTAGTAATGGATGTGAAAATATAGGATGATCCGTGTTCTACTGAGCTGAAATAGCTGAGGTGTGGATCTTAATAGATGAAAAGGAATTACATGTGCTTGTTATGATCCCATCTGGAGTATTGCATGCAACATCTCAGTTAAATATTGTAGAATCTGAGGAATATTTGGGACAAGGGGATTTTGGCCTTTAGCCTGGTTCCAGGTGCAGAATCTTTTCCATTTGTCTGAATAGGCTTTCCTGGTGCTGGGCCTCTTGGCATCCAGAATGACATCCATAACAGCTTTAGAAAGAAGTGTTGACTGGTTGTTTAGGCAATTTGCCATGCAGCCAGATTTAAAGTCTTGAGCTGGCTGTGTAGAATCTGATTGTTTTGCTGAGTGAGTAGGTGAGGAATTTGAGGTAAAATCCATGGTGGGCCTTGAGCCATGTTCCTTAGTAGTGGATACCAGTGCTGGCATGGCCAGTCTGGAGCAATGAGTATCACTTGTGGTCTCTCTAATCTGGCTTTCAGCAGCACCTTTGCCAGAAGAGGCGGTGGGGGAAAGGCATACACTGTTAATGTTTTCCAAATGAATGAGAGGGCATCCACTTTCCAAGCTAGTGTGTGGTATGTCCTTGTGCAAAATTTCCATAGTTGGTAGTTTTGGGGGGAGGCAAACAGATCTATGTCTGGGCTCCCCCATTTTTGAGTTATCATTGCGAATACTTGTGGATCTAGTTTCCACTCGTGAGGATCTATGATGTTTCTGCTTAGATCGGCTGCAATGTGTTTTTCTTTCCTGGCAGGAATTGTGCTTGTAGTTGAACTTGGTAGGTCAGTGCTGTGTTCCACAAGGTCATTGCTCGCCTGCATAGGGGGTAGGAATGTGTGCCCCCTTGCTTGTTTATGTACCACATCACTGTGGTGTTGTCCGTCTTTATTAGGAGTTGTCCTGGATGTAGGAGGTCCTTGAAAGCTGTTAGGGCATTTTGTACAGCTAGCATATCTTTTTGATCGATATGTAGATGCCTTTGATCTGCAGACCAATTGCCCTGAATACACTGTCCTGCCATGTGCGCTCCCCAGGCATAATCCGATGCATCTTTTATAGTTTGCCTGGCTGTGGGTAAGGTAAAAGGCTGACCCTTGTTGAGGTGACATGCATAAGCCCACCATAGAAACTCCTTTTGAAGGCAGGGAATGAGTGGTATTATTGTTTCCAAGCTGTGGCTGTGTTGAGTCCATACGCTTTTCAGGTACCATTGTAATTTCCTCATATGCAGTTTTGCATATGGTATTAGTAGTATGCAAGATGCCATGAATCCCAAGGCCTGCAGAATTTTTCTTGCAGGGAGTTGGGTCTTTGTTGCCATCATTTTGAAGTATTGAGTCAGTTGTCCTTGCTTGTCTGGCATGAGATAAGCCATCTGGGCCGTTGTATTTAAGCTGGCACTCAGGAATATTATGTCTTGTGAGGGCACTAGTTTTGACTTCTTTCTATTTACTGTGTACCCTAGGCAACTTAATAGGTTTTTGACAAATGCCAGATGCTTTAAAAGAATGTCCTTGCTTTCTTCTTGAATAAGGCAGTCGTCCAGGTATGGATATATTTGAATTCCACTTTGTCTGCAGTATGCAATTGGTGGTGCCAGGCATTTTGTGAAGACCCTGGGCACAGTAGATAAGCCAAAGGGCAGTGCAGAGAATTGGTAATGGGTTGAACCTGCTATAAATTGGAGGTATCTTCTGCAATTTTGTCTGATAGGGACATGCAGGTATGCCTCCTTGAGGTCCAGCGTTACTAGCCAAGCCTTCTTGCCCAGCATGGGAAGAAGTTGCTGTAGTGTTAGCATCTTGAATTTGGGTACGTACAGATATGTGTTTAGAATTGAGAGGTCCAGAATGGGTCTCCAGGCTTTGTCCTTTTGGGGAATTAGAAAGAGTCTTGAGTAAAATCCTTGTCCTTGCTCCTGTGTAGGAACCTGTTGAATGGCTCTCATGTCCATGAGAGCTGTAATTTTTTCTGAGCCTCTGCCCATTGATTTGGTGGCAGGTTTGGCATTCCTTTTATCCTTGGTAAAGTGTGAAAGTGGAATCTGTATCCTTGAGATACAATATTTAGGACCCATTTGTCTTTTGTGGTGATGTGCCAGTTGTCTGCAAAAAGTGCTATTTTTCCTCCCAAGGGAGCTGCCAAGAGGGATTTGCTTGGCAGTCTGAGGGGTAAGTCATTGTGTTTGTCTTCTGATAGTTTAAGACCTGTCTTCTCCTCCTTTCTGGGTTGTGGCACTCCATTGTTGAGGCTTGTAACAGCCTTGTGACTGACCTCTGCCCATTGGGCGTCTGTATTTGTCCCTCTGTGGTCTGTCAGAAGCTGGAAAGGACCAGTTTTTGGTTGCCCAATTTCTGCTGAAATGAGGGGGTTGAATCTGTAAAAAAATCCTTGACCGTCTGCATAGATTTTGCCTTAGCCTCCATTTTCTTTAAAACCTCTTATGCTTTTACACCAAATAAAACATCCTGCTGTAAAGGTGCATCCAATAACTTTGCTTTAACATGATCAGATAAAGTTTCTTTTAACCAAGCATGCCTGCGTATGACAGACCCTGTCACTGCTGCTCTACAAGAAGCTTCCAATGAATCAAATCCACATTGCAAAGTATGTTTTCCCACTTGTTCAGCTGCATGCAACACATCTTGCATTTCTTTGTAATCAGGCTGCTCTGTATGTGTGATCATTTTTTGTTTTAATTGAGACATCAAATATTGTTGATATTTCAGCACGGGAAACTGGCAATTTAAGGCCCTATAGTTAGAGTAGCTGGGGTATATACTTTCTTTCTCCATCTGCCTAGTGCTCTAGAATCCCTTTCAGAGGGTACAGGATTTTTAGCAATAGAGGCCTTAACCCCTTTGGGACCCTGAGAAATGGTTTCTGGGTCAGCAACAGGGCTTTTATATAGGAATTTGTGTGATTCAGGGACTCTGTAGTATCTGTCTGATTTGGCTGGTGCAGGAGGTAGTGAATCTGGGTTAAGGCTAGATTCTGAATAAACATCATCCACAATGTCTAACATGGGTGGAATAGCAAGTGGTCTGTGCTGGGGTAGTAAAATGAACTCTCGGAGCCTTTTCTTAGAATCAGAGTAATCCTGGCCTTCCCAATGGAAATGTTCCCTCATGGTATGTAAAGTTTCCCCAAAAGAGTAGTCTTCTGGGGGAGTTGCTGAAGGAATAGACTCTTCAGCATCAGAGTCTTCATAAGGGGGAAAAGAGTATTCCTGTTCCTCAGAAGAATCTGAGGAAATTGAAACCTGGTCAGAGGAAGCATAGTCCTCCTCCTGTCTAGGCCTTTTATCAGGAGGGGAATGGGAACCCCTGATTAGGGTAATTAAGTCTTCAGCCATCTTAAGCATCTGTTTCTTAGGCATGGGGCCTTGTACTGGAGACTGCTGTACTGTCTTCTTTGCTTTTAAAGGAGTTTTCAGCTTTGCATAGGATTTAATAGTGAGTGTAGTCGGTCTGAAGACACCTTCTGCAACTGAAGGCGTTTCAACTGCACTGGAATCTCCTTCAGCCATGGAGTCAGAAGGGCCTAAAGATAAAGGCTGTGGAGGCCTAGCAATCTCCGCTTGGTAATCGGATGCCGCCTGGGGTTCTAAATCAGCGGTCGTCAGGGGCTATGTAGGCGCCTCACTGAAAACTGGAGAACCGGCGACTGGCCTAGCAGAGGCCTCGGAGTCTGGTTTGGGTCTCAGCTGCCTGTCCTTATCTTTGCGTTTTTTATGCATTCCAGTCATCAGTTGCTCCGACGGCATGGTATAATTAAATTTCCTACCAAAATATTGTCAGGCGAAATCAAACCAACGTTTAATAGTTCGTTTGTTAAACCTAGCACAAAACCGACAGCCTGTGACGTTGTGGTCTGGGCCTAGGCAAGGAATACAATAAGAATGAAAGTCCTTATGAGGTATTTGCTTCCCACAAGAAATGTAATTGTTAACTTTTTCTGACATCGGACTGAGGCAAGAAAAGGTTCCCCAATGGGGTACTTAGCTTTATTGAAGACTTCGGTCTGAAATTCGATTTGAAAATCTCAGGAGTCGGCCGACCGGCACTTGCGAACAGCTTCTGCTTTGGGCACCGTGCGGCAAGAAAGACTGAAGAAAATGGCGTTGGATGCCTCTTATATATCCCTGGCGCACCGACGTCAGGGAAGAAGCCACAGCAACCGACGCCGGACCAAGAATTTGGAACTCTGGCCGACTGCGGGACTGCCTGATGGCAGGATAACCCAAGTGTGATGACTGCAGCAGTGTAACACAATGAACATCACCCTTCAAACCTGCCATCTTTCTCAAGTGATGAAGGCAATGACCTTCATATGCCTCCTCTTGCAAGTGGCTTGACTGAAGCACTGGTACTTGCAACAGTTTTTTGTATCTTACACTTTTTCTAAGCAGTACAAATAGTGCCAGTGTAGGCCCTAGATTCTGATCTGATACTTGTACCACAGGTTCCAAGACTGACACGAGCCTCCCTCAAACCACAATAAAGGTCTACATTCTCCCTTAAGTATCAAAAATGCGCTTTTGACTTCTTCACACTAAGAAAAGCTTATGCTATACTCAACAGAACACTACTGTTCCTACACACACGCTTGAAAAAAAAACAGTTTGGCTTGGTACATTCTTCTACTAGTCTTACTTTACAATTAAATACACAAACTTTGGCTGTTATACTGCTGCAGTTAGTCTCATACCAGATTTAAAAAAAAATGATAGTTAAAATTGAAAGTACATATCATTTTCAGACAAGTTTGGGCCTCCCTTGAACAGGCTGAGACTCCGCCCCAGGAATGCCTCCTCACAATTTGAGAAATGCTGTTGGTATACAGTTATTTGAGAAATGCTGGTGTTATACAGTTTAGCCGTAAAACAAAGGTACCTTCCAATATACACACACTGGGTCTGAAATCCAAACTGTATAAGTATTAGAGAAGGAATTAGGATAGGGAGCACAGGCGCTCAGCACATCCTACTAGCTTGGTAAATGATGTCATAACATCTACTGACAGGAGTTTTACATGTGTCTGAGTATACGGCCTATAGAAAATTCAGACATGTGCTGACCTTGGTGCATCAGAAGAGAAAACCCAAAAAAATATTCACTGGAAAAGGTCTTCAAAGCCTGATCAAGAACTCTACCAAGATGTTGTTTGGGTAAAAAACTAAAAGGTTAACTTAAGTATTTGAAAATAAAATAAAGTGTGACCTTGGGAATGAAATTAGGGTTGGTTCTGCTAGACATCTTCTACATGTGAAAAGGTAAGTGCATTTGAACAGCTGCCAAGTACTTGCGCCTCAGAGATCCATCTAGCAGAAATACCCACAAATTAAAAGTCATGCTCCCTGACAAAAAACATTATTTCAGAAGTAGAAGAATATTGAAAAAGAGTTAGTGTCTATGCTTTATCACAAAATTATGATCTTAAAAGGGAACAGGAGAAAGTACAGTTTTGTACCTACCATAAATGTAGATGTTCGAAGATCCACATTGCTGCAGTCCTTACTTATGGGTAGTCCGCTGTCCTCGGTCGGCCCGAATACCAAAGTATTAGGCTGACGTCGGTCATGGGCGCACAGCCCTGACATCAGAGCGTCAGGGTATAAAAGCGCATGACCGACGTCATATCCTCAGTCTTTTCTTGCCCCAGATGTCAGAAGGCCCTAAAGGAAAGGCCACAGCCAAAAAACAGAGTAACTTCCCAAAAGATATGCCCAACTACAGCCATCACCAAAACCATATAACCATGCTAAGCTACAGAGGGGAAGGAGGGAGGGAAAATTGGACTGCAGCAATGTGGATCTTGAACATCTACATTTATGGTAGGTACAAAACTGTACTATGTTCTTCATCTCACATTGCTGCAGTCCTTACTTATGGGTAGAATCCCAAAGCAACGGGAAAGGGAGGTTGGAAAAATCATAAAGCATTAGGGGCTGCTAAAATGCCCTGTAAAATTGCAGTGGCAAATCCAGCCCTAGACTTAGAATAAAGAGGAAGGTGGTAATGTTTAGAAAAAGTATGTACTGAACTCCAAGTGGCTGCTTCCAAAATATCCTTTGTAGCTACCCCCCTTAGAAAGGCAGTAGAAGTTGCAGTAGCTCTAGTGGAATGAGGTCTGATCCCAGTCGGAATCTCCTTACCATGATGGGAATAACAAAAGAAATACAAAACCCAATCCATTTAGAAATAGTTTGTTTTGAAACAGGTTTACCCTGTGAACCCAAAGCAAAAGAAACAAACAACTGCTGAGACTGTCTGAACTCCTTGGTTCTGCTCAAATAATAACGCAACTGCCTGTGAATATCCAAAGTATGCAAAATCTTCTCCCCTTTATTTTGAGGATTTGCATAAAAAGTAGGCAAATGAATAGTTTGGTTTAAGGCCACACTAGAAACCACTTTAGGCATAAAGGAAGGATTAGTACAAAGATACCCTATCCTTATGAAAAATCAAGAAAGGCTCCACTGCCATAAGGGCCTGTAATTCAGAAACCCTTCTTGCAGAAGTAATGGCCAACAAAAAAGCAGTTTTCCATGACAAATACTTTAACTCGGCCGTAGCTGCAGGCTCAAAAGGTTGTAGAGTAAGCTTTTCCAACACAAAATTGAGATCCCAAGCAGGAGTAGGAGCTCTACGTGGGGGTCTTATGTTCTTTGCCCCTCTGAGAAACTGCTTAAACAAAGGATGAGAGAATAAAGGAGGGTCACAGTCATAATTAGCCGAAATGGCTGCAGCATGAACCTTTATGGAGGAGAAGGACAAACCTTTGTCTAATAACTCAGTAAGATATTGTAAGGAAGCACTCAAATTAGGCTTGGAAACATCAAAGTCCTTCCCTTTGCTCCAAATAAAAAATCTCCTCCATTTATCAGCATAAACTTTCCTTGTACTAGGCCTCCTGGCCTCCAAAATAACATTCAAAACTCGTTGTGGAAGCTGAGAACCCCCAGAATCTAAAACAGAATATGCCAGGCTGTTAGATGCAGAGACTGAATTCTGACATTGAGAAAGTGATTGCCCTCCTGAGACAAAAGGTGTGGAATCAAAGGCAGAGGCCATGGAGGCTCTCGGACCAAACTCCTCAGTAGTGGGTACCAGTGTTGTCGAGGCCAATCCGGTGCTATCAGGATCATGGATGGCTTGTCTTGTCTGGCCTTCAAGAGAACCTTGGGCAGAAGAGGTAGAGGTGGAAAGGCATATACATGAAGAATGTCCCAACTGAATGACAGAGCGTCCACCTTCCAAGCTGTGGGATGAAACCCTTTTGTGCAAAACTTTGGCAACTGGTAATTTAGTGGAGAAGCGAACAGATCTATGTCTGGAGTTCCCCATGACACTGTCAACTTTTGAAATACCTGAGGATCAATTTCCACTCGTGAGGATCCACTATTTGTCTGCTCAATACATCTGCTAAGGAGTTCTGTGCTCCTGGTAGAAATCTTGCCTGAAGATTGAGGTTGTAACTGAGAGCTGTCTCCCACAAAATCATCGCTTGTCTGCAAAGAGGTGCGTACTAATGAGTTCCCCTTGCTTGTTGATGTACCACATGACAGTTGTGTTGTCTGTTAGAATCAACACCTGCCCTGGGTGAAGTAAATCCTTGAAAGCCATTAATGCAAATTGTACTGCTAACATCTCCTTCAAGTTGATATGCAAATGTTGAAGTCTGGCAGGCCACGTGTCTTGCACCAATTTCCCATTGAGGTGTGCTCCCCAAGCCTTGTCCGAGGCATCCGTCGTTAGAATCTGACTCGCCTCTGGTCGGGTCACAGAGAGTCCCTTGTTTAGGTGACATTCCTGAGCCCACCACAAAAATTCCTTCTGAATGCAAGGTATCATTTGAATGACAGTGTCTAGATCCTGGCAGTGTTGTGTCCATAGATTTTTGAGATACCATTGAAGCTTCCTCATATGCAATTTGGCATTGGGAAGCACCAGAATACAAGATGCCATGAACCCCAAGGCTTGAAGGACTGTCCTTGCAGTCAGCCTGGACTGTAGAGACATTTGATGGAAATAAAGTGAAAGACTTTTCTGTTTGTCCGGGGTCAAAAAGGCCATCTGGGAAGCTGTATTCAGTCTCACACCCAGAAAGCACATGTCCTGAGAGGGTACTAGACTGGACTTTGTTTCGTTCACAGAATACCCTAGGCATCTTAACACTACCATCACATACCGTAGATGCTGAAGAAGCTTGTCCTTGTCTTGTGCAATAATCAGGCAATCATCCAAATAAGGATAAATTTGTATTCCTTCCATCCTGAAAAAGGCTATCACTGGAGCCAGAACCTTTGTGAACACTCAGGGTGCAGTAGATAAGCCAAAGGGCAATGCAGAGAACTGATAATGTAAATTTCCAGCTCGAAAACGCAGGTACTTCCTGCAACTGGGCCTGATAGGAACATGAAGATAAGCCTCTTTTAGATCCAGAGTTACCATCCAGTGATCTTTTCCCAGCAGAGGCAAAAGCTGTTGTAATGTCAACATTTTGAACTTTGGAATGTCCAAATAAGTATTGAGGAGAGATAAATCCAAAATCAGTCTCCACGTGTTCCCTTTCTTTGGTACTAGAAACAGGCGGGAATAAAACCCTAGACCCACTTCTGAAGGAGGTACTGGCTGTATGGCTCCCATGTGAAGAAGTAATGAAATCTGTTTGTGAGCCTCCATCCTTTGCCGAGGAGGAATGTCTGGCATACCTTTGAAAGGAGGCAATGTATGGAAATAAAACTTGTAACCTTTGTTTATAATGTCCAACACCCATTTGTCTTGGGTGACTAAAAAACCAATTTTGCTTGAAGAGAGCTAGCTTTCCTCCCAAAGGAGCTGCCAGGCAAGAAGAATCTGGCAGCTGAAAATGCAGGTCATTGGGCCTGTTTACGAAAGGACTGGCCCCTACCCTCACCAGCAGATTGAGCAGGCGAACTCCAGGTTCTAGGCCTAAAGGTACTCTGAGCTCTGCCCCTACCACGCCTAGATCTACCCCTAGACTGGGAATCAGAAGAAGGGTACGTCCACCCCTTAGCAGGCCAATTTCTACTAAACTTAGGAGGTTGAACCTGCAAAAAATCTTTAACAGTCTGCATAGACTTAGCCTTGTCCTCCATTTTCTTCAAAACAGACTCCACAGGAGGACCAAACAACACTTCGGACTGTAAAGGGGCATCCAGAATTCTAGACTTAACATGTTCAGATAAATTCTGATCCTTAAGCCAGGCATGCCTACGAAGAACTGAACCAGTGGCAGCCACTCTAGAAGAAGCCTGCAAAGCATCAAAGCCACACTGCAAAGAATGTTTCCCCACCTGTTCAGAAACATGCACCAAATCTTGCAATTCTTTACACTCTATGCCCTCCGCCAAAGCATCCACTTTAGATTTTAGCGGAGAAAGGAGGAAATTCTGATATTTCAACATATGAAACTGGCAATTTAAAGCCCTCATTGCCAAAGTAGAAGAGGTGTACACCTTCTTACCCCATCTGTCCAAAGCTCTAGCTTCCTTATCTAGAGGAACCGGATTCTTTACAACAGAAGCCCTAACACCCTTAGGCCCCTGACTAATAGTTTCTGGGTCCGTCCTAGGACTCTTATATAGGTATTTATGAGCCTCAGGTACCCTATAATACCTGTCCGGTTTAACTGGTGCAGGAGGCATAGAATCTGGATTAAATGAGGCCTCCGAAAAAACATCCTGAACAACATCCAAAACAGGAGGAATAGCCAAGGGTCTGTGCTGTGGTAAAAAAAGGAACTCTCTAAGCCTCTTTCTGGAATCTGAGTAATCCTGTCCTTCCCACTTAAAATGTTCCCTCATAGAGTGTAAGGTTTCTGAAAATGAAAAATCCTCTGGAGGGGAAGCAGAAGGAGTAGAATCCTCTGCACCGGAATCCGAATAAGGAGGAAAATCTTGAATATCCTCAGCAGAAGACTCAGAATCATCTGAGGCCTGCTCCAAAATTTCCAACTCTGGCTCTACCCTGGGCCTCTTATCAGGAGGGGGCATGGAACCTCTAATTAAAGAAATCAAGTCTTCTGCCATTTTAAGCATATGCTTCTTAGGTACAGACCCTGAAGAACCAGAACTAACTCCAGAAGAAGGCAAAACAGTCCTGCCCTTAGAAAGAGCCCTAGAAACAGTAGCAGAAGGCCTAACCCCCTTAGGCAAAGAAGGGAGAATAGTAACCTGAGAGGCCCCTTCAGCCTGACCTGACTCCTGTGATGCCACATCCTGTAAAATCAAGGTTTCCCCCTGAGACTCAACAGAAACTTCAGCCGGATCCACCTGTTCCACTGCAGTCTCTAAAGGACCGGCGTCCGAAATGGACGAATCATCCTGTCTAGGCTTTACAGATTTGTCTTTACGCTTCTTCGTGGAAGCGGGCGTCGGAGGATCCGACGGCATATTATAATTACACCGTTTGCCAAAACTAACCTAGCGCAATCTAGCCTTCTCTTAATAGTGCTTATTAAACCTAGCACAAAACCGACACCCAACTACCACGTGCTCCGGTCCCAAGCAAGGGATACAAAGCGAGTGGTAATCCCTATGCGGTATCTGCTTCCCACAAGAAATACAATTATTCACTTTTTCTGACATCCGGTAAACAACTGAGGCAAGAAAAAACAAAATGCTCCCAACGGGTACTTAGCCCAACTTGGTATGTCTGAAACTCCGAAAATGAAAAATTTCAGAAAGCCGAACGGCACTTGCAACGCTGCTTCTGCATCGGACCATGCGGCAAAAAAGACTGAGGATATGACGTCGGTCATGCGCTTTTATACCCTGACGCTCTGATGTCAGGGCTGTGCGCCCATGACCGACGTCAGCCTAATACTTTGGTATTCGGGCCGACCGAGGACAGCGGACTACCCATAAGTAAGGACTGCAGCAATGTGAGATGAAGAACATCTGGAAGAGAAGGTCTGAGGTAGAAAACCTCCTTTGGGGAAGACATGAGGACTGTCTACAGGAAAAAGGAAAGTTAAACTTCTCCACTTGGCTGCAAAGGCACATTAACTGCACATCTAAAGACAAGTAACAAGTCTTAACTAAGTACTACAGTAGGTACAAATGGAAACCTGAGGAATGTGATTGGAGTAATGTGCATCTTGGAAAACCATATCAATTTCTACTTTAAAGGGAAATATTATTTATTGAGAGATTAAAGTCTGTTCTGTGAATTCTGTCTGTGCTTAAAAAATACCTTTCTTCTGAATGTATAATTACTGCTTGTTTAGGAGCCATGCACAATGATGAAAAAGTGAAAGAAAGGCAACTGAGTCAGAGAGAGAGAGAGACACACACACTGCATTCTTCTGTCCTCAGAATTAAGGTCCACTAAGACTTGGAAAAATATTATACAGTTATATCCAGTAGAAATGCACAACTGGATGCCTAACTTTGTGTATATATACATATGGGAGAGCAGCATTAGCTTTACAGTGGTACTGTTACTCTCTGCAGTAAGGTTGTCCTCTGTAAAGTAACTGACTGGAATTTTTTATTATTATTTATTGACATTTAACAGGGTAGTGCCAGACTGGGCCAGAAGCCCATTTTTAGCAGAGACCCGGGGAGAAAAGCTCCACAAACTAATGATAAAAGTTAATTATTCAAAAACTACAGTAAGCAATATAAATAATACAATACAAACAGTAAATTTAAAACCGTTTGTAACAATTTTGGGATGATGCTAACAATGGCAGAGAGAGAAAAAGTTGAAAGGTCAGGACATGAAAAACCAAATTTAAAGACATACACATTGCTGAATACATAGATAACTGACCTTTTCAGTACTTGAAAAGTCTACCTGTGCTTCTGCCCAAAGTTGAAAAAAAAAAAAAAACTCCATTAAGCAGTCAAAAGGAAAAGAGCTGGATAGTGGGATGAAGAGGTGGGGAGTTAGTAGGAGGGAGGGAGATTAACTTGTAGTAGCACAGGGGGCAGATCCAGGTGGTTTTGATATATTTTTATTTGTGTTTTAAAGGTAGAATAGTTGGGGCACACTTGTATGTGTTTGGGGAGGGCATTCCAGGTCTTGGCAATTTTGTTTGAAAAGAGAGACTCACCAGTTGCTTGACTGGGTTATTTTTAGCTGTAGCCTGTTAGATGACCTGAGACCTGGTATTGACATCAGTTTGGATCAGGAAGGAAAGGGCAGGGCAGTGACTGGGGTTGTGAATGATTTTGTGGGTGAAGGTAAATTGGTTTAGCGTTATCTGGCTGGGGAGTTCTAGCCAGTTTAGTTATTGGAGAACAGTACAATGATGAGTTTTATGGGGCTGGTTGCAGGCAAATTTTGCTATTTTATTATAGAAGGAATCTAGGTTGTTTAGGTCTGCCTTGGGCAAGTTTGTAAAAATGTGACAGCAGTAGAGAAGGGTAGACAGAAGTTGAGATCTAGCTGTGGCTAGTCTTTCATGGTGTGTTAGGAAGGGTCTATCCCTGTAAAGAGAGCCAAATTTGGCATGGACTTTTTTGACTGTTTGGGAAATATGAAAATCAAATTTCAGCCTGTCATCTATTGTTACACCAAGGAGTTTGGTGTGATTTGTAGGCTGAGTATTGGTACCATTTGTGGATTGAATATAGAGTGAAGGAGAGTGGAGCTTGGTATGTTTGCTTGTGAAGTATATTAGCTTAGTCTTATTTGGGTTTAGGATGAGTTGGTGGTTTGATAGATAAGACTCTATGTCCTGGAATGCTTTCTGAGTCCTATGTTGAAGTTCAAGGTGCGTGGGGGCAGAGAAGATAAGAGTTGTATCATCTGCATACTGTATAGTTGTTGCTAGCTGAGTAGCAGTATTTAGATTATTGGTAAATATGATAAAAAGGAGGGGGGTCTGAGTATGGATCCTTGGGGTACACCAGTGGAGACAGACAATAGAGGTGAAAGAGTGTTCCCTGGTAGCCTGTTTGTGGTTAGATAAGTAGCTGAGAAACCATGTAAGTGCCGATGAGCTGAGATTGTGAGTGGCAAGTTTGTTAAGTAGGAGTTGATAGGAGACAGTATCAAATGCTTTTGACATGTCAAGGAAATAGCTGAGACTAACAGACCACTGTTTTTAATGTGATGAATACTGTTGGTAAAGGATATTAAAGCTGTACTGGTACTATATTTAGGTCTAAAACCGTGCTGGGTGTGGGACAGTAGGTTACTGAAGGAAAGGTGAGTTAGGAGTTCCTGGTGAATGCATTTTTCAAGTATTTTGGCTATGTGAGGGAGAATAGCAATGCATCGGTAGTTGGAAATATCAGTAGAAGGGCCACCCTTGTGGAGGGGAATGATGTGAGAGATGTTCCAGAGGTGAGGTACATACTGCTAAGAGAGAGAATGATTTATTAAGATACAGATGGGATACTTACCACCATCTCCTGTTCCTAAATTTCAGTTATGATGTGATGGTTTAGATCTGAAAAGTGATCGAGTAACATTAGCACTTCACACCTAGGTGGAAATTAAATAGCTTCAGAGAAAGAGAATATTCTACTTCTGTAAGACTGAATGAAGTGTGTGCTCCAACTCACAGCTGTAATCTCAGGAAGTACGCCTGCTTAGTTATTTTACAAAACAGTTTTGGTTGTCCTTCAAATGACTTGCTTGTAGAACAGACTATAGCATACAGCAAAATCCCAGGAAATACTGCTTCCCTGCATAAAGGGTAGTATATCAAATCAGTTTGGTTATGAAAAAATAAAGGTCTCTGAGGACTGCTTTGGCTTTAAACATGATGTGGAAGTGTGACTCTGCAGTCATCTCTTTGACCTGTGTCATTGCTAAACTACAATAAGTGACCTAGTATATCAGAAAAGCAGTTTTGGTGAGGGTGTGCTTGGGTTCTACTTAGACAAAAAAGGTATCTGCATGTCAGTTATGCACCATCAGTTTATAATGAAATTGTTCTTTAAGTATCCCATAAGACTAGAGTGAATGCAATATTCCTCAAGATGCTGTTTTGCTTGGACAGCTGCTACTACATCAGCAGAGCGAACAATTGCTCAACTGCTTCCTAGATGATTGTGCCTTGCATTAAGCTGTAGTGGGTGAAACTGAACCTTTTAGCTGAGGAAACACTACATGGTGTCAAGTGCAATTATTGCATCAGTGTAGCTTTGACTTTTCGTAAGATATAAACAAGTCTTCAGTCTTGCCTAAGGCATATCCATGTGCCTGTTCTCTAGTAAGCCATGCAGTTAAGTATTACTTCTACCAAGATCCATAACAAAATGTTCACTATAAGCTAGAATATCTGAAGATAATCACCGATACCATCCAGTATATATATATATATATATATATATATATATATATATATATATATATATATTATGGATGATTCAGGGCATATGAACAGTCAGGTACTGGTAGAAGTAGTGATTGGAGGAGTAATTAAGGGATGAGCTATAGCACAAAATATACAGTGTAGACCGACAATGTTTAGGTTCATAGGTTCATACTAGGCTATCTGCCCTAGGGCATTTATAAGCCTAGCCAGAGTGTGTGTGGCTTTCACCACCCCTTAGGATGAGAATACTATACCCATTAATTTGCTGTGCCTCTGTCCAGCAGTGATACAGAGATGATTCCCGGGGTAAACCTACGATCTCCCATCCACTCGTCAAGATTTCTCTTGAACAGAGTCAGTGAGGGGCTCTGCCTCACATGGACTGGGATTCTGTTCCATAGTGTAGGGAGTCTCTGGGTGATGAATCTGTCCCTCCAGCCCGTCCTATTTATATCCGTGTTGAGGTTTAAGTCTCTTGCTCTCGTGGCTCTGGTGGATTTGGATTTTTTGAGGTGGAGCATGTCCATTAATTCCGGGTTGGACATGGCCTTGTATGTCAGGCACAGATCACCTCTGAGCAGACGGTATGCGACTGAATAGAGCTGGAGTTTCTTCAGTCGGGCATCGTATGACATATGTTTGAGCCTTTATCCTTTTGGTGAGGAACTTTTGGGGTCTTTCCAACTGCTGCAGGTGTCGGAAAGGTACATTCCAAATGGGCGTTGTACTCAATCATTGGTCTGATAAGTGAAGAGTACAGGGTACAATGACCTCTCCTGATCTGGATGTGAATCCCTTCATGATCAGGTGGGCAATGTAGAAGGTCTTCCTAACCACTTTGGCAATGTGAGTGTCAAAAGAGAGGTTACGGTCAACTTGGGTTCCCAGGTCCCTGATAACTTCTTCCGTGTTTAATGGATTACCACCTATGTGGTAATTAGGGGTTACCTTGTTTTTCCCAAAGGGTATGACTATACATTTTTTGGCATTTAGCTTAAGGCCATGGCTCTGGCACCAGTTATCCATTTCTATGAGACCTTTCTGGAGGATGTTTGTGTCTGATGGAGTGTCAATTATGGTGCCCAGTTTGCAGTCATCTGCAAATTTTGTCAACCACAATCCCCCTATGTTTGCCTGCACTTCAGAAAAATAAATGCCGAACAAGACGGGGCCCAGGACTGAGCCCTGTGGGACACCGCCGTGACCGGCTTAGAGTCTGACATGGCACCAGCAACTCTAACCCTGTGTGTTCTGTCCTTGAGCCAGTTTGCAACCCATCTTGTGACATATGGGTTTACATCTAAGCTGATGAGCTTTTCTATGATGCCCGAGTGGGGTATTGTGTCGAACGCTTTTGCTAGGTCAAGGTAGGCTGTGTGAACTGCCTTACCCTCATCAATGGCCTTAGTGACTGTTTTGGAAAAGTTGACCAAGTTCAAGAGGCAGGATCTGCCCTTGACAAAGCCAAATTGGGTAGGATCCAGTGTCTGTAGGTCCCCAATGTCTTTATTTATGAGTTCCATTATGATCCTCTCCATAGCTTTGCAGACAAGGCTCGTCAAGCTTATGGGGCGGTAATTTCCAGGGTCCGTAGAAGCACCGCCTTTGTGGAGTGGGACCACAGTTGCCGTACGCCATTCTTTGGGTACGTATCCTGTAGTAAGGCTAAGATTAAACAGCAGCCTTATGTGTGGGTTTAGTTCCTCATTGAGTTCATGTAGCACACATCCGGGGACACCGTCCGGTCCCATTGATGCTGTGTTTTTTGCTTTAGAGAGAGCAGGTCTCACCTGGGCATCTGAGATGTTTGGGAGGCTAGACTCTGGTGGGATAGATATTTCTCCTGTGGGGAGGGAGGGAGAAATTTGCACTGAACCTGTCTGCCAGTATGTTGGCAATGTCTGTGGGTTCAGTGATTTTTTTATCATTTTGGACTAATTCTGAGCATATCTGGGAGTTTCCACCCAGGTTTCTAACATAGCTAAAGAAGGCTTTATGATTGTATTTTGTGTCATTAGCGATTTTTCTCTCAAAGTTGGCCTTGGATGATTTTATGAGTGATCGTAGTTTTTTGCTAGTATTGATCAGAGATGCCTTCCCATTTAAGGATTCTGCTCTGTCATGTAGTAGCTTTCTCCTCTTGTTGTAGAGTTTGTTTATGGCTGGAGTCCACCAGACCGGGCGCCTGCCTTTGGTGGAAAGGGTCTTGATTTTATTAGGGATTGCTTGATCCATACATTCCTGGAGGTGCTCGTAGAAGGCATTTGTAAGGGTTTCAGCAGCGTGGGTTGTGGTTTCCACTGGCTCGGGGGCCTTGAAGGATACCACTCCAGTCTTAAGAAGTGTGAAGTTTGCTTTTGAGAAGTTCTTCACTGTGGTCTTTTTGCTGGGGTGGGGGGATGTGGATCTCCAGTGAGATTAATTTATGGTCTGATCTCACCAATGAGGGATATACTTCGTGTGGAGCATTTTGTCCCCATGTTTGTGATGATCAGGTCTAGTATATTTTCTCCTCTTGTGGGAATGGTGACTAGTTGTTCCATAGCATTTGAGTTTATGAACTCAAGGAACCTTTGGGCTAGGGTGTTGGGGCTTGAGTAATGTTCCCAGTCTATGTTTGGGTAGTTGAAGTCACCCAATATGATGGTGTTTGGAGAGACATTTATACTCTCCAGTGTCTTCAGGAAGGCTGTGTGGGTTTTCTGAGTTTGAGAAGGTGGTCTGTAGCATGTTACAAACTGTAGGGCAGTTTTACCTATGGTTAATTGCACCTGGATGGTCTCCGATGCTTCGTGCGTTGCTACTAACCTGGAGGTGTGGGTATCCTTTATGAATATGGATACTCCCCCTCCTTTTGTGGTTCGGTCCGGATTTTGGGGCCGGAACGCATGATATGAGGTATAACCTGATAGTGCTGGGGTGCTCTCAGGAGCCTTGAACCAGGTTTCAGTCACAGCACAAACATCGATGTTCTCCATACTGAGGAGGGCTTCGAGGGCGTGCATCTTGAGGTTTAGACTTCTGGCATTGAGCAGTATTACCCTTAGTTTTTCTCCAGTTTTGTTTTCTAGGGCGGTAGGTTTATCATTAGAGCCTTGCCTAAAAATGGCACTATGGGGGTGGTAAGAGCCTTTGCCAATATCCGGAAGCCCAGGGGTGACAGGTGCAAGCCGTCCCTTGCGAAGCAGCGTGGCTTGTCAAGCATGTCATCCCAGGCAGACAGACATTGGATCCCCTTAGAATGACACCAGTAATTAAGCCAATTATTAAAGCTGATCATTTTGTCTCTGTATTGTGGCATCATTCTTGGTGAGGGTAGGATACTACTCAGGGTCAGGGTCATACCGGCCTGGGCTACATAATCTGAGATCTCCTCTATGTCTCTTTTCATGTAGTCCAGGGAGGTACGTCTCAGGTCGTTCACACCGGCATGGACAATGACTGAGTCATACTTGTACTTGCTGTGGAGTGACCTGAGTGCTTGTGTTATGTGGCGGATTCTAGCACCTGACAGGCAGCTAACTGTGATCTTTTCCTTGTTCAGTCTGGTGAGAGGGACGTCAGTGTGTCTGACTATGGAGTCACCTATAACAAGTGTGTTTGGCCTTAAGGGCTGTGACTGCTTAGCACACTGACTTTGAGAACTATGTGTTGCATGTCTTATGTCTTGAGGTGGCAGTTGCTTGGGTGTCTGCTTTGGAGGCCTCTGTAGTTTTGGTAGATTTTTGATCAGTGCCTCCGAGTATGTCTTTGTGTGTTTATGTGTTTGTTTTGCAGTTGTGATAGCTCTATGTGAAACTGGGTTTGTGGTGTGCGTGGTTTCCTTCTCCTCCTGTCTGGTCTTGCTAGTCCTGAGTTGAGAGAGCTCAGCCTCCAGTTTGGCTATATAGTTGCATCTCTCACATGTATTTGTGTTTTGTGGGAGAAGGAGTGGGTTGTCTGTGTACATGAGGCAATTGTAACATTGTCGCAAGATGCCCAGATTCACCAGCTGAACAGGAGAGGACGCTAGCAACTGACCCTTCGACATGCTAGAAAAAGTGAAAAAGTTTGCTGTGTAACTGAGTCAGAAGGGACCTATAGGGAAATGGGTATTCAAGGGGATTCTGGGCTAATGTAGTACTTTGTTTAGTATACAAGTACTTTACCTATATAAAAATGCTTTAGGAGCAAGTGCTGAGCTATTGAGATAGAGAATAGACTGTTTAGATTGCAAGTAGAGAAGTTCTAAGGGAAAAAATGAAGAGCAGACTTTACAGAGCCAGAAATAGTTTAACCTTGTTTAACCGGCGCTGCCCGATGGTGCTCTATGGGCAACTCCGCGCTAAATCACGCAAAAGCGCGCTAAAGTTTAAAATGCAGCCTTCAATTTCATAGACATTTTAAACAATAATGGTTACCATTGAGCTAACTGCAAATATGTTTAGCATTCTGGGAGTTAAGAAACTGCAAAAATATTCTTCATAGGTTCATACTAGGCTATCTGCCCTAGGGCATTTATAAGCCTAGCCAGAGTGTGTTTGGCTTTCGCCACCCATTTTAAATTAATTTTGCTATGCCCTTTTTTGAGGTTAGTATACTGTGCCTCTGTCTAACAGTGACACAGAAGTGATACCCGGGGTAAACCTACGATCTCCCATCCACTCATCAAGATTCCTCTTGAAGAGAGTCAATGAGGGACTCTGCCTAACCTGGACTGGGATTTTATTCCAGAGTGAAGGGAGCCTCTGGGTTATGAATCTGTCCCTCCAGCATGTCCTATTTATTTCAGTACTGAGGTTCAAGTCTCTCGAGCACGTAGCTCGATGGGATTTGGATTTTCTGAGGTGCAGCTTGTCCATTAATTCCGGGTTGGACATGGCTTTATACGTCAGGCACAGATCGCCTCTGAGCAGGCGGTATACCACTGAGTAGAGCTGGAGTTTCTTTAATCGGGCAGCATATGGCATCTGTTTGAGCCCTTTGATCCTCTTGGTGAGGTACTTTTGGGGTCTTTCCAGTTGCTGCAGGTGTCTGGTAAGGTACATCCCAAAAGGGGCATTGTACTCAATTATGGGCCTGATGAGGGATGACTAAAGAGGCATGATGACCTCCCCTGATATAGATGTGAATCCCTTCATGATTAGGTGGGCTATATAAAATGTTTTTCTAACCACTTTGGCCACGTGGTTGTCAAATGAGAGATTGCTATCAACTTGGGTCCCCAGGTCCCTAATTACTTCTTCTGTACTTAATGGATTACCACCTATGTGGTAATCTGTGGGCACTTTGTTTTCGCCAAAGGGGATTACTATACACTTTTTGGTGTTTAGCTTGAGGCCATGACTCTGGCACCAGTTGTCTGTTTCTATGAGGCCCTTTTGGAGGATGCTTGTGTCGGCTGGAGAGTCGATTATGGCACTCAGTTTGCAGTCATCTGTGAACTTGGTCAGCCACAGTCCTTCCGTGTTGGCATGTACCTCCGAGAAATATATACCGAACAAGAGAGGTCCCAGGACTGAGCCTTGTGGGATGCCACTTGTAACTGGTTTGGAGTCTGACATGGCTCCAGCAATTCTAACCATGTGGGTTCTGTCCTTGAGACCATTTGCAACCCATCTAGTGACATAGGGGGTTTATATTTAAGCTGGTGAGCTTATCTATAATGCCCGAGTGGGGTATTGTATCAAAGGCTTTTGCGAGGTTCAGGTAGGCTGTGTGGACCACCTTCCCCTCGTCAATGGCCTTGGTGACTGTTTCAAAGAAATCGACCAGGTTTAAGAGGCAGGATCTGCCCTTAACAAAGCCAAACTGGGTAGGATCCAGTGTTTGTAGGTCCCCAATATCTTTATTTATGAGGTCCATGATGATCCTTTCCATAGCTTTGCAGACCAAGCTAGTCAGGCTTATGGGGCAAAAGTTTCCAGGATCCGTTGAGGCACCACCTTTGTGGAGAGGGACCACTGTTGCTGTATGCCACTCTTTGGGTACATATCCTGTAGTAAGGCTGAGATTGAACAGTAGCTTTATGTTTGGGTTTAGCTCTTCTTGGAGTTCAAGTAGGACGCAGCCCGGGACACAGTCTGGTCCCATTGATGCTGTGTTTTTTGCTTTGGAGAGGGCGGCTCTTACCTGAGCATCTGAGATGTCAGGGGGGCAGCACTCTGCTGGGATAGATATTTGCCCTTTTGGTGGGGAGGGGGGGGAGAAGTTTGCGCTGAACCTGTCAGCTAGCATGTTGGCAAGGTCTGTGGATTCGGTGTATTTTTTGTCATTTTGGACTAATTCGGAGCATATCTGGGAATTCCCACCCAGGTTCCTAACATAACTAAAGAAAGCCTTGTGATTATCCTTAGTGTCCTGTGCAATTTTTCTCTCGAAGCTGGCCTTAGACGATTTTATGAGTGCCCGTAGTTTTTTGCTAATACTGATCAGAGATGCCTTCCCTTTTTGGGATTTTGCTCTATCATGTAGTAGCTTCCTCCTTCTATTGTATAGTTTGTTTATGGCTGGGGTCCACCAGACAGGACGTCTGCCTTTGGAGGATTGGGTCTTGGTTTTATTTGGGATTGCATGATCCATGCATTCCTGCAGGTGTTCATACAATGCGTTTATAAAGGATTCTGCGGTCTGGGCCGTATTTTCCACAGGCCTGGGGGCTTTGAAGGATTTCACCTCGGTTTTGAGGAGTGTGAAATTTGCTTTAGAGAAGTTTTTCACTGTGGTTTTCTGGGCAGGGGGTGGGGTCGGGATGTGAATATCCAGTGAGATTAGTTTATGGTCTGATCTTACCAGTGAGGGATACACTTCTGGTCTGGAGCATGGAGTCCCCATGTTGGTGATGATCAGGTCCAGTATGTTTTCCCCTCTTGTGGGAGTTGTAACAAGTTGTTCCATAGCATTTGAGTTTATAAATTCTAGGAACCTTTGGGCTAGGGTGTTAGAGCTAGAGAAATGCTCCCAGTCTATGTTTGGGTAGTTGAAGTCACCCAATATAATGGGGTTTGGAGAGACCTTCATATTTTCCAGTGTTCTCAGGAAGGCCGAGTGGGGTTCGTGGGTTTGGGAGGGTGGTCTGTAGCAGGCTATAAAGTGGAAGGCAGTTTTACCCACTGTTAGTTGCACATGGATAGTCTCTGATGCTTCGTGCTGTGCCACCAACCTGGAGGTGTGGGTATCTTTGACGAATATTGATACTCCCCCTCCTTTTGTGGTTCGGTCCAAGTTTTGGGGCCAAAAAGCATGGTATGAGGTATAACCTGGTAGTGCTGGGGTGCTCTCGGGAGCCTTGAACCAGGTTTCTGTTACTGCACAGATATCGATGTTCTCCATGCTAAGGAGAGTTTTGAGTGCGTGCATCTTGAGGTTTAGACTTCTGGTGTTGAGTAGCATTACTCTTAGTTTCTTATCCCTTGTGATACCTATGGAGGTGAGCTTGTCTTTTGAGCCTTGCCTAAAAAAGGCACTATGGGGGTAGCAAGAGCCTTTGCCAATATCCGAAAGCCCAGGGGTGACAGGTGCAAACTGTCCCTAGTGAAGCATCGTGGCTTGTCGAGCATGTCATCCCAGGCTGACAGGCATTGGATCCCCTTTGAATGACACCAATACTTAAGCCAATTGTTGAAATTGATCATCTTGTCTTCATATTGTGGCATCATTCTTGGTGAGAGTAAGATGCTACTCAAGGTCAGGATCATACCAGCCTGGGCTACATGCAAAGAGAACTCCTCTATGTCTCTTTTCATGTAGTCCAGGGAGGTACGTCTCAGGTCATTCACACCAGCATTGACAATGAATGAATCATATTTGTACTTGCCTTGGAGTGACCTGAGTGCTTGTGTTATGTGGCGGATCCTAGCGCCCGACAGGCAGCTCACTGTGACCTTCTCCTTGTTCAGCCTGGTGAGCGGGACGTCAGTGTGCCTGACGATAGAGTCACCTATTACAAGTGTATCAGGTGTGTTGTTTAGTCTTAAGGGCTGTGACTGTTCAGCACACTGGCTTTGTGAGCTATGTGTTGCATGTGTTTTGTTTTGGGGTAGCGGTTGCTTGGGTGTCTGCTTTGGAGGTCTCTGCCGCTTAGGCAGATTTTTATTTAGAGCCTCCGATTATGTTTTTGTGTGTTTATGTGTTTGGTTTGCTGTCGTGGTAGGTCTATGTGAGACTGGAATTGTAGTGAGTGTGGTTTCCTTCTCCTCCTGACTGGTTACGCCAGTACTGAATTGAGAGAGCTTAGCCTCCAGTTTGGCTATATGGTTGCATCTCTCACATGTGTTGGAATTTGTTGGAAGGAGGAGAGGGTTGTCTGTGTACATGAGGCAGTTGTAACATTGCCTCAAGATTCCCAGATTCACCAGCTGGACCGGAGAGAAGATTGACAACTGACCTTTGGACATGCTAGAATAGTATTGGGAATTCCTTTATAATTGAAAAAAGGGCCAATGGGAAACAAGGTACTAAAGGGGAGTTTGTAAGGGTATAGTGCTTTTAATTTTTTAGTGCTGACTTAGTGAGCAAGTGCCAGGTAACTTAAATGCAATGTGTTACAGGTAACTTAAATGCAAAAACGACAAACAGTAACTTTCTTTCAAGTGAAACAAGGAAATAAGTACAGTAAGCAATGCAGATATCACTAGGGATCCACTGAAAAGCTATGTTTTAGTTGGAATTAGCGTTTCAGGGAAATAACAAGCATACAAACAAAGCTAGATTCAGCAGGCCTGGATCTAGTCTATGCTACAGCAAACAAGGTGTACCAATTTCAGTAAGAAACAGTTCAAATATGCAGGCACTATAAGCCTTTAACCAGAAATTCCCAGCTCAGAAGGGCAGAGTCCAGCCTCTCCTCCCACAAAAGTGCAGACCACGAACCTTCTTAATGTAAAATAACTGGCCTGAAGCCCAAGTGCTTAAACCAGAACTAATACACTTTTAGAATAACAGATACTGAGCCCTCAATCAGCAGTTCCCAACTTAGAAGGATGTAAGCTACCTGTCCTGCCACCACAGTGCAGGCCACAAACCTTCCTAATGTAAAACAACTGGTCTGAAGCCCAAGTGCTTAATCCAAAAGACTTAGAATGATAGCTACACTTTAATCAAGTTACTACCAAGCAGTAATAAATACAATTGAATACTTTAAAGAATGCCTGGATTAGTGCTCAAGTTATACAAACAAAGCTAGATTCAGCAGACCTGGATCTAGTCTATGCTACAGCAAACACATGAAGGAACATCAGGGTATTAACTATCCCACAAATCACAAGAACAGGGCACATCAACAATGACCCAGAGGAAATCAATGAAGTGTGTATTCAGAAACATATCCAGTTGAATTGGAACATAAGAACATGGATTTCACTATGTTACAGTACCTGAGACTGTTCATATGCTCTGAATCATCCGCAATATATATACTGGATGGTATCAATGATTATCTTCAGATATTCTAGCTTATAGTGAAGAATGACACCTGTTGTGCTACTAACACTGCTACAATAGGGCAGCACATCAGATCCACTACAGGGTTATCAATAAAGATTCATAGTTCATACACAAGTAGTAGGCTAGCTGCCCATTGGGGCCATTTTAAGCCTAAACAATTTCCCTTCAAATGTGATAATCAAACCCTGTACATTCTGACTGCAAGGTAAACACCTTAACCACTACATAAACTCCCAATGCCCTAATTAGTTTTCAGAATTAAACCCTGCACCTTGTATTTCTGAGGTTAAGCCCTTAACCATTATGCCAATCCCTTAAAAATACATCCATTCTTTAGTGACCACTGTTAACAGAGATGAATTTGTCAGGACTATTAACCAGATGACACTGGGCAATGCCCTACGAATAGATGGCTTGCTACTAGATTTTTTTAAGACATTCTGTGCAAAATAAACCCCTTTACTTAATTTATTTACCTCAGCAGAACAAATGGGACTATTTTGTAAACAATCCTTGGAAGACAGAGTTTTGCTCTTTCCCTTTTCCCTTAAAAGACCATATAATAGCCACTAATTACAGACCCATCTCTTTACTGAATCTAGAAATAAGAATATATGACAAGGTATTATCAAACAGATTAGACATACTGATGCCTGCTGTAATTCCATTAAATCACCAGAGCTTTGTTAAGCAGCAGTCAGGATGCTCTGAACTCATTAAATTATGGTTAAAATGTGCATAATAAAGAATACATTTTAAATGCTTTGGCAACCACTGTGTTCATTGATTTTAATAAAGCCTTTGATGATTCCATGAGGTGGAATTTTCTTTGGGAATTTATGTAAGTATATGGTTTTCCACAGCAGATTATTAGGAAATGTCATTCCTATACTCACAACCATCAGCTAGGATAGAAATTAATGGGGGTTTATCATCTCCAAATCAGATAGTGAAGGGCATTAGGCAGGGATATCTCTTTATTTTATTAATAAAAGCTCCTGAAAATGGACTGGAAAATACTTTTTGAAAATCTGGTATCAAAAACTTTCTATGAAGAAGGCAATTTATCATCTTTGTTCAAAGATGGTTGTGTTTTGCGGCTAGCAAATCCTAGAGAAAGTACAAGTGTGTAAGATTTTACCATAACATTAGACGTCCTTCTCTTAACTGTTGCAATATTCCTTACAATAGGGATCCCCAGCCAAGGGTGGCCTGACTTCCGGCCAGTATACCAAAGTCTTTAGGTTGCTAAGGGTATGTCAAACATCACAGTTATGTTCCCCGCATACAGTGTGGGGCATAAAGATGACATCCAGACTTACCATGCTCACAACTGACATCCCCAGTAAAAACACCAGTCCAAGGATAGGAGAGGTACCAGGCACATCCAGAAGAGAAAAGGACCGGGGGGGGGGTGAATACTGCAACAATGAAGAAAAGGCCATTTACCATTATGGTAAGATTGTACACAACTGCAGTATGAACTTCAATTTCATTGTTGCCGTATTCCTTACAACAAGGAGTGTGCAAAAACTCATGAAGAGAGGAAGGACCAGCAGAGCCATCTAGGAACCCATGAAGGATTGACCTAGCAAAACCAGCTCTAGCCCTGGACATCACATCTAACATATAGTGCTTGGTAAAAGTATCTAGAGAAGTCCGGGTGGCTGCCTCAAGAACAGAGTTAGCATTTAAAGCCTTGAAAAAAACACCAGAAGAAGCCACAGCCCTAGTAGAATGAGCTTAACTGAAGAAGGAAGGCTCTTGGAATGGAAAGAATAACAAAAGGAAATGGCTTTAGATATTCAAGAAGAAATAGTTTGTTTGGAAACAGCCAATCCCAAAGATCTAGGATGAAAGGAAACAAAAAGCTGATCAGATTTGCGAAAAGCTTTGGTCTTATCCAAATAAAATTTGAGTTGTCTATGCACATCCAAACTGTGCAAAACCTTCTCAGTAGCAGATTGTGGAGAAGGGAAAAAAGTGGGCAAATGAATAGACTATTAAGAGACAACTCATTCACCACTTTGGACATAAAAGAAGGGTTAATACGAAGGGGCACCCTGTCCTTATGGGAAAATAAAAAAAAGGAGCAGTCATAAGGGCTTACAGCTCAGACACCCATCTGGCAGAAGAAAGGGCCAACAAAAGAACAGTCTTCCAGGAACAATGCTGCAAGGAAACTGAAGCTACAGGCTCAAAAAGAGCTTGAGTAAATTTCTGCAAAACAAAATTAAGGCCCCAGGAAGGAGGGACTAGCTTCCTGGGAGGTCTAATATGAAGGATGTCTTTAAGAAATTGTTTAACCTCAAACCCGCAGCTCTTAGAAATTTCCTGACTGTAACTGAGGCCAGAGGAAGAAGGGATTGAAAGAAGGCAATGAGAGTTAAGGCCTTAGGAGAAGGCAGGATGCCAGCATTGGAACAGTCTGGACGTTGCATCCCAGCAACTTTTGGAAATTTATAGTGAACACCAGGCTTTGCAGGATGGAGATGGCAAAATGAAGATACTGCAGTAGAATCTCTGGAGAGGATGCCTGAAAAAGAAGGTCATCAAAGTAGTCAAAGACCTGTAACCCCCTTAGCCTGAAAAAAGCAATTATAGGAGCTAGAAATTTTGTGAATACCTTCGGGGCAGTAGAGAGTTCAAAGGGCAAAGTGCATAACTGAAAATTCCAGGAAGCAACAGAGAAACATAAAAACTTCCTGAAAAGGTGATGGATAGGGACATCCCTGAAGTCCAGAGAAACTAGAAAAGCCTGAGGAAGCTGCAGAGGAAACAAGGTCTGAAAGAGCAACATCTGAAAGGAAGGAACCTTCAGAAAGGTGTTAGAATGGAAGAGATCCAGAATGGGTCTTAAAGTGCCCTCTTTCCTGGGGATCAAGAACATTCTGGAATAAAACCCCTTCCCCTTTGAGAACCTGGAACTTCCTGAATAGTTCCCCGATTCAAGACACCCTGAAGCACCTCTGGAAAAAAGGCTAATTGTTCCTGAGGGGGATGAGGAATGCCCATGAAAGGTGGAAGAGATATCCATATCATGTAATGCCCTTGGTGAATAATGGAATGAATCCAGCAATCTTGAGTAATCTTTACTCAAACAGGAAGGACAGGGAAAGACAAAGAGGAATGTGGCTGAAAAGTACAGGATAGTCAGACAGCACCTGCTTTTTCAGGAAAGGGAGATTTCTGTGTGAGAGTAGTTTGGGTAACATTAGCAGAAGGAGCACATTTTCCATACTTTATACCTTTGGGAGGAAGGTGAGACTGCCTATGAACAAAAGCTGGCTTAGTAGGTTAATTCCTTTGGAATTTAGATGCAGAAGAAACTAAAAAATATGCTTCATCTCTTGTAAGGCCTTACCCTTTTCCTGTAGGAACTTGAATCAGCAGCTGCACCAAACAAATGCTTGCTGTCCACAGGGGCATCCACCAACTTACCCTTAATATCATCAGACACAGGTTGAAGCCTAGGGCAGGAGCATCTTCTCATCACAGAGCCAAAAGCAGCAGCCCTAGAAAAAGTATCTGCTGCATCATGTCCAAACAAGGAGGGGGCAGAAGTCTTGCCCTCAGAGTTGAGAAGGTAAAAAAATAAACTGACAGGCCTGAAAGATAAGAGCCATAATATACCTAGTCATATGGGTCTGATAACTGACAGCCTGGAAAGCAAGAGTAGCTGAGGTATATACCTCCTAATAAAGCCTCTTTGTAGTCCTGCTGACCTTATCAGAAATAATTAACTTCATAGAAGGCAGTACCTTAGATGGGTTGTCAGATGCCACAGACAGTACAGAAGGGTCAACAGATGGACACCTATAGAGAGATTTGCAATCAAAAGGCACCTCATAAAATCTATCAGGTTTCATTGGGGCGGGGTGAAATCAAATGCCTCAGATGCAGTAGAAAAGGCATCAAACAGGGCAACCAAAACAGGAGGGATGGCAGAAGGTCTAGGGGACTCCATTTCCAGAAGCTCATAATACCTTTTCTTAACCTCAAAAACCTTGGCACAATCCCATCTAAAAAAATTCATCATTCTGGAGTTTGTATCCTTAAAGGAAATCTCCTCAAAAGGATATCAGGACTAGCGGAATCCTCATCTTCAGAACCATAGTCTAATGGAGAAGGAATTTGGGAAGAATAAATCTGAAATTCCCTCCTGCTCAGAGGAATCCTGTTTTTCTGGTCTCTAGACAATTTCCCCTTCAAAGGTGAGAATCAACCCCCGTATGTTGTGTATGTGCGGTAGACATCTTAACCATTTTAAAAACACCCAACCCCCTATACTCGGACATCAATCCAGGTGGAGATGGCAGTCTCTAGCCTGCAATCCAAACGCCTTCTTGGGCTCAACCCACTCTATTACCTTTCCCTCTCCAGTTATTTGTTCCCAATTTTTTGGTTCCTTTACCAGTTTTCTCCAGTAAATTCCAGCCCCCTATTTGCCTATTTTCTGTACCCCTACTTGCAGTCATCCCTATCAACAAATTATTGTGTTGGCTTTCTGTTACTTTATGAAAATAATCTTCTGTATGGCTATTGTTATTCTCCTTAAAGATCGGCATCCAAAATCCCACTCTGTCCTTATTTCTTGAATTTCGCACTTACTTTATCATCCCTTTCCACTTTGAATTATATCTTTCTATTTGTTTGGTATAACAGCCTTAATTGTTGAGCTCTAAAATATCCCTTCAAATCTGGAAATTCTAAACCACCTTGTTCTACTGGAAGGATCAGTGTATCCACTTAACCCAGGCTTTCTTCTCTTCCAAGATAAATTCCTTCAACTCTATTAATTATTGTCCACCTCCTTCTCTGGTTGCTAAAAATATGCCTGACCTGTATAAAAAACTAAGGGGACTTAAGCATTTTCACTGCTTGTATGTTAGCATCCATATCTATAAACAAGAGTTTTCAGTTTCTCATGTTATGTACTATCTTTTGTTTAGCTTCTTCCCATGTATATTTAGCTGCCATTAACAGAAGCCTTTTTAATCCATAATCCCAAATACTTCATAATCCCAAATACTTCATCTTATCCTATCCCCATAAATATGGGTATTGCTGAACCAATTCAAGTGTGGGTACATAATTTATGGCAACAGCTTTTATCTTCATTAATTTTATCTCTTGAAAAGAATTGAAACAGTCTCAAAACACTGAGATATCCTTTTCTGAATTCATCAGGTTCAAAATATTATCTTCAAATAAAGCCAACTTTTCTTGATTTCCCTACCATTTATATCCTGAAATGTCTGAGTCTATTTTCTTTGCCTGTGGTTCTAAATATAAAGCAAATACAGGAGAAAGAGGACACCACTACCTTGTTCCTCTGGCTCAGACACAGCTTATAAGAGTGGAACCCTCCCACTTTAATTTTTCCTCCAATCCTTCATATAGTCAAATCAGGGAATTCTAATGCTACCATTGCCCTACTCATAAAATCTCAGCTTACTCTGTTGAATGTTTTCTCTGCATTGAGACTCGTCAACAATTGTGGCATTTTCTTACATTCTGCTTCCATTTCCCAAAAATCATCATCGTTCTACTAATGTTAGCAAATGTTTGCCTTCCCTCTATAAAACCACATCATTACCATTTTCTTCCCTAAACTTCCAAACTTCCACAAGAATATCATTTGTTCCAGGAGACTTTCTTGCAGATTGATCATACATCACCATTTTATCTCATCTCTTAACTGTTGTTTAGCCTCATCTACCTGTAATCTTGGCATACATCAAGTATTCCATAGATATTTTCATTTGTGCCCTTTCTTGATTTCCACATTGCTCTGCTTTATACAAGTTTTCATAACACTTCTGAAACATCTCTAACACCTATACAGGATCTCTGGTTATTTGTCTTGTTATAGGCTCACTATGTTTGGCGACAAGCCTTTCTATTTTCTGTTGCCTAAGCTGTTGTAGTAAAAGTTTTTGTGCTCTGGAGTTATCAAAAATAGTTGCTTTTCAGCAGACTTTATAAACTCGTGCATATTATCCAGATACTCCATTATTTTCTCTTTAACACTATACAGTTGCGGCTCTTCTTGTTCTGTGAGATTCCCCTTATTTTGCTGTACTTTAACAGCCTCTCTAAATAATTCCTGTTACTTTTTAACCATCTCTCTTTTACTTCTTCCCTATTTTAAACTCAATTTTCATTTTATTCCACTCACTAGCAATAACTTCTAAAGAAATTTCTATCTTCCCTAATAACGCATGAATAATTTCCTCTACCCATTCCTCAAACTCCTCTCTTTTTAACAGGTAGGTGCCAAGTACCAGCATCTCTTTTACACTTTATTAATCTGAATTTTTATCTTAGTTGTTATTGGTGCATGATTGAATAGTTAGTGGATGTCTATCGAAGCTTTCAATTAAATACACATGCTCTTGTGAAATATAACTTCTAGACTAGTCATTGTACACTGAGGAATATGTAAATTCTTCTAGTACTATATTCATGTCTTCCATACCAAATATTTCCATAAATTTCTTCAGAATGCTAACCTCTTTTGTTACATTTTCCCTTGTAGGTCCCTCAGATACATCCTGACTGCTGCACATCAAGTTCCAGTCCCCACCGACAAGTAATATTACCTACTGAAAAATTATTTTCTCCTTAAGCACCATAATAGCATTTTTGGTGTAATATAAACACATGCAGCTTAATCCTCCTGTCTTGCCAATAGCCCCATACTAGCACAAATCTGCCATGATCTTTTTTCCTCTTCTATAAATCCTCTAATTGATATAATTACTCTCATTTTGCTTTGTTCGCGATATTCTGCTGAATATCCATTTGGGTATCTTTTCTTTAACAACTTCACATGCTCATTTCTTTCCAAATATGTTTTCTGCAGCATTGCTATTTGCATCCTGCAAATCTTATTATAATCCAACTTCTCTTACCTTTTTGTCTGTACCTGTAAGGAGATTTATGCTCCAAAAATATATGGAAAGATAAGAATGCTCAGAACTCCTAAGATGAATTGCTTGCACTTGCAGAAAGCTCATCTCTATGCAAGAATAGTCAACGAGGAAAAAAATAGCTAGGAACTCTGCAATTGCATGAAGGAATCTTTTGTCACTTTCACTCAGAACAAAATGTACAACTGCCTGCAGCTGCAGACTTTTTGACTCCCACTGAACATTTGCTAAAGAAAAAAATAAGCTAATACCATTTTATATGCAAAAAGACTTTGCACTTCTCATGGTTTTCAACATTTTGTCTTATTTTTCAAGCCTATGTGTTTACATAAAGCAGTTGTTTTTCGATTAAGCAAAGGGCATTAATACAGACATTCACCACTGCAAAGATAAGAGAAAATATCTCAAGTTAACAAATAACATAATCAGTGCACTTTTACACTTCCCCACCTCCACCCCAGCAGCTCGGGATTAGAGCATATTAACTTAAACTTGCTTTTGTTCAGCCTTTTTCTTTTTACCTTGTAAAGTCTGTATTTCTTCCAGCTAAAAATAAAATATTTGTTTTTTTTTTTACTTTAACATCTTTATCACATCCAACAATCACTTTAAAGACTTACCCCACATTTAACATACCCCTGGCTACATAGCACACCAAACTGCATTATTATTACCATGCAGTTTTATCATGAAATTCTGTCTTGATATCTTAGAGGTTAAGGTGCATTATTACTAACCTTTAGACATGCGTTCAAAATCTAATTGGGTCACAATTGGGCAGCAGTATTTACACAGAAGAAATGCCTGGAAATCTACTTCTGTATTATATCGTGAACCTAGAGAGTCGCCATGATTTGATTTTGACGTGAGGGCATCTACTACTACTTTTATCATGAAGTATTTTATAAAAATACTATTAAGAGCAAAACACAAATAGTGCTGAACAAATACAACTGGCAAAAGTTCTAAATGTCTATTCAGCAAACTTTTGCACCTCGGCCAATACAGCCTTCAAGTAGTTAAACATTAAAATGCATTCCCCAACCCAATAAAAACCTGAATTAAATCAGGTATTTCCGATTAATCTCACAGTTTAACCCATAGGGTACAAGAGTGTTATATTTGAGTATCAGAAAATGTTACTATTAAGAACAAAAACTGATGTGCATAAAGAAGGGGTATGTGCATTACATTCTACCCACAACTTTAACAAAGTCAAGAAAAATACAATCTTTCTCAGCCACTTTTTCTTGCAAAGTCATATTTACAAATGTGAATGATGCTTTATAATCTCACACATATTTATTCATTTCAGTGTTGCTCCACTTCTTCTTGTTCATCTCCATCCCCCGTGGAACTCTGGTTCAAGTCCAAGGTACTCCTGATTCTTCTAGCTAACGTTTTAGCTTTTTTTCTCTCTCTCAAAGATTTTCTTTTGAAGATTGGAAAAGAATTAACTCACAAAGTCTCTCTATGAGCTTTATTGTCAGAAGAATGAGAAGCAGAGTCCTCTTCCATTTGATAAACTTTTGTATTTCTTCCTTAGCCTGTTCTGCATCAAAAATGTCTTTGATCCTCCGAGAAAAAAAAAAAAATATTCTGATGCACTTAGATACAGCTGCTTGAAACCTCTCATCCAACTCTCAATATACCCTGATTACTGGGATGAATTTAATTTGCTTCTCTTCTGCTTTGTGTATAGTTAATGATCAATTTCCACAAATCATCTGCTGTTTCCAAGTTCTAATACTTTCCCTTCTGCCACAGTTTTGTCAGGATCAACTTGTTCTACTGCTATGATTGCATCTTTACTAATATAGGTCCTGGCTGCTTTCTAACTGCAAGGTTTGGAACATACACTCAATACGCCCTTTTGATTAACAAATCCTACTGTGGAATACCAGCAGAGTTGCTTATGTGTTTTCATAAAATGAATACAGTCTGTTCCTTCCAACTTCCCTGGTACAGCAGAAAATCTCAGGTTTTCTCTGAACTCACTGTATTCTAACTCTATCATGAGAAGAATCATACTCAGCCACCTTTTCTTAAGTTCAACTTTTGCACTTTTATCAGTTCATCTGCATAGTTGTTACAGCTTCTTCTATTTTTCCAGCCTTTTGTTATTTGAGTTGGCACACACCTTCAATGTTTCATTTATTTTTATTTACCTTTGAGTACATTGAATTTATTTTTCCTCTAAATTATTGGAAGCAATCTCTTGTACCAGAGCTGAAGCTTAAACTGCTTTTTGCTGAACAGCTGCAGGATTCTTCCCAGTCAGTGTTTTATCTTCACCTTTTTTAGTTGATTTTCTTTTAGGTTCTCTATACAACTTCTTTGCTGACATTCAAGCAATATATTTACTAGCCAGTAACTGGATATTTACTCAAGGTGGCAGAGTTACTAGCTCTTGTTTCTCAGTTTCTTTTTCCAGACTGGGAGAGCAGAAATTAAGCTGTTGGACAGTGTGCAGCCATCTTGGAATAACTAGGTTTTCTAATCTTTGGTGATAAGTTGTTTTGTTAGATTTCTTAATGGTCTGTATGCTACTAAAGTAGGAGCGGTTTTATTTTTTGTCCAGACCTACCATATTTTCCTATCTCTTTCACGAGTTGTTTAGTTGTCAAGGATAACCCTGGGGCAGTGTTGGCTCGGACTCTTTTTTTTATTCTGAGAGGGTCTAGTTATGCTAATTTGGTGATGTCATTTTGGGAAAATGCATTTGTGTTCGGGAATGATTCCCTTAAAACATCATAAAATTCTATGTGAGATTTATAGATGACATCTTCATGATTATTGAAGGTGATGAGCATGTGGCAGTGAAAGTAATCAGTACATTAAATAATTCCACAGAATTTTTACAACTAACCCATTTAATACAAAATCAATTTCATTTTTGGATGTAACACTGAGTAAAACTGTACAACAGAAAGAGTATGAAGCAAAAATATTCAGGAAACCTACATATTCCAATAAATTCCTACATTATTCTAGTGCACATCCTGCACATCAAAAAAAGTCAGTAGTCAACGGCCAGCTGGTTAGAGCCGCACTAATGATTACATCAGAAGATAACTTTAAGGAAGAATGCTCAAATTTAAAACAAATGTTCCTGAATAGAGCATACCCAATCTCTTTATTAGAAGCATTAATAGAAGAGGTAACGCTCAAAAGAATTAATGGGTATTTCAAACCCATTTTAAAGCAGCAACTTTTAGTTTCTAACAACCAATCTGCTTCACAGTTCAGTACAGGAATGCAAGAGATGACTCAACAATTGAACAATTCAGAGTTTAATTTAGCTTGCATTTTGAGATTTTCCCTGGATTTTTATAGTATAAGAGAAATCATAATGAAAAATTGGGCTATATTGAATGATGACAATATTTCCAAACTAGGAACGTCACCTAAAATAGTTTGGAAAAGATGATTGAGTTTCAAAGAGTTGCTCCAAAAAAAACCACAGGACAACCATTTGCTATTTAGCAAAGGTATGATGGAATGTAATAATTGTTCTTATTGCCATTTCATGGCTTTAGGAGCTACAATTGAGATCAATGGGGTTAGGTTATATACCAAAGGCAAATTCAATTACAACTCGAGAGGAGTTGTATATTTAGCGGTTTGCCAAGGGTGCCCATCTTTTTATATAGGGAAGACAGTGCATAAATTAAGAGATAGGGTATATGAGCACCTTAGGAGCATTCATTTGCAGAAAGAAGAAAATGCCCTTGGCAAGACATATCATGACTTATCCTAAATATAGATTTTGCTTTAAAGTGATTGATCAAGTTAGACAGGATGTGAGAGGGGGCCCGTTTGGCCTGTTATTAGAGAAAATGGAGCTTTTATGGCAAATAAAGCTTAATGCATATACATATCCAGGGCTGAATGAGAAATGTTCCTTAATGTGCTTATTGAAACTTAAAAGCCTGGATAGATAATTTTATTATCATGCCTTTGTTGTTTAAATATGTTAGATAATTACTGATAGCTGTGAGATCAAGCATGGGAGCTTGTTTAGGGAGTTGAAATTCATGGTCTTGAAATTTTACATTTGTATCTGTCATTTATCCACATGTAACTGATTTTATGATTTCATTTTTAAATATTTTAAATATTTAATAGGAAGGTTTTATTATTATTTTTGTGGGTTTTATGTTATTTGAAGTGTACTCATTAGTTCAATTATGGTTTTGCGTTTATATTTTCACTGAAATACGGTTGTTAAATGTCAAACTCGTTTAGAGCAAGTCAGATTTCTTATATTAATGTGTAACTGTTTATAGAGTTTTTAGAAGCTTATCCATTTAAGAATGATTAATGTCATTAACAGCAATTGGCGGGGTATTTATATATTGTTTTTGAAAATTAACTGACAGTGTTTTGCTTGCTTGTTATCTGATGAAGTTTAACCATTTGGGTTAGACGAAAAACGTGTTTTATTCAGCGTTTAAATAAATAGAGCGTTCCTCAAGAGTCACGGCTTTAGCGGCTTTTTCAGAAGTTTGTGTTTATCTCTGTTCGTAGCAATTTCAGTGTATTTTATGCCATTCTGCACGAACTCCGAGCAGATCCGAGAATTGCCACTTAGATTCTTGATGTTGCTAAAGAATGCCTTGTGGTGATCTTTGGAGACCATGGCAATTTTTCTTTTGAAGCTAGCCTTGGATGATTTTATGACGGAACATAGTTTCTTGCCGATACTGATCAGAGATGTCTTCCCTTCTTGGGATCTTACTCTTTTCTGTACTAGTTTTCTCCTTCTATTGTATAGCTTGTTTATGGCAGGGGTCCACCAGACCAGTTTCCTTTTCTTGGAGGAGTGGGTCTTGGTTTTGTTTGGGATAGCACGATCCATGCATTCTTGTAGGTGCCCGTAGAGTGCATTAATAAAGGATTTTGCAGCTTGGACAGCGTTATCCTTTAGCATGGGGGCTTTGAAACTTCCCACCTCGGTCTTAAGTAACGTGATGTTTGCTTTAAATAACATGGTGGTCATTACCTTAACCTATGGACATTCATAATAATATTCAGAATGAGGTTTCCCCAAGTTTTTTTTATTCCTCACTTTGCTGGTGGTATGATAGCTTGAATCAAAAACACCTACAGAATAAAGAAGATACTAGAACTGTAGAACCATATGTATATGTCCCCTATTACACTATGCTGATTGCACTAAGAGATATATACAGTATTATCAAGTTAATCTAGCAACTTGTTTGTTCATTTCCTGTATTTCTCTCACAGGATCATAGGAGGTTACTAGGCTATTGGCCCTGAGGCCCTTATAAGGCTAGACAAGAGTTTAGCCCATGTTTAGACAAATCAGCACGAATCCCAGGGGTATATTTTCTGTTTCCCATCCAGTTATCCAGGTTGTGCTTAAAAAGGGGAAAGAGGTTCTTTTCTTGACGTGGAGAGGGAGTCTATTCCATAGATGAGGGAGTCTCTGGGACACAAACCTGTCCCTCCAACAAGTCTTGTTGATGTCACAGACCAGGTTGAGGCCACATGTATGGGTTACTCGAGTGGAGCTTGACTTGCGGACATGCAGCAGTCCCATAAAGGTGGGGCCCATGATCACCTTGTATGCCAGACAGGGATCACCTCTGAGGAGTCTGTATGAAACTGAGTACAAGGACAGGGTTTTTATCCTGTGTATGGCAGATGTTTGAGGTCCTGGATTCTCCTGGTGAGGAACCTCTGTGGTCTCTGCAGCTGCTGCATGTGTTTTGCGAGGTACATACTGAAAGGTGCACTGTACTCAATAATGGGCCTTATAAGGGAAGGATACAGGGATGTTACAACCTCCTTGTCCCTGGATGAGATACCCTTACTTATGAAGTGGGCCATGTAGAAGGCTTTCCGTACCATGGAAGCAACATGGTAGTCAGAAATCAGGTTGCTATCAACCCGGGTGCCCAAATCCCTCATGACTGATTGAGTGCTTAGGATGTTAATGTGATAATTTGTGGGTATGTCACTCTCCCCAAAGGGAATGATGATGCATTTTTTGGTATTCAGCTTGAGGCCATGTTTCTGGCACCAGTCATTTGTCTGAGTGAGACTCTCTTGGAAGATGTTCTGATCATTAGGGGAATTGATGACAGCACCCAGCTTGCAGTCATCTGCAAACCTGGTCAGCCATAGCCCATTGGTTTTGGCCTGCACCTCTGAAAAGTATATCCCAAATAACAGAGGCCCCAAGACTGAACACTGGGATATGCTGCTTGTTAGGGGTCTACTGCTTGAGGTGGCTACCCCTATTTCAACTACGTGGGTTCTATCACTTGAGCCAGTTTGCTAACCATCTGGTAACATATGGACTGATGCCTAGTTGAGAGAGTTTATCTATTATGCCTGAGTGGGGAATAGTGTCAAAGGCTTTGGCCAGATCAAGGTAGGCAGTGTGCACTGTCTTCCACTTGTCCATGGCTTTGGTGGCTGCCTCAAAGTCGACCAAATTTAGCAGACATAACCTGCTCCTCGATGAAGCCAAACTGTGCGGGATCAAGTGTTTGGAAGTTGCCAATGTCCTGGTTAATGATGTCTATGATAATCTGTTCCATAGTCTTGCAGATCAGACTAGTTAGGCTGATGGGCCTATAATTTCCCTGATTGGTGGATACTCCACCTTTGTGTAAAGGGATGACAGTGGCTGTCCTCCACTCAGCTGGGATGAAGCCACTACTGAGGCTTTGGTTGCATAGAGTGCCTAATGGTACTACAAATTCATGCCTGAGTTCACGTAGGATGCAGCCTGGGATGTTATCGGGTCCCATGGAGGCTGTATTTTTTTGCCTTTAACAAAGTAGTGATGACCTGTTCCCTAGGTATAAGGGGAAGGGGGCAGGTACTGGGGATGTCTTGATTTACTGATGGGGACAGAGGGGTAAAGTTTTCGCTGAATCTGTCAGCCAGCAAGTTTGCTATATCTATGGCATTTTTATATGTGGTGTCCTTGACCACCACTTCTGAGCAAATATGGGTGCTTCCTTTGAGGTTGTGGACATATGTGAAGAAGGCCTTATGATTGCCTCTAGTAGATGTGGCCAATTTGGACTCAAAGTTTGCTTTGGAGGATTTCACTAGTGCTCTTATTTGCTTGTTCAGGCTAAGGAGACATTGCTTTCAATTGGGCACCTTCTTCTTGGTCTTGGACATCAATTTTTTTTCCTTTTGTTAAAGAGTTTGTTTATTGCAGATGTCCACCAGACAGGTTTACTATTCCTTGCAGAAGATGACTTAGTCCTCTTGGGTACTTCTGACTCCATGGATGTATATAAATGCTTATATAGTGCTTTGTTGTAGTTTTGGATATTGGTGCCAGTTCCTACAGAGGGGGAGGGGGCTGTGAAGCTGTTTATACCACCTTCAAGAAGGTTGTAATCAGCTTTGGACAAGTTTTTGTGTCTGATCCTAACTAGAGGGGGGTTGGGGGAGATGGTGACTTCGAAAGTGACCATTTTTTGGTCGGATTTACCAGGGAGGATGTATAGGGATGCTGCAGTGGTTACTCATGCTGGTTAAAACCAAGTCCAAGATATTATCACCCCTTGTGGGGGTATCAACTTGCTGTTCCAAGGCATATGCATTGACAAAATTAAGGAATCTCTGGGCATTTGTGTTCTGGCATGCGTAGTTCTTCCAGTCTATGTTTTTGGAAGTTAAAGTCACCCAGGATCATGGTAAAGGGTTGAATCTTGATAGATTCAAACCGGTCCAAATAGGTGGATTGGGCATTTTGAGTCAGACTTGGGGGCCGATAGCTAGCTATGATTTGAATAGGGGTCTTGAGTGTCTCCTGTGCGTTATACTGTTTGACCAGCCTGGAGGTGTGTATGTCTTTAAGATGTACACTGAGCTACAGCACAATAGCACTAATTATACAGAACCAACTGATACTGACATCCTGGCAGATAGGTTCAGTGCTAAGTTTACCCCCTCTCACCCTCCAAAAGGCCCACCTTAATACTGGAAAAATGCAAAGCCCCTGTAATCATGGATGAACAAGTAAAGACCGCACTCTCCAAAGCCAAGAACACAGCATCTATGGGACCAGACAACATCCCAGGCTGCATACTTCATGAACTACAGAACGAACTGACACCCCACCTAAGTACCATTTTCAGTCATAGCCTCACCTCAGGCTATGTGCCTACTGAGTGGTGCACAGCGACGGTTATCCCACTCCACAAAGGGTTTGCCACCATGGACCCCGGAAACTACCACCCCACTAGCCTGACGAGCCTGGTCTGCAAGGTCATGGAACGTATCATCTTGGAGCTTATAAACACATAGGTAACCTCCAAACCCTGGACCCCACTCAGTTTGGATTTGTAAAAGGTAGATCATGTCTACTAAACCTGACTTCTTTGAAGCAGTCGAGCCGTAGATGAGGGCAAGGTAATGCACCCAGCCTATCTTGACCTCACCAAGGCTTTTGATACCATCTCCCACTCTGGAATTATAGATAAACTCACTAAACTGGGCATAAATCCCCATGTCACAAGATGGGTGGCCAACTGGCTCACTGACAGAATCCACACAGTAAAAGTAGCAGACTCTAACTCCGACTTCAGACCAGTAATGAGTGGCGTACCACAGGGTTCGGTCCTGGGTCCTCTCCTGTTCGGCATCTACGTCTCTGAAGTGCAGGCCAACACAGAAGGTCTTTGGCTAACAAAGTTCGCAGATGACTGCAAACTGGGAGCCATAACAGAATCACTTAATGATGTAGACATTCTACAAAAGGGTCTCACAGAGACAGATGCTTGGTGTCAAAGTCATGGCCTCAAGCTCAATGCCAAGAATTGCACTGTCATCTCCTTTGGGAAAAACTCGGTACCCATGAACTACCACATAGGTGGTAGCTCACTAAACACTGAAAGTGTGATAACAGACCTCGGGACCCAGGTGGACAGTAGTCTCTCCTTTGATAGCCACATCATCACAGTAGTCAGGAAATCCTTCTATGTGGCATACATCATCACAAAAGGGTTCTCCTCTAGAAAAAAATGAGGTCACTGTACCTCTCTATCTACTCATCCGTCATCACACCCATTATAGAGTACAATGCCTCGTTTGGTGTGTATCTCACAAGACACCTACAACAATTGGAAAGGCCACAGAAATACCTCACTAACAGGATTACCGGCCTCAAACAGATGCCATACGCAGACCATCTCAAAAAAACTCCAGTTCTACTCCATCGCATATCACCTACTCAGAGGCGATCTCTGCCTAACGTACAAAGCTATGTCAAACCCAGAGCTGTAGGACATGCTACACTTAAAGAAATCCCACTCTCTCTGAACCACATGCTCCAGGGACCTAAACCTCGTCACCACAATAAACAGAACACGCTGGAGGGATAGATTCCTGTCCCAGAGACTTCCCATACTCTGGAACAAACTACCCATTCATGTCAAGCAAAGCTCCTCATTGGTCCTCTTTAAGAAAAATCTTGACGACTGGATAGGAAATAGAAAATTCACCCCAGGGAGCAGCACTGCTTGACAGGGGCACAGGAAAACAATTTTCCTGGATGACGATAGCCAGGCAACCTTTTTGGCTAGGCTTATAAAGGCCCCAGGGCCAATAGCCTAGTACCTACCTATGAACCTATGTACATTGAAATTCCACCTCCTTTGGCTTTACTGCCTACAGTTTTGGGTCTTAATGTATGATTAGATAAGTAACCAGGTAAGGCTGGGGTGCTCTCCACAGCTTTGAACCAGGTTTCTGTGACTGCACAGATGTCAGCATTTTCCAGGGTTATGAGTGTTTGCAATGAGTGCAGTTTCATGTTTAGACTCCTAGCATTTAGAGGCATGACCTTTGATTTGTATTCTGTTGAAATTTTTATGTTGGTAGTTTTAACCTCATCACTTTTCCTAAAAAAAGGCACTATAGGGGAGGCAAGTGCCTTTGCCAAAAGCCTGAAGCCCAGGTGAGACAGATGCAGGCCATCTCTGGGAAAGCATCATAGTCTGTCCAACATATCTTCCCCAGGCTGGCAGGTACTGGATCACCCTGGAATGACACCAGAAACTAAGGCAATTGTTAAAGTCAATCATTTTCTGTTTGTATTGGAGCATTATTCTGGGTGACAGCAGAATGCTGCTTAAGGCTAGGGACATACCTGCCTGGGAAACAATCAGCAAGCTCAATCATGTCTCTCTTCATAGAACACTAACTAGCTTGCAGATTTATTTATTTAACATTTGTTAACCGGGAAAGTCCAACTTGGAATGAAGTAAATTTTTAGTGGAGGCCCGGGAAGAAACGCTCCAGATGCATGTTTTTGTAATCTGGGAGGAAACTGGAGCACCCAGAGGAAGCCCACATGAATGCAGGGAGGACATGCAGACTCTGTACAGTAGAAACACCAGCCAAGAATCGAACTGGAGAACCTCTTGCTCTGAGGCGACAATGCTAGTGCTGCACCACTGCGCCGTCCAGATACTGCAGCTGTAGTACGCTATTTCCAGTGCTTCCTGCACTGCTGTTACTAGAAACCCCAGCATATCACCTTTCAGATGGGTTCCTCTTCTTCAAGGTGAAAGATCTTTTTACAAAGCCTCATATTCTGGGTCAGAGAGTAGTCAGTTTTCAGATGGCTCTTAGGACTTTAGGTGGTCATAAATTATGTGGACATGATTTTTGAGATATGAAGAGTTTTTTTGTTGCATGCTTCTTCCCTTCCATGTATGGGTATTTTCAGTGACGGAACTAGTTCTAGCTTTAATAAAAACTCTGATGAGAAACTCAGGAAATGGGCCAAAACACTGGGGTGTAGCCAGGGATTTCACATTCACATACAATATTTCCATGCTCTTACCCCACCAACAGATGAATAACCAGCACAAAAGATTCTTCCTCATTGTTACATACTTCTTTTTAAGTTATGAAGCAGCACATATACAAAAATGATCATACACATCTTTTGGTAGGCTGTAATTTATAAATGCATACTTCCAGAGACAATTACATTCTTTCTGGCTCATTTATGATTACTTCATTATTTTTAAAGATGGAATACATAGTGCCATGGAGCTTGGTAAAATGTCACCTGTAAAACAATCTGTACACCATGGCCTACAAGGTGTGCATTAAGCTGTGCCCAAGTAAATATGTTAGGCTGTACTACTAATTAAGCTGTGCCCAAGTAAATATGGCAGGATGTACTACTAATGTGTAACATTTAGACATATACCAAGTCAATCACCATGCTTATTTCACAATAGCAGAGTAGTAAACTACAAGTTTGTCTTGGTGCTTTATACTGTATCAACTTCTAATGTAGTACATACACAGAAATCACTTATTCTCACATTTACTTGGATGAGCAGCTCACTCATTTAAAGGGAACAGTGCATTTTTTTTCTGTTTACTATTTATTCTACACAAACAAGCTTTAACAGTACAGTTTACTTCTTAAGTTGTGCTTATGCATTTGACTACAGTCTACCAAAACATCTGGAGTTTTCCCTACTAAAATTAGTCTGGGAAATTACCTGGATCACAAGAAAGCCATACAGGGAGGGGGGTGTATCAACTGACTGCTTTTCTTAATAAGCAGGAAGACAAGGAGCCAAATCTAGTGAAACATGACATTGGACAGAAGTTAAACTATATGCTATGGATAACCACAAATGCAGTTCTGATAGGCAAACAGTTGTTAATTCACTGTGTTATCACATCAAAGCACATGTCCCCAGACACTGCAAAAAAATAAAAGGGGCTTGTCTCATCAACTTTATATGGTATGTACTATATCTGAACTGACTTCTAACAAGAAGCCAAAAGGCAACTAGGACACTGCTAAGGGAAGTACACAGTAAAGAAAAAAGGCAGTACATGATAGTGGGACACAAAAGTGTGGAACAGAGGCCTAAAGGCATTGATACACAGAATCAGAAAGCTAGTAATGTAAAAACTAAAACAAAACAGTGTAATAATTGAACTGTGCTCTTTAAATACCTACTATGCACATTTGACCGATTGGAAACATTACAATAATTAATTCATGACAAAGGTGCATGTTGATTTGTCCATTTATAAAACACAGTACACTGTTCTTCATTTGTCTAGAAGATAACTCTGTAAAAGTGTCAATGGATAATCAAATATGATCTTCATTGCATGGGTCTACATTGATCTAACAGTGGAATAAGTTTAAATCAGTGGATTAATAAAACCTTCATGAGTAATATGTTTAGGCTACTGTAAATAACATCACTTAAAATCACACTTACTTTGTAAACATCCACAGAAACACAAACTAAGTCTTTAAGGCATGGTCTACACATGCCTTGCTCCAGCCAGGCTACTGTGGGAACAAAATAAGAAAACAACTTACCGAGTCACCACTTTAATCGATTCTCTAATTTCTATAAATCCTGGAAGATATTAGTCAAGGAGTTAGGGAGATTTGCGTGTTTTTCATAAAGTGGTGACATTGAAAAGTTATTTTATTATTTTTCTTTTTCAGTTGTAAAATAAATACCATGGAAACAAAGTTAAACTGGGATTCACGAATGTAATGAAGTCTGAACCAAAGTCATAAAGCTTGCAGTACAATTCATCTACTGACCATTATATATGTCTCTTTCCACTGTCACCAGCACAGGTACTGAAAAAACCTAAAACATTACTCTTCCAAATAAGTATATCAAATTCCACCCCCTTGCTAATCAAATGTTTTCAGATTATCATTCAGTATATTTCTTCTTCTTTTTCCCCTTTTTAGACGTTTCACCCTCTAGTGGCTGCCATAAATGTATGCTGTGGCCGTCCAAATACTCTGAGGTTTCGGTTTCCTCCTTCTGTTTAAGTTTTTTCCTTTTCTTTTGCTTTTCCTCCCAACACTGTTCAGTGGTTCCATTTACTTGTGAGAAATTATCAGCCAGGTCTTCTGAAGCAGTCTTCCCCAAGATGGAGATGTTTTCTTTCAGATTTCTCTCATCACCTTTGTTCTTATCTTTCTTCTTCTTTTTCTTTTTTATAGGATGGCAGTCAGGGTCCACATAGCTGTCCTGTAAACTAGAGCAATTTGATTCTGCCAAACTATCCTCATCGTAGTTTTTGGAATCTTCAAAGACAAGTTCTGAATCATCTTTCTCCTGTTCTTTCTTCTTTTGTTTCTTCTTTTTTAACTTTGATTCCTTAGGAGACAATGATGCCACTGAAGTCTCTATAGAAGGACTGAGATCCTGTTCTTCTCTGGTATGGGCCTTCTTGAGTATTGCCATACGCTTAGCAAAATATTCTTGAACTGTGAGAGAGCTGGTCACAGTCTTGCCCTGGATAATTTCTTGCTCATAATCTACTTGTGGTTTAACACTTTCTTTTTTTTCTTCCCCATCTTCCAAGGATTTAGTACTGCAAGCTGACTGAAATGCAGAAAATAGAAAATTAAAACTGTGAAAAAGAGAACACAAATACATAGAACAGAAATACATTTTTAGGGGAAAGATGATTATTTTCACATCCACACCCATTTGTATTTAGTGTAGCCAATCAAAATCACACACCAGAGAACCTACAACTACTTTAAGTCCATAAAAGACGACAACTATCCAGAACTAGAGCATAAAACACTTGATCTTCAAAGCTGCCACATTAATAAGTCTGTTTTCGGAGGCTTTGCCCAACTTCTACCATAAGCATATTTAAGAAGACACTTCCCACCCTCAAGAAAACAAACAATGATAGCCTGTTCATCAAATGGCATTACATGCAACAGCAGGGGAAAAGATAGGCAACGTGCACTAAATGCAGCCTTAATAATCAGTTTAACATATCTGCAAAGGTGTTTCATTCCAGGAAGCAAGTCTTGCAAGTTTCACTAATTTCCAGTAGTACCACATATTAAAGTTACTGCTTCACCTCTGCCATATCCATCATATGTTACCACTTCAGCATGTCCATATTTCAACTATGAATCTTGATTACTACACTGAATACATGGAAGGTCTCAGCTGTTTAATGTGATGGTGTTTCCCCTGATGCACATTTGTTTTATTCATCAGCTGAGATCATAATTTGCACAAGCCTCCAACAACTAAAATTAAGACGCTGTATAGCTTTGCTGATTATTTTCCAAGGGACCCAGACTGATAGTGTAATGCTGCTATGAAGTGAGGACACTTATCTTGCATGCACAGGAAACGGTTCTACTGACAATTTTGTTTAATCAACTTTATTGTAGTGAATGGAGCTTAGGATTATGCTCAGATATCTGGAAAAAGACAATTCAGATAAGCTCTACTGCACAGCAAGACCCCATCTTATCAAATGGCAAGCACCCACTGCTTAACTTGTTAAGATCAGGTCTTATAGGCAAGTCAAATCTGCCAGTACTAACCAGCAAATGACAGCAGCAGAATAAAAACAAATTGGTTTCTGCTTGCTGTCTGTGCCAGTAATATCCCCCGAACGTATATATTAGAAATAGATAGAATAACAGGGTTAGTGTTAGCCTGCATTTTCTGAATGATATTAAGTCTAAAATTCAAATGTATTTTATTATGTGACTTCAATCATCACTGATTTTTTATTTAATTTGTCATTTAACTGGGTTGGTCCAACTGAGCCAAAAGGCCCATTTTCAGTGGATACCCAAAGAGAAAAGCTCATACACAAAGTAATACAGTCAATATAAAAAATAATTCAGTTGTATAAAAAGGAATTACATGTCAAAGTGAGTTAACACAACAAACATAAATAACACAATTACAGTTGTTTTGTACAGATTTTAGTAAAAAATGAAATAATGTACATTATCAACAACATGGAGGTGCCATTGGGGAAGAAAAATGGAGTTTACACTTTGAGGGAGCTGTGGAAGTTTTTCCGTGGAAGAGGGGTAAGAAGAAAAGAAAGGCAAAAAGATGGTATGTAAAAGGAATAGGTTTTAGGAATTGAGGTTGGAGCTAGGCAGGGGCAGGACCAGGTATTCTGTAGGTAGTGCTTGAGAGCTAGCTTGAATTGTGATTTATGGGGGATACTTCTTGTATTGTAAGGAAGGGAATTCCAGGACTGAGCACCTAAGAATTTATATAATGACTTGCCAATGTTTTTAAATGGTTTGTATATATACAGCAGATGCTTATCTGATGAATGGAGTTGTCGTCTGGGGTTATATTGTGATACAATATAAGAGATAGAGGGGCAGGATGAAGTATTGTATAGAACTGAGAGGATTGTAACCAGTTGTGGAAGGAGTTGATTTGTGAATTCTGGCCATTGTAAAGGTGTGAGGGTCAGGCAGTGATGGGATTTGTAGGAGAGGTTAGCAGCAAATTTAGCTATTTTATTGTAGGTTTGTTCTAGTTTGCTGAGAAGAGAAGACTGAAGGTTAGTGAGGACTGCAGCTGCATATAGTAAACTGGGTATGAGGAGAGTTATGGCTAGGGTGGGTTTAGAGGAGTTAGAAAGAAATTTGTGATTACAGTATAATAGGCCAAGTTTTTGGTGATTTTTTTTATGCATAAATTGATATGTCAAATTTTAGTTCGTCATTAATGGTAGCACCAAATAACTTGGTATGTGGTTCGGGTTTGATTCGGGTGTTGTTGATGGAGGTAATGGCAAAGGAGGTTTTATGTTGTGCAAAGTTTTTTGGAAGGAATAACAAGAGTTTAGTTTTTTAGGGTTTAATATTAATTGGTTGTCACTGAGCCAGGTCTCTATGGATGTGAAAGTGTCTTGGGTATGTGAAAGGAGTTCAGGGATGGTGTTGGCTGATAACAGATGAGGGTGGAGTCGTTAGCATATTGTAAAAGGGTAGATAGGTTAGTAGCGGAGTGTAAGTTATTAGTAAAAATGTTGAAGAAGAGGGGACCCAGGCTAGAGCCTTGGGGACTCCGGTGTTGATGGGAAGAAAAGGGGAGGTGGTGGTTTGCCAGTGTACAGATTGAAGTCTGTTAGATAAATAACTAAAGAACCAGGATATGGAGAGGGGGGAAAGGTTAGTTAACAGTTTAGAGTGGGAGGCTGTATCAAAGGCTTTGGAGAGATCAAGAAATAGACAGGAGACAATTAAGTTATCACGGGCTTCTACCACTGTTTGAATAAATGACAGAAGTGCAGTAGATGTGCTGTGGTGAGGTCTAAAACCATGTTGGGAGGGAGTTAGAAGATTATTTTCAAGCAACTGTTTGAGTAGCTGGGAGTGAATGCATTTTTCAAGTGTATTTGACAGTGGGGATAATATGGCTATGGGACGATAGTTTGAGGGGTCAGTGGAGTTACCTCCTTTGTGGAGTGGGATTGTGTAAAAGGATTTTCATATATCAGGGACGAGAGCCTCGGTAATAGAGCGACTTATAAGGATAGAAATTGGGTAGGCATTAGAGCTGGCAGCAGAGGGAGAGAGCAGGGTTTGAGTTTGTTCAATTGGGATTTGATAAAGGAAATGGGAACAGGATGAAAGGAAAAAGTGTTACAGGAAGTAGGTGGGTGAGGTAGGGGCAGAGAAGTGGGGGTGGTATAGTGTTGAGTAAGTCTTTGAATTGTGTCTATGAAGTACTTATTTTGTAGGGAAGCTGTTTCTGTGGCAATATTGTGAGGGAAGGGGTTGGGGGTAGGAGGGACAGTAGGGTGGAGAATATTATTGATAGTGGACCAACATTTTTTGGGGTTAGTATGAGGGCTGCATTGTTTGGAGGTGAAGAATGATTTTTTTTTATCTTTGGTGATAAGTTTTTTACATGTGTTTCCAAGTTGTCTATAAGATTGGAGTAGGGTTGGAATCTTATTTTGTAACCAGATTTTCCAAGGAATATCCCTCTGATTTGTCAGAAAAACACAGATTTTCTGAGGAACAGACCAAATATACGAGGCAAAAAGCAAAACTCTGGACAGTTGAGAGGCATAGAGGTGAGTGTAAACATAAGAGACAATTTTTACACTGTCTTTCTGACAGCACTCGTTCACTGTTTTGTGGTTTTGAAAGCCGGCAAAACACCTGGTGTTTTTCTTTTCCTGTAACTAGTAGTACTTGGGCCAGATAAATCTCCATGAACTATAAAGAATTATTATCGGGTCTCTGATCATAACCCTTTATTATGTCTTCTCGACGTGGATGCCAAGACTCACTACTTGAGCTTTGCTCTGGAGGTGAATTTCTTCTTGACATTCATGTCTCAAACGTACAATAAGCAGGTTATGATCATCGACCCACCCCGCTTATAATCCTCTGTGTTGTGCACAGTGCAGCTGGCTCATTGGGGAGAGGAAAATGTCTAGTAGGGTAGGAAAACCCACATTAACCACTGCCCTTGATGAATGTGGGCCTACTCCATAGTGGACAAAGAGATGCCTTTCCACATTGCCCTCCAATGCACTGCTATAAAAGAAACTATCTGTGATCACATGCTATTCATTTTCCATTTCCTGTGATACTTTCTATAAGTATTTTCAAGTTAAACACTAAACCAGTAGTAAGCATTTAGAACTTTTAAATCATAATACTTTTGGTTTTCTCAAAGTAGGCGCACAAATACATCTGATGCAGTAACAGAAATGCAAGGCCTGGTGCCCTATTCCAACCATTTACAACTCATACATAATGTCTTTCTTTTTTACTTTAAATGCTCTTATTACATTTTGAAGCTTCACTGACTTACTGCTCTATATAGCCTACACACATCCTCTAGTCTGGTCTTGCCAGCTACGTATTAACTGACACCAAACTAGTTTCTGCTAACCTCTGGTTTGTGCCAAATGTATGCTGTTTTAACTTCTGCTTGCATAGTGTCCTGCATGCATGGTACATAACAGTGATGTGTATTATTTTACCCAAGTAACAATTTGTAAATCTATTGTACATTTCAATCATAAGGCCGCCTAATGAAAAGTCAAAGAATAATGCTTAAAATCACAGTGCAGTAATTAAATAAAAAAAAAATGAAATACAGAGTTAGCAACCCTGCATGTGAGAGTGTCAAACTTTCATTAGGTATCCGGTCTATGTACATATTTATATATGTATTAGGTGTTTCACTTATTTATTTATTTACTCATTAGTTCCCATAATGATTTATGTAATATAAACAAAAGAACTAATAAATAAGAAGAAATAAATACAAAACGTACATAATAAAAGTACAGTTGTGTACACTTACCATAAATGTAGATGTCTGATTGCCTTCACTATTGCAGTCATCACATTTGGGTTATCCCTGCCAGGATAGCCTTCAGCCGGCCTGAATACCACAGACTTAGTCTTCAAGCAACAGCAACTGACGCAGAAATACTGACGTCAGGTCTTCAGTGGTATAAATGAAGGCAGCCGACGCCATTACATCATATTTTTTTGCCCTAACCGGTCAGGAGCCCCTAAAAAAGGACACCAGGCTCTGGTGGCAGAACCCCACCAGTGGAAAATAAATACCAATATGTCCCTTGTAAGGAAAGGAGAACAACAAGGAAGAAAAGTAACAAAAAGAAAAAGGGGGAAGGAGGGAGGGAAACCAGGACTGCAACAGTGAAGACACTCGAACTTCTACATTTATGGCAAGTGTACACAACTATGCTATGTTCTTTGTGTTTCACTGTTGCAGTCATCACATTTGAGTAGAGCTGAGGAAATGGGTGGAGGCAGTCAAGGAAGCTAAGGACTGGCTAGCATGCCCAGCAAGACTGCAGAGGTAAAACCTGCCCTGGATTTGGAAAACAGTGGCTGGTGGTAATGTTTGGTAAAGGTGTGAACAGATGTCCTGGTGGCAGCCTCGAGGAAGCTGCAGAGGTGGAGGCTGCTCTGGTGGAGTGTGTCCTGATCCCCTGGGGGGAGGCTTGCCGTGCCATTTGTAGCAGAAATGGATGTAGTGTGCTATCCATTTGGAAATGGTTTGTTTGGAGATGGCTTTGCCCTCTGCCCCTGAAGCAAAGCTATCCAACAGTTGATCAGATTTTCTGAAGGGTTTAGTTGTGTCCAGGTAGTATCCGAGCTGTCTGTGCACATCTAGAGAGTTCAGAATCCTTTCCCCCTTGTTTTGAGGGTTAGGAAAGAAGGTGGGCAAATGGATGGATTGGTTGAGAGCCACACTAGACACCACCTTGGGGATGAAGAATGGATTAGTTCTGAGGGATACCCTGTCTGCATGGAAGATGATGAAGGTGCAGGAAAGGACCAGTGCTTGGAAAGAAAATGCCCGCTGAACCTAAGGGGCTGTACCTGTAAGAAATCTTTAAAAGTCTACATAAATTTTTGCTTTTTCTTCCATCTTTTTAACACAATGAAGAAAAAATCCAACACTAAATATATCTAAAGAATGTGGCCGCACAAATATTTAATTCATATTTATAATTTTACTATTTTTTAACTTTTTAATATGTTAACATTAATACATTAATGAAAATATGTATGGACAAATTTTTTGTATCCCCTTAGAGAGTTATTAGTTCCCCTATGAATATATTCATGAGTATAGACAGTTTTTTTAGTAATTCATTAATATTTTATAACTGCTGGTATACATTAAAATTTATTATTATTTAGTATTAAACATGTTATTATGGTATATGAGAGATAAGTAATTAGATTCAGAGCTTACAGTTGATAAGTATATAAAATCTAGTAGTATGAAGTATGGTTATTTTAACGTTATTTTAATTTTCATTATTAATAGTGTTGCTATTTATGTATAGAGTTGGTATATGTTTCTTTAAATTTTTAAATGGGTCTGAATTTTTGGCGCCATAAATCTGATAAATTAGCTTAAGTGATCTGTGTTGTTGATTCTGATGAAATCCACATTCTAGGTGGAAGAAAGCGCTAAATCCGTTATCTTGTTATCTCTGTTATATTTGTTTGCACTTGCCCGCTTCTTTTGGAATAAATTGCAGGTTGTATTATAGCTTTGTGCGGCCGCATTCTTTAGATATATTTAGTGTTGGACTTTTTCTTCGTTGTAGTTTTTCCATCTTTTTAACACCTCTTCTGCTTTAGTACCAAATAAGTAATCTTTGTGCAAGGGTGCATCCAACAATTTTGATTTGACATGGTCTGGCAGGGGTTGTTCCTTAAGCCATGCATGTCTTCTAATGACAGATCCAGTAACTGCTACCGATTCTACCCATGCAGGAAAGGAGGAATTTTTTTGTTTAAGGAGTTCCAAGGTATGTTGCAAATATTTAAGCATATGGAACTGACAATTTAGTGCCCTGATAGCAAGAGTAGCTGAGGTGTATACTTTTTCACCCAATCTGTCCAGTGCTCTGGAATCCCTGTCTGAGGGGGTGGGATTCTTATCTGAAGTAGCATTAACCCCTTTTGGGCCTTGTATAATGACCTCAGGGTCCGCTGTTGGGTTTTTAAAAAGACATTTGTGAGAGTCAGGGACTCTGTAGTACCCGTCTGGTTTTCGCGGTGCAGGACGATGGGCATCTGGAGTCAAGTTGGATTCAAGGAAGACATCATCCACCACATCTAGGACTGGGGGGATGGCTAACGGGCCTGTGCTGTGGAAGGTCCAAGAACTCGGAGTCTCTTTTTAGACTGCTGCTAGTCTTGACTCTCCCATTTGAAATGCTCCCTTAAAGTATGCAGGGTTTCCCCAAAGGAAAAATCCTCTGGGGGAGAGGCTGAAGGAACATACTCCTCTGCATCAGAATCCTCATATGTAGAGAGGGGCTGCATGTCTTCTCTTGTTGAGACAAAAAGTACAGTTTTGTACCTACCATAAATGTAGATGTTCAAGTGTATAACCTGCTGCAGTCATCACACTTGGGTTATCCTGCCATCAGGCAGTCCCGCAGTGGGCCCGAATTCCAAAGTCTTGGTCGTCGGTTGCTGTCGCTTCTTCCCTGATGTCAGTGTGCCAGGGGTATATAAGAGGCATCCAACACCATTTTCTTCAGTTTTTCATACCCCAGATGTCAGGTGCCCCTAATAGGTATGCAAAATATATACATATATATAGATATAGCTATATAAAAATAAAACAAAACCCTTAGGCACAAGCAAATACACCACAGAGATAGTATAGGATAGAGTGGTAGAGATACGTTCAGGTAGTTCAGAGGGGATGGAGGGAGGGTAACCTGGACTGCAGCAGGGTATACACTCAAACATCTACATTTATGGTAGGTACAAAACTGTACTATGTTCATCGTGTTACCCTGCTACAGTCATCACACTTGGGTAGAATCCCAAAGCTAAGGATGGGAGGTGGAGTCAAACAGGGTTAGAGGAGGCTAGAAGGCCCTGCAAAACTGCAGTGGCAAAGCCAGCTCTAGTTTTAGAGTAAAGTGGTAAGTGGTAATGTTTGGTGAAGGTGTGTACTGAACTCCAAGTTGCAGCTTCGAGAATATCCTTGGTTGGCACCCCCCCTGAGGAAGGCTGTAGATGTAGCTGCTGCCCTGGTAGAGTGGGGCCTTATGCTAGCAGGAACTGGTTTTCCATGGTGGGTGTAGCAAAAACGTATGCAATGTCCTATCTATTTGGAAATGGTCTGTTTTGAGATAGCCTTTCCTTGTGATGCTGTAGCATAGCATACAAAAAGCTGGTCAGATTTTCTGAAAACCTTGGTTTTATCCAAGTAGTAACGTAGCTGCCTGTGAATGTCCAAGGAATGTAGGAGTCTTTCTCCTTTGTTCTGTGGATTTGGAAAGAAGGTGGGTAAATGGATGGTTTGATTTAGAGCCACACTGGATACCACCTTAGGCATAAAGGAGGGGTTAGTTCTTAGAGAAACTCTGTCTTGATGAAAAATGAGGAAAGGCTCTACTGCCATTAGTGCCTGAAGCTCTGAAGCTCTGAAACTCTTCTCGCTGAAGTAACTGCTAGCAGCAGGGCAGTCTTCCATGATATAAACTTTAAGTCAGCTGAGAATGCTGGCACAAAAGGAGGTAGCGTAAGTTTTTCCAGAGCAAAGTTGAGGTCCCAAGTAGGTGTTGGTGCTCCCCTGGGAGGCCTAATGTTTTTGGCCCCTCTGAGAAAATGCCTTAGGAGTGGATGTGAAAATAAGGGAGGATCCGTGTTGTAGTGAGCTGAAATAGCTGAGGCGTGGATTTTAATAGATGAAAAAGAAAGCCCTTTGTGTAACATCTCAATTAAATATTGCAGAATCTGAGGTATGTCAGGCTGAAGGGTATTTTGGCCTTTAGCTTGGTTCCAGGTGCAAAACCTTTTCCATTTGTCTGAGTAGTCTTTCCTGGTGCCGGGCCTAATGGCCTCCAGAATAACATCCATAACAGCTTGTGAGAGAGGAGCTGGCTGGTTGCTTAGGTGATTTGCCATGCAGCCAAGTTTAAGGTTTTGAGCTGGCTGTGTAGAATCTGATTGTCTTGTTGTGTGAGGAGATGGGTAATTTGTGGTAGAATCCATGGTGGGCCCTGGGCCATATTCCTTAATAGTGGATACCAGTGCTGGCGTGGCCAGTCTGGGGCAATGAATATCATTCGTGGTCTCTCCATCCTGAGTTTCAGCAGCACCTTTGTGAGAAGGGGTAATGGAGGAAAGCCATATACTGTCAGCATTTTCCAAATGAATGAGAGTGCGTCCACTTTCCAAGCTTGATGGTGAAAAGTCCTTGTGCAAAATTTTGTTAGTTGATAGCTTTGGGGGCTGGCAAACAGGTCTATGTCCGGGAGCCCCCATTTTTGAATTATCATTGCAAATACTTGTGGATCCAGTTTCCACTCATGGGAATCCATGATGTTTCTGCTTAGGTTGTCTGCCAATGTGTTCTTTTTTCCTGGCAAGAATTGAGCTTGTAATTGAACTTGGAAAGCTAGTGCTGTGTTCCACAAGGTCATTGCTTGCCTGCATAGAGGGTAGGAGTGTGTACCCCCTTGCTTGTTTATGCACCACATTACTGTGGTGTTGTCTGCCCTTATGATAAGCTGTCCTGGATGTAAAAGGTCCTTGAAGGCTGTCAGAGCATTTTGTACAGCTAGCATTTCTTTTTGATTGATGTGCAGATTCCTTTGATCTGCAGTACATATGCCTTGAATGCACTGTCTTGCCATGTGTGCCCCCCCAGGCATAGTCCGATGCATCTGTTGTCATAGTTTGCCTGGCTGGGGGTAAGGTGAAAGGCTAAGCATGTGCCTGTGACAACCACAGAAACTCCTGTGGAAGGCAGGGAATGAGAGGTATCATTGTTTCCAAGCTGTGGCTGTGTTGAGTCCATATGCTTTTTAGGTACCATTGTAATTTCCTCATATGCAGTTTTGCAAATGGTATTAGTAGTATGCAAGATGCCATGAAGCCCAAGGCCTGCAGATTTTTTCTTGCAGGGAGTTGGGTCTTTGTTGCCATTGTTCTGAAGTATTGAGTTAATTGTAGTTGTTTGTCTGGCATCAGATAAGCCATCTGGGCCGTTGTAGTCAAGCTGGCACCCAGGAATGTCATATTTTGTGAGGGCACTAGTTTTGATTTCTTTTCGTTTACTGTGTACCCTAGACAACTTAGAAGATGTTTTACAAAAGCCAGGTGTTGTAAGAGAATGCCCTTGCTTTCTGCTTGGATGAGGCAGTCGTCCAGGTATGGGTATATTTGAATTCCTCTTTGTCTGCAGTATGCAATTACTGGTGCCAGGCATTTTGGGAAGACCCTGGGTGCAGTAGATAAGCCAAAGGGCAGTGCAGAGAATTGGTAATGGGTTGAACCTGCAAGGAAACGGAGGTATCTTCTGCAATTTTGTCTGATAGGGACATGCAGGTATGCTTCCTTGAGGTCCAATGTTACTAGCCAAACTTTCTTGCCCAACATGGGAAGAAGCTGCTGTAGTGTTAGCATCTTGAATTTGGGTACTTGCAAGAAGGTGTTTAAAATTGAAAGGTCCAGAATGGGTCTCCAAGCATTGTCCTTTCTGGGGACTAGAAAGAGCCTTGAGTAAAATCCTTGGCCTTGCTCCTGTGTAGGTACCAGCTGAATGGCTCTCATGTCCATGAGAGATGTAATTTGTTTTTGTGCCTCTGCCCATTGATTTTGTGGCAGGTTTGGCATTCCTTTTATCCTTGGCAAGGTGTGGAAATGGAATCTGTATCCTTGTGAGATAATGTCTAGGACCCATTTGTCCTTTGTGACAGTGCGCCAGTTGTCTGCAAAAAGTGCTAATTTTCCTCCCAAGGGAGCTGCCAAGAGAGTTTTTCTTGGCAGTTTGAGGTTTAAGTCATTGTGTTTGTCTTCTAGTAGTTTGGGACCTGTCTTCTCCTCCCTTTTGTGTTGCAGTGCCCCATTGGCGAGGTTTGTAAGGGATTTGTGCTTGTCCTCTGCCCCTTGGGCGCCTGTATTTACCCCTCTGTGGTCTGTCAGAAGCTGGAAAGGACCATTTTTTTGTTGGCCAATTTCTGCTGAAGCGTGGGGCTGTACCTGTAAGAAATCTTTAACCGTCTGCATAGATTTTGCCTTATCCTCCATTTTCTTTAAAACCTCCTCTGCTTTAACCCCAAATAAGACATCCTGCTGTAAGGGTGCATCTAGTAACTTTGCTTTAACATGATCAGGCACAGATTGTTACTTTAACCAAGCATGCCTACGTATAACAGACCCAGTAACAGCTGCTCTAGAGGAAGCTTCCAAGGCATCAAAAACCACATTGTAAAGTATGTTTGCCCACCTGTTCAGCTGCATGCAACAGATCCTGCATTTCCTTGAATTCAGACTGTTGAGGGTGCGTGCCCATCTTTTGTTTTATTTGAGACATTAGGAATTGCTGGTATTTAAGCATGTGAAATTGACAATTTAGTGCTCTCATAGCTAGAGTAGCTGAGGTGAAAACCTTCTTCCCCCACCTATCTAGTGCTTTGGAGTCCCTTTTAGAGGGTACAGGATTTTTAGCCATAGAAGCCTTAGCCCCTTTGGGACCCTGGGAGATTGTCTCTGGATCAGCAACAGTGCTTTTGTATAGGAATTTGTGTGAGTCGGGCACTCTATAGTATCCATCTGGTTTGGCTAGAGCAGGAGGCAGAGAATCTGGATTTAGACTAGATTCTAAGAAAACATCATCCACAATGTCTAAAACTGGGGGGATAGCAAGTGGTCTGTACTGGGGGAGTAAAAGAAACTCTCAGAGCCTTTTCTTTGAGTCGGAGTAGTCCTGACCTTCCCAGTGGAAATGTTCCCTCATGGTATGTAAGGTTTCCCCAAAGGAATAATCTTCAGGGGGAGAAGCTGAGGGAATGGAGTCTTCAGCATCAGAATCTTCATAAGGTGGAAAGGAGTAATCCTGTTCCTCAGAGGAGCCTGAGGAAACAGACACTTGATCAGAAGAGGCATAATCCTCCTCTTGTGTAGGGCTTCTGTCGGGGGGGGGGGTTGGGAACCCCTGATCAAAGAAATCAAATCTTCAGCCATTTTAAGCATCTGTTTCTTAGGCATAGGGCCTTGACCTGGAGACTGAAGTGTAGTCTTTTTTGGTTTTAGAGGAGTCTTAAGCTTAGCATAAGATTTTATGGTGAGAGTAGTCGGTCTGAAGACACCTTCAGAAACCGAAGGTGTTTCTACAGCACCGGCTTCTCCTTCTGCAATGTCATCGGTAGGGCCTAAAGAAAATGGCTGCATCGGCCTAGAACTCTCTGCTGAAGAATCCGAAGCGGTCTAGGGATCCAATTCAGCCGTAGCCAGGGGCTGCATAGGCGCCTCACTGAAAACCGGTGACCGGCCCAGCCGGGGCCTCGGAGGCTGGCTTGGATCTAGGCTGCCTTTCTTTATCTTTGCGTTTTTTATGCACGCCGGCAGTCGGTTGCTCCAATGGCATAATGTAATTAAATTTCCTACCGAAGTAGTGTCGTGCAAAATCAAAGCGTTGCTTTATAGTTCGCTTATTGAACCTAGCACAAAACCGACAACCAGTGACGTCGTGGTCTGGGCCTAGGCAAGGTATACAAAAAGAATGAAAGTCCTTATGAGGTATTTGCTTCCCACAAAAAATGCAATTGTTAACTTTTTCTGACATCGGACTGAGGCAAGAAAAGGTTCCCCAACGGGGTACTTAGTTTTGAAGACTTCGGACTGAAACTCGATTTGAAAAATCACAGGTGTCGGCCGACCGGCACTTGCAAACTGCTTCTGGCACTGCGCGGCAAGAAAGACTGAAGAAAATGGCGTTGGTTGCCTCTTATATACCCCTGGCACACTGACATCAGGGAAGAAGTGACAGCAACCGACGCCGGAGCAAGACTTTGGAATTTGGGCCGACTGCGGGACTGCCTGACGGCAGGATAACCCAAGTGTGATGACTGCAGCAGGGTAACACGATGAACATCTACTGGAGACAGATTTCTTTTTCTTTTTGAGGGAGTGACTTGGCTTCCCCTAATCAGCATGATAAGGTCCTCTGCCATTTTAAGCATTTGTGACTGAGGCAATGGGATTGGTTCGACATTGGGCCTAAGGAACTTGGTTGTTGGCAGCCGTGAAAGAAGGCATCGGTTTATGTCTGGATTTGGTGTTGCGAAGGACTTCCTCAGAAGCCAGTGCCTGCACAGTGGCTCCGGACCCATCCAAGGTAGAGACAACCACAGGATCTTTAAATGAAGAAGAGTTCTGCGGCTGAAAGGGTCTTGGTAGTGGCCTGTGAATTAACTGAAGCGGGCATCAGGGGCTGTGAAAGTGCCTCATTTAATACCAGATTACTGACGACCAGCTTGGCAGTAGCGTAATTGAAAGGTTTGGTCATGTGCTGTCTGTATCTGTCTTTACGTTTTTTTTTTTTTGGAAGATCTGCTGTCAGATGTCTTACAGAAGCCATATCGCAATTTGAGTACTGTAATTGGAAATATCTGGCTACAATAAGGGCCCGACGACGAATAGTTCTGGCGTTAAAGCACAGAACTGACAATGAGGGACATCATGGTCTGGGCCTAGACAAGTCACGCAGTAAAAGTGGAAGTCCCAGTGTAGTATTTGCTTTCCACAGGTGAGGCAATTATTAACTTTTCCTGACGTTGGTTAGTGCAAGAAAAAAGGATCCCAAACGGGGTACTTAGCTTTCGAAGACTTCAACTTCAATTCCGAAACGAAACTCAGGCAGCGGCCGACCGGCACTCGTGCGAACTGCTTCTGTTTCAGGCTCCACGGCAAGAAAGACTGATGTAATGGCATTGGCTGCTTTCCTTTATACCACTGACAATGTCACTCTTCAAGCGACAGCAACCAACGCAGAAATACTAAGTCTCTGGTATTCAGGCCGGCCGAGGGCTACCCTGGCAGGAATAACCCAAATGTAATGACTGCAACAGTGCAACACGAAAAACATCTGAACAGGTGCCTAATGAAACTGTGATGCATAATTAATTATTTAATTCTGATTATTTGAAAACACCTCTTTAAGGGAACTCATTGGTGATCATGGCACTGAATAGTTTTTGCATATTGTATATCAATAAAGGTAAAACTGCAAAATACAGCAAAGGGGAGATGGGAATCACTAACTTTCTGATATGCAGGCTAACATTCTGGCCACTATGGCAGTAAGTCACATCAGTTGCTGTGACTTCTTACTTCCACCTACTTCTTAATGGTTATACAGCACAGACTTAACTGTAGTACCATCAGTCTTCAGCGTTCCAGGTATATGTTTACTTGTAGGATCGGTCACTAGACAGGTTGATGGCTTTTGTTCACAGAGGTATGATTTGAAACAGTATGCTTTGATCTTTCAATAGGCAGCTATGTTATGCCTCAGGCCTACGTCATAGTTGAAGACACTCCCTGTGCTGGTCTCATCTTAGAAAGTAAGTACGTAAATAAAACAAATCAACCACCTCTTTCTTGCTGTTGACTAGCTGTTTCTAGTTCATGAAGCACAGTGTTAATTACTACTAGTGGAGATTAATTTTACAATTTGAGATACTTTTTTCACCAGTAAAAATTAATAAATGTGCCAGCCGCTTGCCAGCATCTAAATCAGCAGCATTTTTTTTTTTACTTTTATTCATTAGTTAACTAGGTAAGCCCACCAGACACTAATATCCCTTTTCAGGGGCAACTTAGCAGCACCTGACAGACAGAGGTGGAAGAAATAAAACACTGTATTTAATCATACTTTGACATTTCTTCTTTATAAAGGTAATTTTTGTCTCCCTACCTACCAACTATTATCTTCCCTGCAGGTAGTCTTTTGCCAGTTCATTCTCTGTCAGTGACAACATGGTCACTGACTCAGGTGAAAGTCAACCAGAGAGAACATCCAGGTAAGTAAAGGGGTTGTCTGGCCCTGGTGGACTGCAGTTTGCAATCGATCAGCCTTTTCAAGAAGTCATCTGCTCCTGAATGTCTTGCTCTGCCACCCTACGTGTCCCAAGTGACAACTCAATGGTGTTTTTCTAACTGGTAGCTCACCATTTCCCCCAAACTGCCAACTTCCACCCAGACAGCCTGCACAGAAACCATCATTCATGCAGATGACAGACCTTTTTAATACAAGGTCCTAACCCAGCCCTGGGTGGTTGAAGCACCTGCATCATGTAAAGGCCTAATATGTCCTCCCATAGTGTGTAAGTGGCTACCATACAGCATGTGTTAATCAAGGGCTACAGCCACTTTCTTGGTACACCTAGCCCACATCCGGGGGGGCTGTGCATTACTGACACGAGCAAGCCTCTGTTTGCTTGTTGTAAATGCAGCCAGTGAATCATAACCAGGACACCTCCCTCCTAGAGTAAGCAAACTAGCAATGACTGCGCACTTCCACCTCCCACTGTCCAGCTCCTCTACCATCGGAGTTGCTACTCGAGTTTGGATCATGTAGGTCATAATCAGGTTACATCCTTTTACACTATGGACTGGGGCCTATATCTTATTTTACAAGATGACAAGAAAGTAGACCAGTGAATGATTACAGAGTAAAATTGTAACGCAGAGTCTAATGAAGATGCACAGACTGTGGTTCCAGGAACACATCCCAAAAGTCGTTTTCTCATAGAATTGTTTTCCTGGGGTGCATCCTCAGCAGCTTAGTTCGAAGAGCTATTCTTCCACAGAAAGAAAATAGAGCTGTACTTAGATCTATTTCTAAATGTTTCAACTCAGACAACTATCTAAGCAAGGGAATGTCTCAGGATTCTATGTCTCATGGCATCTATAACTGTTATGATTCCTCTAGCAAGACTCCACATGAGAAAAATTAAATGGTGCCTAAAATCTGTATTGTCCCAACATTGACATTACCTGACATTTCTGATTCCACTTTGGAGTTTGTGAAAAGGGGGAATCTTTAGTGGTCAGACCAATTTTATCTGAATCCAGGTTTCCCAATTTCCCTTCCATCTCAGTCTGTTACAACAGATACCTCAGACTTTGCTTGGGAAACAATGTCTACAGGGATACAATTGCAGTGTCTTTGGAACAGAAAAGACAGGACAAAACACAAAAAAGAGATGTAAAAGAGATGTTGGTAATTTTGAATTCTCTCAACACATACTACCATCTATGGTCCCTAGGACTATTGCAAGTGTTTACAAACAACATCACAGTAATCTGGTACATAAACAAAGGGGTACCATATCCTACCTAGTAATGGACGCCTCATATATATCTTTTTAGCACAATCTCACTGTAGTGGCATCTTACATACTGTCACAGCAAACGTTTGCAGCAGACAATTTATTTTATTTATTTAACACTTGTTGACTGGGAAAGTCAGACCAAGACAGAGCCTATTTACAGCGGAGGCCCGGGGAGAAATGGTCCAGATGCATGTCTTTGGAATGTGGGAGGAAAGTGGAGTACCCGACGGAAACCTACACGAATGCAGGAAGGACAGCAGATGCAGAAGGCATCCCAAACGAGAATCAAACTGGAAAAGTTCTTGCTGTGAGGCGACAACGTTAACCGCTGCACCACTGTGCAGCTCCAAGCTGAGCAAGACCCTCACAAAACTGAATAAAGGGGTCTTCCAGGGACTGATCCAGCTGAAGGAACACCTCAAACAGATCTTTTTGCCTTCAGTCATACCTCTCAACTATATTGATTTTTGCAGAATGTCCAGATTTCTGCCTAATATTTTTGGTCCATTCCTTATAAAATGTGTGGTTTTCTGGCAAATCACTGATGACTGAAGTCACTACATAATGACATACATATGGAGTTTCACTCTTCATAGCCCTCATATCCTTCAGAAAATAAATGCTAACACAATTCATGCTATTCTAGCAACCTTCTAAGTTTAGAAGAGCAGTATTTAAAATCTGTCCCTATTTTTGGGATTTTATCCTTACATTATTTTAGGCTTTGTCCAGATTTCTTGTACTAATAGGTTGACAGGTATGCCTCCAGTCACAGCAATCAGTTTGCAACCTTCTGCAGGACTCTAAACAAGAAGGCCTGAAAAACATGTTTTTTTTTTGGATAGGAATGCTCCTGTATGCTTTTCCACCATTTCCACTAATATTCATGGTCATTCTGAAGATTCAGAAGGAGTTTCCCTTCTGGTCTAGGCAACAGTGATTCTCTCTTATAATAGAAATGGCCAAGGGAAATTAATTAACAAAAGTTTCCTCACAGACTGGACCCTTGCATATGACAAGGGGCTACATCACAACTCCACACAACCGTAATTAACTGCCTTTGTGATACAATCTTAATACCTTTTGGGCACCTATTTTCTCGGGACATATAGCAGGTATTAAAGGAAACAAGAAAACCTACCATCAGAAAATCATATATTAGTACATGGTAAATATTTTACAGTCGGTGCCACGATAAAAAAACAGAACCCTTTTATGGCTAGTGTTTCTTTGGTTCTACCTCACTAGTGGGAGCTGTTGTCCTCTGTCCTATCTTACTCTTCTTTCACAGTTTATTTTTTGACCATTTCAGGATGTATGCCCATGGATTCCCTCTCTTTCAGTGCAATCTTGTGTGAAATTGTTTTTGAAATGGGTATTGCACACCAAGCCTCCAAAGAAATATGTGGCTTCTCCTTGGGATCTTAAATTTATCTTGGAAAAATTAACTTTTGCTTCATTTGAACAAGCTCATCTGTCTGATTTGGAGTTCTAAACTTGTAAAAGGGAGTTGCTGATTGCTCTAAACTTTGCAAGAAGAGTATCTGAGCTGCAAACTCTAATGGTGGGTCAACCTTCTCATTTTACACAGGGACACGGTCTTCTTAAGAACAAATCCTTCATTTATGCCTAAAGTGGTACCCAAATTTACTATGAGCCAAGTCATCCATCTGCCTGTGTTTTTAGAACCTAAAAACAAGAGAGAAAGGATATTCCATACCTTGGATGTCTATACACAACCCAGGTACTATCTTGACAGAACTAAATCTTTAGGAACTCTGTTCAGTTCTTGTGAAAGCAAGAAGAAAAGACAAAGGGGACTATTTCCAAATGGTTGTCTATGTAATACCCAACACAACAAGGCAATTCCAGGCATGTCATGGCTCATTCTACCAGGGCCTTGGCTTCATCTGTGTGTGTGTGTGTGTGTGTTTTTGGAAAGGGATGGATTTTAGAGGTTTGCCAGACACAGCAACTTGATTCTCTGTACAGACTTTCACAAAGTATTATAAACTAGATTCCATCTTCAAATCTAAGACAGGCTTTGCGAGGACACTTCTCAACCATCATCCTTCCTCCTCCTAGTCATTGTAAGCTATAGAATTCTACCCATACAGCTGTTACCGCAACAGTCATCAGTAAGACAAACACAGTGCAGCTTTGTAAGAAAATGTACCATGACAGTAAATGTTTGAATGATCACAGCTGCTGCAGACACACTTTCCCTCCATCCTCCTTAATTTTGTGTGTTTTGATGCCAAGGTGAGGACTTTTCAGTTTTCAAGCATTTTTTAAACACGTTTATTGAACTATTACTTGCGACATAGGCAAACTAACATTTATATAAAACTAACCAGACCATGTTTAACAAGTTCACATTTACAAACTTTATACATCACATATATTTTTCTTTACAATGCAGTCAATCCAACATTACACAAATTGTCCGATTCCTGCCATAAGTCTCAGTCCCCCTCCAAAACATTTTTTTGCAAATACTGCTCCTCCAGTTTCCATTTTACTCTACATAATTTACTCCTACCTTTTTCCTAAAGATCCCACTTCCTGTTCTTGTGTCTGTTACAATATTCACTACTTCAAGAATGTTTTTAAACAAGAAACATCTTTATTGAATTATCACGTATGACAGACAATCATAAATCTATATACATTAAAACAAACCATACTGACATTTTCAGTTGCAAACATTATACATCACATATAATCTTCTATAGTCACTGTCAATCAAACATTACATAGTTAATTCAATTTCTGCTTTCCCTTAAACCACACTCCTCCTCCAAAACATTATTCTTCATATACTCTTCCCACAATGCCTAGTATTTCTATGCAATTTCCTCCTACCCTTTTCTAAAGAGTCCACTTCCAGTTCATTTATCTCTGTTACTTTACGGACTACTTCAAGTATGGTTGGTTTAAACTTTGATTACCATTTTCTAGTAATTGCTTTTTGGCAGCCACCAAAATTAAACCCAGCAAGGCCTTATTATGTCTACACAATTCCAGATCTGTGTCACAATTCAAAAAATAATTTCCTTGGTTACAACAATTTGCTCACCCAGTACTTCTGGCAGAGTAGTCCTCAAGAAATGTTTAGTCTGCCAACTCATTACACTCCCAAAAATATGTTCCCAATTATCTCTTTCTTCACCATCACAGCTACAACATTTGCAAGCTACCTGAGGAAAAATTCTTTGGAGTCTGCTTGGGGTATAAAAATACCTATGCAAACACTTCCAAGAAAAAATCCTAAATCTTCTAGACATTGTTGCATATTGTAAATGCATATTTATTTAAATAGATACATATATCATTCTATTGTTTCTTTGTGAATTGTTTATCCAATCTCTCTTTTCAATCCTTTCTAACCTCCTCTGATTGACTTTGATAGTTAACATGTAATAATTTAAGTGCCCTACTAATTATCCATTTTTAGTAGCAGTTTCTGTTCTGGAGTCTACAAAGGCTCTACCAGTACTGGTCTTTCAATAAGGATCCCTCTATTTCTTTTTCTTTGCCTATTACTCTGCTATCAGTCTTGATATGGAATCTCTAGACTGCAGTCCAAATGTATTTGTGGCCTCTTCCCATTCTATTCCATCTATCTCTCAATTTGCTCCCAGTACCTTGGTTCCTTTGCTGTTTTTTTCCAGTAAATTGCAGTCATCCCTGTTTGCTGAATCTCCTTTCTCCACTCCTGTCATGGCTTGGTTCTGAGAATACTTTCTGCTACTTATGAATATAATATTCCATATGGTTATTGTTATTCTTCTTAAGGATATGCTTCCAATTAGGGGGGTATTACAGTGTGTGTATTTTTGTTTGAGGGTTTTCAATAAAACAAAAAATTCTGCAAGATGTAACATAGGCTCAATTGGAGATGACAAGAAACAGATGTATAAAAGATTACCCTGCCAAATGGTGCATGCATGCATGCAACACAAAAACTGGAACCAGACACTTAAAAAATGTTATATATAAATGGTGGGAATAATAATCCCTCAAGAATATGATTCTTTCTATAATGTCTTTAAACATTAATGGTCTCACAGATAAATACAAAAAAAGAGTACTAAACTATATTAAAAAATGTACAATGCAAATAGCTAGGATCCAGGAGACACACTTGGAAATAACTGAACATGTGAATTTGATAAAGAAAGGCTTTCAGGATGATTATTCAGCAGAATACCTGAGGCAATGGAAGACAGGAGTACTTATATTAAATGCAAGAGGTGCTCCAATATTAACAGAAGAAAATACAAAAGATAGTGGCAGATTTGTAGTGCTAAAGGGCTACTGGCAAGGGAGAAGAATTACATTACATTCCACCAAAAACTGCGACAATGGAGCTTAAGGAAATTCTGGGAGAAATAATCAGCTTTCAGCAAGGAATATTGCTTATAGGTGGGGACTGCAACTTGATTTGCAACAGTGAAGATGCGTCTGGGGAGTCCAAAAGGGAAAATATATCAGAGAAGGGTAGATTTTTAAAGAAATTTATAAACATATTTGGCATGGAAGATGTGAATTCAGTACTAGGAGTTCGGAGTGAATTTACATATTATTCCCCAAGATAAAAAAACTGGGCTAGGCTAGACAGAATTTACATTTCACAGGAACATGTGCATTTAACTGAAGGTCCTGATAAGCATCCAATAACTTTTTCAGATCATGAGCCAATAATAACTAAAATAAAAACACAGGGTAAAGAAATAAAAATGAGACACTGGTGCTTTCCCTCCTATTTGTTGAAAAGAGAGGAATTTAAGGAATGGCCAGTGGAAATTATTCAGGAGAAGACAGAAATTTCTTCTGAAAGTATAGCTAGGGAGTGGGATAAATTAAAGTGGAATTTAAAAATAGGGTGGAAATAAAAGAAAAGGAGATATGGTTAAGAAGTAACGAGAATTACTCAGAGGGCCTGACAAATGTTAAAGTATAGCAAAATAGGGGGAATCTCACAGAAGAAGAGCAACTGCAGAATGCTAAGAAGAAAATATGGGATTACCTCCATAATATGCATGAGTTTAAAAGACTGCTGTTAAGCAACTCTTTTTTGATAACTGTAGAGCACAAAAACGTTTAGCACAAAGACTCAGCCAACATAAAGAAGAAAGGGCTGTCACCAAGCTTAGGGAGCCTATAACAAGGAAGATAACGGCTCCTGTAGAAGTATTAGAAACATTTAAAAAATTCAATGAAAGACTGTATAAGGCTGAGAAATATGGAAATCACAAAGTGGTACAAATGGAAATGCTTATGGAAGAATTAAATATGCCAAGGTTAGAGGCAGAGGAGGCTCAATTACTAACAGGATATGAGGAGAGGAGATAAAATGGTGATGTATAACCAATCTACAGAAAAGTCACCAGGAATAGATGGTATTCCAGTGGAAGTCTGGCAGCTAGGAGGGGAAAACTGATCTGGAAGGTTTTATTTAACAGTATTTTAAGATACCTAAAGAGGGTAAAGACCCATCAGATTCAGTTTCATACAGGCTCATTTCAGTACTAAATCATGATTATAAAGTGTTTATGTCTACAATGGCTAAAAGTATGGCAAAAGTGATAGATATGGATCAATGTGGTTTTGTGGAGGGGAGGCAGACATTTGACAACATTAACAGAACAGTGATGATCCAGAGGGAAGCAGAATGTAAGATACCACTGTTGTTGGTAGGCCTTGATGCAGAGAAAGCATTTCAAATGGTAAAGTGGGACTTTATGAACACAGCAATGGAAGCATTTGCATTCTCTGATAAAATTATAAAGTTGATTAGGAGACTATATGAGGGATTAGAGGCGAAAATTAAAGTTAGTGGGGTGCTCTCTGATCATCTTTGCTTGAGCAGAGGAACCAGGCAGGGGTATCCTCTCTCCCCTTTGTTACTTGCATTATATTTAGAACCACTGGCAAAGAAAATAAGGGACTCAGAAATTCAAGGCTATAATTGGTATGGTAGTCAAGAAAAGCTGACTCTATTTGTCGATGAGCAGTACAGCATATAAAATATTGGATGATATCTATAAGCATCAATCATAGGAGGTTAGAAAGGATTGGGAAGAGATATTGGATATGCAATTCACAAAGAAAGAATGGGGAGTATATATGTATGTCCCCCAAATATGCAACAAAATGTAGACAATTTAGGATTTTTGCTTGGAAATGTTTACATAGATCCTTTTATACCCCAAGTAGACTCTAGGGAATTTTTCTTCATGTAGACAACAGATGTTCGAGATGTGATGGGGATGACAGAGGCAACAGGGAACATATTTTCTGGGAGTTTAATGACTTGGCAGACTTTACAGATTCCCTGCAGACTACTCTGTCAGAGATAATAGGTGACCAAACTGGTACAACTAGGGAAATTATTTTTTTGTGCTAGGATACAGAATCAGAATTGACTAGACATAGTAAAGCCTTGCTGAGTCTAATTATGGTGACTGCCAAACAGGCAATTAGTAGAAAATGGAAATCAGAGTCTAAACCAACTGTATTGGAAGTAGTGGATATAGTAACAGAGATAAAACAACTGGAATTGGGATCTTTAAAAAAGGTAGGAGCAAATTACATAGGAAAAAATGGGAATTGTGGAAACAATACAAATGGAAGGAATGACATTTAAAAGAAGGCAGGATTTGAATGAGCTATGTAATGTTTGAGATTATAACTGATATATACTGTTTGCAACTAGGATTATGGCAGTATGGTTTGTGATGTAAAATGCTTGCAGCTGGGCTGGGATTATATCAGTGTTGTTTGTTTTCACTTAAATAAATGTATGATTGCCTATGGCATAAGTAATAATTTAATAAGGATGCTTCTTGTGGAAAAAAGAATAATATGCAGCAGGATAAGCCATAAGAGAATTATATAAATCCTACCCAAAAGATTTAAACAACCTAACAATTATTTTTTGCTGTTGAAAACGAATCAAGAAAGTAACTAGTTGCCTTCGGCACGTCCTTAAATGTACAGTAAAGTGAAGGACCTTTCACTTTATAGGTGGGAGACAGATCACACTTTTAAATTTTTGCTAGGATAAGAAATTCCCAGAAGTCAAAGAAAATATCCCCCACTAAATTTAAGATTTGCAGACTGGGAAAGAAATTTTCACTTATCAAAATCTTGAGAAGGGGAAGAATGAATGCATCTGAAATTAAAAATCATCTTCTTCACTTGGTAGGCTGCAGGAAGAGTTAATTTTATTTGACACTTGCACTACTGAATTTTTGTATGCATGCATGAAAATTTCTTTCTCAAAGTTCAATACATAGACTGATGTTTGCCCAACAAAAGATCAGTGTAGGTCTTTGCTGGCTTAAAGCAGCTTCCTGTATAAAAGTAAATTATTCTTTTGCAAACAATCGGTAACTAAAAGAAGACTACAAAGAAAAAAGATTAATTAAATGATGCACAGGTGGCCTATGTAAGGCAATTCTGTAGAGGTGCCCAGTTCATTTATCACTGAAATCCCTTGATCTGGCATGATTCCAGGGGACAACATAACTGCTAATGAAGGTACTACTAAGGATGTATGGAACAAATCTACATGTTGCTGTGATACAACAATGCTGCCATCACGTTACGGGTCTTTTGGAAGCACTAAGGTTAGTCAGGAGAATCTTGATAATTAAGATAACATTAGTAAATCCCTGTTTTCTGCGGTTACATGTACTATAGTATCTCCTCAAATTTCTTAAGTATTGACGATAGATTCTTTAGGTATTTTACAACTTTGTTTGAAGAATATCCTTGATTAGTACTCATCACCTTATTTATTTTATCTTGAACATTTCATAATTCCTAGACATCATTTCAAAGAAAACAAAAACAGCTTTAACAGAAAAGTGGGAAGAACAACTTTTTGTCATAAAAATTCTATGGTCTCCCACAGCCATGAGAAAACAATTTACTATAATGTTCTGACTTAGATTCAATGACCATAAGGTGCTATGTAAATTAAATTACCCCAGCAGCAAAGCAAGATGCGAAGCACCTGAACAAGTGAAACACAAAAAAGTTTCTGCGAACTCAAACTATACATGGGAGCTTTCCGTGTTTACCAGCATTTGAAGGAATGCAGACATAAGACCAGGAATGGTCTTCATGGAGACTGAGGTACAGCTGGTAAACTTTTTAGCTGGGAAACAGCACAGATATAAAGTTGTAAAAATCAAATCTTATGATCAATTGCTGCAATGAGCTCTCTGAAGATATAAAATTATGTTCAGACATCTAGCAGTCAAAATTTGTCCATCTGCTCATTATAAAATGTGGTACTTCTGCAGATGTACTCTAGTAAAATTACACGTCTATTGTATTGTAATTTATTGAATTGCTAGAGTTACTGACATAGAGAAACTTATTTACACTAAAGTGCATACTTATCTCCAAGCAAAATGTCACACACAGAGGTGACGTAGACACAAACTTGGTATATTCTGCTCTGCAGAAACAATATATTAATTACATATTGTATTGGTCTAACATCTCCTTTTATTGCTTTTGCATTTGAGATGATGTGAAATTTTTTTGTAAGATCAACGAACATAAAAGATACTGAAGTGCTTAACCTACCACTCGATCTTTGAGATGGGCCTCTGCAGAGGATAATGATGGTGGTATGTATGCCCTACACTGATACATTCTGAGAGAAATATAAGCTACTGATTACAATTCTTGTACTAGTACTGTCAATATATTAATGTGAAATAGAACTATAATTAGGTGGTCTGACTCCCACCACTGTCACCTGTTAAATTGCACATGGCAATTGGCCTTAAAGGTGTACAGTGAATACACATTGCTGTGTTTGGTAAAAGCTAACAACTACAACACCCACAAAAGCTTCACATTGCCCAGCTACAAGATCAGTCATAATTAGTGTCTCCCCAGGATTTTACCCAGCACAGATTAGGACCAATTCAGCCTAAGAAACTATCAATAAGAGCAAATCCTTCTTTTCTCCAAAATGTGACACACAGAGTAAATTTAAATCAGTTCACTGACTTGCCAGTCATTTTTCTCTAATTTCTCTAACAAAGGCGAACATCTGCTACATACCCTTGATGTTCACAGACAGCTCAGGTTCCACTTACACCATACCAAAGGTAGGTCAGATCAACTATTTGTGTCCTTTTCTAAAGTAAAATTGGGAAGACATGCCAAAAGTACACATTTCCATGTGGTTTTCTGACTGTATTTCCTTTATATACAAGGATAGGGCTTTATCCCTGCATTGGAAACCTACAGCCTATTCCATTAGGGCAATAGCTACCTCTACAGCATTCATGAAAAGAGTTCTCATCAATGACATCTGTGCATCAGAAACTTGGTCAACAGTTCACACATTTATATTTCTTTATAAACTGGATGTGTAATTAAGAGCTTGTGAATCATTTGTTCCACCATTCCCAAGAATGTCCATCCTTGATACCACACAGATCCTTTTAGTCAGCTTGGGAATCTGCCCCAAATGTTGAATCAGATTAAAACAGACAACATTGGATAAAAAAAGTGATATACTTACCATGAAGATAGATCCATGTTATCTTATTTTCATCCAGTTCAGCATCCCTCACTCCTTTCCCTTTCCAAACTGCCATCTATAAATTTTTGGTGCTCGGACAGGCCTGTCTGCTTTAGGTGACATCACCCACAATGGCATGATTAGTAAGCTTTTAACTTTATTCTATAGGGTTTGTTACACTTTTCAAGTAGACTTCTCAATACTTGGCAAGAGTCAGCAAACTCAATCTTAGGTAAAATAGGTAGGATAGAATTATGGATGGGGAGGATTCAGAGTTTCAGATCCAAAACTTTGGAGGAAGGTGTAGTGGTTGGATCTGATCGGATCCAGCAACCCGAACAATGAACATGACGAAAATGAGACAACATGGATATATCATTATGGTAAGCACATAACTTTCATTTTTGAGACGTGAAGCATAAATGAAGGATTTCTGTGCTTTGAGACAATAAAGTGCGCAATTCACATCATGTGTAAATGAAGCATTGCTGAAAGTGCATGGAGCTCAAGTTTTGCATGTATAAAGTTTCATATAAAACATTTACAAGATTGCCCTACAACATTATAAATCAAAAAAAGTCCTGTATCAGTCTCAGAGAAAACCATTTAAAGCTGGTCTCCAGTGCAGAAATAAAGATAAAAATTATTCACTCACTGATATGTGGAGAAACCGGGTCTGTATTAGATCATCAAAATGGCAGAATTTCGAATGATCTAATATCGAACTCAATATCGCGAATGCTGAAAACAGATAAGCTGCACAAAACCGAATTCTTTCCTAGGGAAATAATTTGATTGGCCATTGTTGTGGCTTTGCTGTTTTCAGCGATGCGGTGGAAAGTTACGGGTTGGGTTAAGGTAAGTGTGTGATTGTGCAGACGTTAGGGTGCGGGCTGGGTGAGTTAGGGTTAGGGTGCGGGTCAGCTAAGTGTGCGATTGTGACAGAATTTGGGGTTAGGGGCGGGTTAAGTGAGTTAGGGTTAGGGCGTGGGTGAGGTGAGTGTGCGATAGTGACGGACCTTAGGGTTAGGGTCTGGGTTAAGGTAAGTGGATAGATAATAGTGTATGTGCAGTGTAGTGTAGGGTTAGATGTAACTTTTAAATGTGTGTGTGTGTGTGGATTCCTGCTTTTTAGTGTGCTTGTGTTGTGTGTGTGTTTCTCGGAACAGCAAATTTTTTCCCTGGGAAAAAAATTTGCTGTTTTGAGGTTTCGATATTGCTAGGGTTCGGGTTTTGCAGTTCGACGTTATGGCATTCGATAATTAGCTGTTTCGATGATCTGATATAGACCCGGGAAACCTGTTCACATAGTTTGATTTTATAGGGTGCACTCTGTCACTCACACACACACACGCATGCTTTTGTCTGGCTGATTTTTTTTCCCATTAGCTAAAGTCTAACAACTATATACTCTGAACTTATAAAAGTTTTATCTATATTAACAGTACTCTTTACTAAAAAGTATGTGTTGCAGCTATTACCAGTGCAAGCATACAGTGTCTTTGGTTAAAGGCCGGAAGGGCAGCCATTGATCCAGGCTGCTAACATCCTCCTTTGTGCTAGTTTCATCTGAAGTTCATAAACTGAAGGCAGACTCCCCAACATCGCCCATTTTCCAGCATGACAGATAAGAGAACACCATTCTAAAACAAAGAAAATGATTTATTAATTTTTCCACCAAGCAGGACAAGACTTCTGGTTTTAAACGCCAGCATTAAAGAAGACAATCATATCACAGGCACAAAACGGAATGACCTCTCACCAGTGAAATACTGGTCATGACAGACATTAGTCAATGACACGGTAAGCAGTTTAGGGCTGCTAGATGTAACTGAAATGTGGCAACATAATCCATCTCAACTGCTCACTGCCATAAGATCCCATCCCACTCACAGGGATGCGCATGCAATTACACAGAAACCACTCATCTAGAACGAGAAAATATAGTCATACTGGGAGCCCCACCTACGGTTACCATTCTTCTGGAATGCTCAGGCTTCTGTTTGCAATAGGCTCAAATAACACTCACTTCACTTCTTTCCTTGAATACATGAAAAAAAAAAAAACAGATGCAGTTAGAAGGCTTGGTGACCTTCAGTTTCAAAGGCTTTAGGTTTCCTTCTCTGAACCAGATAGTGCATTCCAGTCAAGTGTTGTAACACAGAATATTGTTATAGTGATATAATCCCCATGCTGTTCGTGCATACATTACTTACGAGCAAAATGTGTAGATAATTTCTTGACAATATGAACTGCAAACATACACTTAAAGGTGTTTAACCATGTTTAACAAGGCAATGTTTTGATTTTTACTTCACCCAGTCCCACCATTTGAGGGAACTGCAGAAGCAAGCCCTGAAGAACTGCACTTGCAATAAGAGTCAGACATTCAGAACCTTCTAGACAGCTGACGGCCATGGCCTCCATTTGCACAAAAGGTGGAAAATCATTTAGTGTTATTTTGTGAAGCAGTTCTACTACTTACAAACGAAAGTCACAACTACTCTGCAAGGGACACAGAACTCTGTCGGCAATTGCTAGCCAGACCATGTGGCTGAAATCTTACAAATATTTCCACTGACTTGCTGAAAATACATAAAAGAACATTTTTTACAGTTAAGTTCTAAGACTTTCTAAAAGACAAATAAAAAGTGCATACACTAAAATTTCTCCCAAAGTAGAGGCAAGTTATCTATTTTGAGCAAAAGCCCAGAATCAATTACAGCCGAGAAGACAAGCTCTTTGTGTTTAAAGGAATTTCATGACTGGGAGCAAGTGCCTTCCCTTAATGCATCATTTTACCACATATGTAAAAATGTGTTTGTATTTTATATTTGTGTGAGTCATGCTTAAATACAAGACAAACTAACAAAGTAAATAGATTGAAAAACTGTACAGTCCATTTTTCATAAACAAGCAGTTCCTGTATTCCATTTATTACCACACTTATTTGCTAAAAAATAAGTATGTGTACCTAGGCAAAACAGGAAATGATGTTAGACATTACAAGTGAATTCTTTGACTAAGTGATACCTGGTCAAGAGCTTGAAAACAGATAGATGGTTATACTTTTATTTTTCCCTTAAAGCATCTGGCAAGTGCCAGCGCCGTTTCAGCTCAAAACAAAAGTTAACACAAGAAGTCCAAGTGCAAACACAGTTAAAAGTTTCAGCCAGGAATTCTAGTATCTTTGAAATGGGTGCAGTAAAAGGATCAATATTATTGTTGACAGCCCAACAACAGAACAGTTTCCATTTACTAGTATACAGTTGGAGAAAGAAGATGCTTGAAAGTTAGCAAAGCCTGCTGGACTGCCATCAACTCCTGTAAATTTATGTGCAGGTGCATCTGCTGGGCATTCCACCTTCCCTGTATGCATCTGCCATCCAGGTGAGCTCCCCAGGCGTAGTCTGATGTGTCTGTGGTAAGAACTTGAGTGGCCAAGGGTGGGCGAAAAGGCATGCCTTTGTTCTGTAGACAGGCTGTTGCCCACCAAAGAAACTCTGTCCGCAGACATGGAAGCAGAGGAATTATCACATCCAGGTCCTGTGTGTGTTGACACCAAGTGTTCTTGAGGTACCACTGCAATTTCCTCATATGCAGTTTTGCATATGGAATAATGAGAATGCAAGAGGCCATGAATCCCAGAGCTTGCAGGTATTTCCTTGCAGGGAGCTGGGACAGGCTTGCCAAGTCCTTGAAGTAAACTGAAAGAGTTGTCTGCTTCTCCTGGGTGAGATATATCATCTGTGTTCAGACTTGCTCCCAGGAATGTAATCTCTTTGGATGGCACCATTTTCAATGTTTCCACGTTGAGAGTGTGACCCAGGGAAGAAAGAAGAATCTTTACAAATTCCAGATCCTTTAGCAGCTGCTCCTGAGAATTTGCTTGAATTAGACAGTCGTCCAAGTATGGATAAATCTGAATTTTATTTTGCCTGCAAAAAGCAATGACTGGAGCTAGGCACTGTGTGAAAACTCTGGGAGCAGTAGATAAGCCAAAGGGCAGCACAGAGAATTGATAATGTTGTTTGCCCACCCTGAAACGAAGGTATCGCCTGCAACTTTCCCTGATAGGGATGTGCAGATAAGCTTCTTTGAGAGCCAATGTTACCAGCCAGGAATCCTTTTCTAACATTGGCAGTAACTGATGTAGAGTGAGCATTTTGAACTTTGGAATTATAAAGAAAGTGTTCAGGATGGACAGATCCAGGATAGGATTCCAGGTGCCTTCTTTTTTTGGAACTAGGAAAAGTCTGGAATAGAATCCCTGGCCTACCTGCTGAGCAGGAACTGATTCTATTGCTCCCAGCTATAACAGAGACAAAATTTGCTCTTCTACTTCTGTCCTTTGGTTTGGAGGAGTATCCGGGAATCATTTGGGTACTGGAAAGGTGTGGAAAGAAAACTTGTGCCCTAGGGATACAGTTCTGAGTACCCATTTGTCGTCTGTGATGGTGGCCCAAACATTTGCAAACAGGGCCAACCTTCCCCCTAAAGGACTCTCCGGGCAGGCAAGAACAGGCAGAAGTTGGACAGAGTAATTGAGAATGTTTAGATTCAGATGCAGATTTAGAACTTCCCGCCTTGGAAGATGAAGCCTGCCACCGTTTACATCTTTGAGGGGTAGCCCCCTGTCCCCTAGAAGATTTGTAACGTCTAGCCCTAGAACGGCTCTGTCTGCTAGTATCAGGGAACGTCCAACTCTTAGAAGGGTAATTCCTGCTAAAGCGAGGAGGCTGAACTTGCAGAAAGTCTTTAACTGTCTGCATAGACTTGGCCTTATCCTCCATCTTCTTGAGCACTTCCTCTACTTTGCTGCCAAAAAGACTGTCCTTATGCAAAGGTACATCAAAAGCTTAGCTTTAACAGGCTCTGGTAGGGGCTGCTCCCTGAGCCAAGTCTGCCTTCTAATAACCGAGCCAGTAGCTGTAGCCCTACAGGAGGCTTCTAGAATGTCAAAACCACAATGTAAAGAATGCTTATTGACTAGACTGGCAGAATTAAGCAAATTCTGCATAGCCTTACTGTCCGCCAACTGAGGCACACCTGCTACCCTAGCTTTAATAGCTTCCAACGTGTGCTGCTGATACGTCAGCATATGAAAAAGACAATTAATAGATCTAATAGCTAGAGTGGCAGAGGTATAAACTTTTTATCCCACCTATCTAGGTTCCTGGATTCCGTGTCAGAAGGAAAAGGATTTTTAGTAACAGTGGCCTTAACTCCTTTAGGGCCTCGAGAAATAACCTCTGGATCAGCCAACGGATTCCTGAAAAGAAACAAATGAGAATCAGGAACTCTATAGTACCTGTCAGGTTTTTTGGGAGCAGGAGGAACCGAATTTGGAATCGAGAAATTTTCCAGAAAAACATCATCAACAACTTTCAACACAGGAGGAATAGCCAAAGGCTTATGCTGAGGCAAATCCAAAAACTCCCTAATCCTTTTCTTAGAAAGGGGGTAATCCTGACCTTCCCATTTAAAATGTTCCCTGAGAGTATTTAAAGTATCACCAAAAGAGAAATCTTCTGGAGGAGAAGCAGAAGGGATGGACTCCTCTGCGTCTGAATCCTCAAAAGGAGAGAAAGCTTGAGAAACAACTTCTTCATCCACAGAAATACTAAAAGTATCCAAACCTGAAAAGGACAAAGCTTCAGGAGAGATAACCCTACCCCTTTTTGAAGGAGGAGGCTGTGAACCCTAATAAGAGTCAAAAGGTCATCAGCCATTTTACCATTTGAGAATGAGGGAAACAAGAGGAAACTGGAGCCTGCTTCTTCACAGGCTTACGACTGGAAGATTTACCTGCAAGTCTAAAGGACTCAGGATGCCTGGCTACCGCCGAAGTTGCAGCTAGAAGTTGTTGGTATGAGTTTGCTGTCTGAAGGAAGAAATGAGGTCTCAGACACCGGAGTCAGTTTTGCGGCTCCGGAGCCTGCTGAAGAGGCAACAGGTGGAAGGTCAAAAGACAAAATGGATGCCGGAGGCCTGCGGACCTCAGAAATGGTCTCAACAGAGGCCTGCAGTAGAAAATCTGTGGGCTGCAAATGCGCCTCATTGGCTACCGCATGACTGACATCCAACCTAACATCATCCGAGGACCTGACCTTCGGAAGCCTGTCGCGGTACTTATCCTTACACTTCTTGGGGATATCCAAAGCCTGAAGACCAGCGGACGCCATACCGACAAACTTAGGCCAAACTCCAAAATGCTTAGCTAAAAGCTTAGCCTGACAACGAATAGTACACGAATTAAAGGAAGCACAAAGATCACAATTAGGAACATCGTGGTCAAGGCCTAAGCAAATAATATATTAGGAATGAAAATCTCCATAGGGAATCTGCTTAGACAGGTAAGACAATTATTAACCTTTTCTGACATTCGATAAGGCAAGAAAAGAGGATCCCCAATGGGATACTTAGCTGTAGTTGACTTCAACTTTGTAGTTGGAAACACAAAAGGTAAACTGCTGACTTGCACTCGTCCAAAAAAAAAAGCTTCTGCTTTGGGCTCGGCGGCAAGGAAGACTGAGGAAGTGATGTTGGCTGCCTCCTTTTGTATTGAACGCCTGACGTCCTTTACAACAGACGACAGCTGATGTCATTTTTTACTTACCTCTGGTATTCTGGCCGATCGAGGGCTACTGGGAGCCGGATAAACCCATTCGTTAGGACTGCAACAGCGAAACATGATGAACATCTATTACTGCCGTAACTAGCAAGGTAAACCACTCGAGTCAGAACTAAGGTTTTTAGGGCTCCATGGAAGAATTAATGTTGCTGCTGCTATTTGCTTGTGGGGTCCAAGCCAAGACTTAAAGGTGTGTGTGTGTGTGTGTGTGTGTGTGTGTGTGTGTGTGTGTGTGTGTGTGTGTGTGTGAGAAAGAGATAGCGAGCGCATGCTCATGAATGTGTATTTCCCATTATTAAATTTGGTACAGAAGTTTGTTTAGATTCCGTTTTGTACTTTAGGTCCAGATTTGTTAAACTAGTGGTAGTGCAGTATGCAATGTGATTGGCAAAGAATTAAAAAGAAACCTCTTCATTAATTTTATATCTTGGAAAATAAAAAAAACGTCTCGGAATATTCTGCAGCACTGAACTGTATTTTTCTGGTTCTATCAGAAAAAAATATCATCTGCAAATAAACCAAAGTTTTCTTGAACACCATACCAGTTATATCCTTGAATTTCTGTGTCCACTATTTTCTTTGCCAATGGTTCTAAGATGTAATGCAAACAAAGGGGAAAGAGGACACCACTGCCTGTTTCCTCTGTCCATACATAACTTACCATAAAAACTCCTTCCCACTCTGATTTTTGCCTGTGATTCCTGATATAGATTTCTAGTTAATTAATCTTATTATATCAGGAAATGCAAATGCTTACGCTGTCAAATTCTTTCTCTGCATCAAGATCCACCAATAATAACAGTATTTTTTTACATCCTGCTTCCCTCTGGATGATCATTGTTCTATTAATATTGTCAAAGGTTTGCCTCCCCCTCCACAAAAATTACACTGGTACATATCTATCAGTTTTTGGCATCACCTTTCCATTCTTTTAGCCATTATAGACACAAACACTTTATAATCATGATTTAGAATTGAAATTGGCCTATATGAAACTATATCAGATGGGTCTTTATCGTCTTTAGGTATTACATCCAACACAGCTTTTTTTTTTTTCCAGGATGTCGGTGTCTCCCCTCCTTTTAAAATACTGTTAGACAAAACCAGATCATTATCATTTTCTGCCCTCCTAACTTCCAAAATTCCACCAGAATATCATCTATCCCTGGAGGCTTTCCTGTAGACTGGGTATACATCACCATTTTATCTCATCGCCTCCTGTTTTAACTGTTAGTGGTTGTGCCTAATCTACCTCTAACCTTGCCATAAATTACTTCCATTTCTGCTTTTTCTTGATTTCCCTACTTCTCTCTCTGCTTTACACAAATTTTTATAAAATGTATGAGATATCAATAATACCTTTACAGGATATCTGACGATTCTTCTTGTTATAGGCTCCCTAAGTTTGGCAACAACCCTTTCTACTCACTGCTGCCCAAATCATTGTCCCACATGTTTTTGTGCTCTGGAGCTAGTATCAAAAATCAGTTGCTTAACAGCAGTCTTTCTGAGGTCATACATATTACCCATGTACTCCATTATTTTCTATTCAGCACCCTGCAGCTCTGCCTCCTCTTTTTCTGTAAGATTCCACTTATTTTGTAACACTTTACCCTTTGCCAGCCCTTCTAAAAATCAGCCCTTCTAAAAAAATTCTTATTACTAACCAGATCTTTTTCTTTCTATCCTATTTTTAAACTCCACTTTCACTTTATCTCACTCAGTAGCTACAGCTTTTGCAGTATTTTATAACTTCTGGATATCTTCCACTACCCATTCATTAAATTCCCCTCTTTTTAATGGGTAGTTGAGGAAGCACCAGTGTCATCTTTACTTTATTAACCTGCATTTTTATCTTAGTAATTATTGGTACATGATTTGAAATAGTTATTGGACGTGTACCGCAGTTCTCAATTAAATTAACATGTTCCTGTGAAATATAATTTCTATCAAGTCTAGCTCAGTTACCGCACCTTGGAGATTAATATGTAAATTCTCTCAGAGTTCCTGCTAATGAAGTCGCATCTTTCATACCAAATATTTTCATAAATTTCTTCAGAAATCTACCTTCTCTTGTTATATTTTCCCTTCTCTGTCCCCAGATACATTCTCATTGCTGAAAATCAAGTTTCAATCCTCACCTATAAGTAATATTGCCTGCTGAAAGCTGATTACTTCTCTCCATAAAAAAAACATAAGCTCCAAAGTAGTACTTTTAGGTGGAATGTAAATACACGCTAGTGTAATCAACATCCCTTACCAGTTCTCTCTTACTACTACAAAGGTGCCATCATCATATTTTTTTTCCTCCTCTAGCACTATTGGAACTCCTCCAGTATACACAAATTCCTCTTTTCCTTTGTCCCAGATATTCTGCAGAATATCCATCCTAAAATCCTTTCTTTATCAAAATCAAATGCTTAGTTTTTCAAAACAAATGAGTCTCCTGTAGCACTGCTATTTGCACTCTACATTTCTTAATATAATTAAGTATTCCTTCCTTTTAATCAATACCTGGAAGACCATTCAAATTCCAAGATAACATAGAAAGTAGCATTATAGTAAGAAGGCATTATTCCTACCTATTACATTTGGCAGCTTTTTTGAAACGTCAGAAATGTAAAAAACCTCAGTAGGCAGCCAAACAAACTCCAAGTACCAAACAAGTAGAGAAAGTCAAAAATAAGGCAGGAATCCAACCGTAATATTTAATGACAAAGTAAAAAGCAAAGCTTTTGAACCATAAAGATTCTTTTTCAATGCCAAGATAAAATTAATCAGTCAAAACATATTATATAACAAATGCCAGCCTATCACAATAACACTTAAAGAATCTTTTAAGATTCGAAAGCTCTATTTTTACTTTGTCATTGAATATCTTTTGTGTGTTTACAGTTGGAATCCTGTCCTGGCTGAAGTTGAATCGCTTGAAGACTGGATTGTGAACTTATCTAACTTCTCCCTAGTCGCTACTGAACATGGCACTATGTTGGAGAAATTAAAACTTTTTGAACACAAGCTGGTTACCATCAAAAAGAAAAAATTCCTGCGCGACTTTAATGATTTTAAGTTGGGAAATGTCTTTCATTGGCCGAGACATCAACCACGGAACAAGAACCAATGCAACATTAGTGCACGAGATGTAATGGCCAGTACAACAGTGCAGTTACCTTCTCCATCACTTTTACAAGGGCACTTTTAAACACTTCACAATTGGTGAAGAATTTACTAAAGGCCAAAATAAGTGAAGCAGTAACCGACTTAGACTGGTTTGTTGATGCTTGCGAGGGCACTATTAATAACGCACCAGTAACAGAATTACAAAATGAGACTACTTCTTCATCCTCCTCTTTTTTTTAGATACCAGGATTCAGTTACAACTTCCATTAAAGATAAGGGAAGATTCACGAGGTCAGAGAAAGACAAACAGCAACTACCGCCATATTATGAACACAGAACCATTAACAAGAACACAGATGGGACCTACAAATTCCATGCAGGTAGGGCCTATCACCCAAAGCAAACTACAAAAGAAATATAGAGTCCACTGATGTTAACCTTTCTAGCTGCTTTTTTAGTAATGATGAGTTGTTACTTCTAGATAAAGGGCTTTCATTTATTCCCTCTATTGAAGAGAATTTGAATGAGTGTTTTACAGATCTAAGATTATTTGTGCGTAATCTAGGCCTAAAGTTATTGTTTAAAAATGACTCTTCATCATCTAGGTTTAATGACGGACTAAAACTTAGTAGTACCTTTGCGCCCATGAGTCTCGGGGAGTCAGTGGGTTACCACTGCTATATCCAAATATTTGGAGGAACAACTATATGGCCTGCTAATACATACTATTATATAATAAAAGCTTTATAAAAGACACCAATGACTTCCTTAGGGAATTACATGTATGGTCACAAACAAATAAGAAGCAGAACATTATGCTGGTCACAATGGACATAAGATCTTTACTCACAGTCATTCCTAATGACTTGGGTATAGAATATTTAAGAGAATTTATGGCTTGATATAGTGATTTGTCAAATAAAATTCAGTTACATTATTCCATGCTGAATGTAGTTCTAAATTGTAATGTTTTTATGTTAAGCAATCATTTGTCCCATCAGCAGCTCAGTGTGGCTATGGGCATGCCAATAGCTATGCTAATTTAGTCCTCTTGAGATGGGAAGATTTGCATATATTTGGTAATAATACTTTATATATGAATCAGAAATAAAAAAACAAGCCTCTGGAGCGCTAGAACGAAGCTGCACCAAGTAGTATGAAGCTGCCACAAGTTTATTCAAGGCTTTGTAGTAGTCTTGATCAGTTAGGGAATGCCGAAAGGATGCAGGAAAAATACTAAAAAGTATGGCTAAACTTCTTTCTTTGACCTTGGTTTTTGTTCAGACAACCGGATGAAAAGTTGGTTTAAAATATTCTTAAATGCACGTTATGTCATCCTGACCAGATTAGTCCCACTAGGTCGGTATCCACTTTCAGTGGAAACCTGAGGTGAAATTCATATTGATTAGAGGAAATATGGCCAGGTCATCAAGGAATCTCCCCTTAGTCTGTTTTTATTTTTTAAAGTGCTATGGGATCTTTTACACCCACCTGTGCTCCCATCAACTTAAGCAGATGGGACAGTTGTTTAACATCTCAGCCAAAGGACAGCAGACTCATGCTGCACTGCACCGTCTACTGGAAAAGTTCTAAAAATAACTGGTGTGGCAATATAACCAAGAGCCTAATAATCTTTCATCGCAAAGGAATATGTGCTACCTGTCAACTGACAAACATATACACATTTATCTAGTGTACACCCCGGAGTTACTTCCAATAATACTCTCAAGTCATATTCCCATTTCTTTGATTTAGGGTAGACAAGGAACTGGCCATATACCACTGGAAGCATAATTTTTATCACTGTACTAGAGAAACATTTAGGAGACAGCTGTCACAGTTTTGTGATAGTTGGTCAGGAGTGGGGCCACAAGTGCCTGGAAAGTATTTAGAAACTTGGGATTTGTTTTAGGGTCAACTTTCCAAGCATTTTTGGGATTATACAGGTGTGCAGACACAAAAATGGTAGGCTGGGAGAGGGAGTTGCCAGAAGCACAAAACAGTTTGAGGACACAAATGCAGGAATCTAGTCAAGGAATGGAGGACTTGAGGGTAAATAACTGACAAACTGTTACAGCACAACATTGACAAGATCTGCAAGATCCTTCATCTCAGGAGATGATGACTTGTAACCAGAAATATTAAACATCACATCTAAAACAATGGCACTATGAAAGAGTGATATGCAGAGTAAGAGACCGAAAACTGGGAGCAATTAAACAGACCATTTGAGGGGTGTTAGAAGTTACTGTTAAATATTAAAGCTCACTATATTAAGAAGACTTCTTACAGGTTTTGGGGGGATTTGACAGACTACCTAGCATACCTCTCACTATATAAACTACATCAGGCACAATGGTCCCCTTCAATGGAGGCCATTAATCCAGACGAGGTGCTGTCGCTAATGACTACTCAAGCTAAAGGGAAATTGTCTGTCCCAGATGGTATTTCATTTGAGGTTCATACTTGAGGAGGTATTTACCTAAAATTTTATTTAGTTATCCAATATTGCCCTCATGTCTAAGCAAGTGGAGGATCTCTTAGTCATGTGATCATACAGACCAATTACAATGCCTTTTAAACATCTTTATTAAACATGACATTTTTAAAATGTGTTATCTGTACATATAAAATAACAGAAATAAAAACTCAAAGCATAATAATGTTTTTGTTACTATCATGTGATATACACATTAACTTTTTATATTCACTCCAACATTAAACAAGCTGGTCAATTCCTGCCTTCCCCCAAATTTCATCCATCCTTCTCAAAACTATTTTGCATATTATTCCCACAAATTCCATTTCTCTCTGTACTATTTGCTCTTTCTCGTTTCTTAATATCCAGTTTCCAGTTCATTTATTTACAATATTCAGTACTTCAGTTGCATTTTGTTTAGATTAGGATTCCCATTTTCATTTTGTAGCCAACTGTATTAACGTCCAGCAGTACAGATCCTGTGTCCTACCTCAAAAGAATCACTTCCATAGTTACAACCACTTGCTTCCTCAACATTTCTGACAAAATATTCTGTAGGGAACCTTTTTTTATATCTGCCAACTTTTTCATTCCCCAAAACCAAGTTTCCAATTATATCTCTCTTTTCTACCACACCTCCAGCATTTGCTATCTACTTCAAAAAATAAATTCTCTGCCTGGGGTATAAAAATACTTAACGAAAACACTTCCAAACAAAAATCCTAAACCTTTTAGCCTTTGTTTCATGCATGGGAGCTATATAGATGACCTCCCATTGTTCCATTGTATAGTACTTTTCCATTATCTCTTCCCAATCTTTTCTAACCTCTTCGGATTGATTCTTGTTGCTCCTTAACAGTACATTGCCCTTAGACAGGTTACTGTTACCTTTTGTCCTCACCTCTGTGGTTTGAGAAAAATTACAGAAATGATGACACTACTCTCACCCCACGCCACACAAGCAACAGTGAACTTCTGTGAACACTCTAGCAGGACTGGCTTTAAGCTAGGTGTGGTTCAGAGAAGAGGCCACTGGTAAGCCTGTGTCAAAATCTACTTATACTGGCAGGGGTATCAAAAGCTCTGATGGTCAGGATGTTCTACGATACATTGCATGCCTTATTTTCGGAAGATGACTTTCAAGTTTTTTTTTTTAATCACTCCTACCCAGAAAAGTTATGCATGTGTCTGGCAAAATCATGTGTCCGAAGACAAAAATCTGTGGTACTGTTTTACATACACACACACACAGATACATAATGCCCAAGATTTAGTGCCAGTATGTGTGTGAAAAATAATTGCCCCTGACAAGGCAGCTCTATCACAATATGCATAAACAAGCACAAATGCTGCATGCTTAAATACAGGCAACTTGCAGGAATATCACTTAATCTGCAGCATGTCTTTGGGGTGTTGGAGAAGGCAGGAGCACATGGATGAATCCATACAGAAACAAGTAAAGCATGCAGATTCGACACAGAAGAATCTGCAGCCAGGAATCAACTATAGCCAAGGGGTTCAAGACAACAGTGCTACTCATTGCACCACCGTGCTAATGAACACACATCCTGTGCCTGTCAGACCAACAAAGACAGCTATTTTGTGTAATTCCAGTGTTTATGATGGAAAGTTAATGAAATGAAGGTCAATTTGTGACTCTCAAACACACTGAAATCCCATCCCAAACAAACACACACACATAATGACAGCAAATCTACTTTTACATGGATTTCAGCAAATACACCAGGCACTACTTTTGCCATACCAAATTGGAGACTGTTGTTTAGTAGTGATGAAATAAAAGCAGAGATAAGTCACTTTTATTTATAACTAGCCTCCAAATCCATTAATTACACTCACTTTACTATGTATACCTGTCTGGCTGTGGTAAAAAATAAATAATGACAGCAGTTACAGTAATGTACTTCAGGTTTGTTTCACAGAAACGTACACAGCAATCCCAATGAATGGAGTAAGGTAAACCATCTTACTTCACACAAGTGCACACTAATATTGCAAAGCCAGATAAGTGACTGTTTAAACTGGGCAAACAACAAGTGGTTATGCTTTCATCTACAGACAGCTAACCACCCCTACAAAGAAGTCATTCAAACATCTAATCATGATAAAAATAAGGGCCATATAATGATTTCAGCTTTGCTCCTCACAATTTGCCACACATAAAAGTATTTCAAGTTGCTTCAAAGGTAAGTACTAGGCTAGCTGCCCTTATGGGCCATTTTAAACCTATCCATTTTGCCTTCCAAATGTGAGAATCAAACCGTGTACTTTACCTTGTATCTGAGAGGTAAAAACCTTATACTAACCCCCAAACCCAGTTCATATAAATCACATTAGTCTTGCCAAACCATAACAATGAGTAAACAGCACAACAGTTTTCCTCTACAGTCAGTCAACAATTATTGCCCATGTTGCTTCACACAAATCACATTACTCCTGCAAAGCCAAAATAATGAGCAAACAGTACAGTGATTATCTTTCAGACAGCCCCAGGAATTACACCTACTTTGTGCGCATTTCAGATGCCCAACTCTTGTATCAAACATCAGAGATTTTATGTACTTCTCTTATATAAAGGTGGTGCCTCACACTTCAACCACCTTGCAATGAGTCTACATTATAATATCGAATGGAATGAAAGTCGAACGGTTGAAAGTGCCATTCGAGTTCTGGTTTGTGGGACTGGGGTGCAGTGAAGATCGGGAATTTTGCCCTTTCCTCATTGTAGTGCAGTCTCGCAGTTGGTATATATAATTAGCGTGTGTGTGTGTGTGGGGGGGGGGGGCAGCCCCCCACAAAACCAAATTATTTGAATGGCACTTTCGATATTTTGGCCGTTCGACATTTGTTCTGTTTGATATTATAATATAGACCCCTCGCAACTTGACTGTTTTGCAATTCAGCTGTGCTTTTGGCCCCCTGCGTGTCCTGCAATTCAACAGCTGTCTTGCAATTCAACCTGGAAAGGAGGCTGAAAAGTTGGTCATTGTTTCCTGTTGTTGTGCTCTTTATGTATTGCAGCTGTTTCTTTTAAGTGTTGCAAAAAAGTGAAGAAATGGAGCCAAAGAAGACTGACAAAAAAGGGTGATACTGGCAGGAAAAATAAATGGCTGAGCATTGGAATGAAAGAAATCATAGGTAAAATTGAGATAGTAAGTAAAATAGGATGAATGACAGAAAAGTATGATGTGCCTAGGTCTACCGTCTCAACATTTTAGAATAATAGAGACAGCATCATGGGTGCTAAGGTGTCAAAAGCAGCAACAAAGGTTATGGACAACCACAGAAAAACAATTCTTGAAGATATGGAGAAGATGCTTTTTGTTTGGATCCAGGAGAGTCAGATGAAGGGAGATCCAATAACTCAGACCATGAACTGTGAGGAAGCTAAGCGTATCTTTGAAGACCTACAAAAAAAAAAAAAAAAAAAACTCCAGGAAGTAGCTCACAGCAAAAGAGGAATTTAAAACAAATAGGGGATGGTTCCACAGAGTTAAAAAAAGAAGTGGCATCCACAGTGTTCTGAGACAAGGAAAAGCAGCTAGTGCTGACAAAGAAGGTGTACAGAAATTTGTCAAGGAAATTAAAGAACTGACAGAGAGAGAAGGCTATCTGCCAGAACAGATATTTACTACAGTGAAACGGGGCGTTTATAGGTTCATACGTTGGTACTATGCTATAGGCCCTAGGGCCTATACAAGCCTAGCCATAAAGTACAGTTTTGTACCTACCATAAATGTAGATGTTCGAGTTTTCACACTGCTGCAGTCATCACACTTGGGTTATCCTGCCATCAGGCGGGTCCAGCAGTCGGCCAGAGTTCCAAAGTCTTGGTCCGGCGTCGGTTGCTGTCGCTTCTTCCCTGACGTCAGTGCGCCAGGTGTATATAAGAGGCATCCAACGCCAATTTCTTCAGTTTTTCTTGCCCCAGATGTCAGGTGCCCCCAAGTAGGTAGGCAACACATACTGCTAATAAAACATGTAAAAGGAATACCTTCAGTTACAAGCAAATACACCACAAAGGTTGTACAGGATAGAAAAGGTACAGAAAAATTCAGCTAGGTCAGTGGGGATGGAGGGAGGGTAACCTGGACTGCAGCAGTATGAACACTCGAACATCTACATTTATGGTAGGTACAAAACTGTACTATGTTCATCGTGTTACACTGCTGCAGTCATCACACTTGGGTTGAATCCCAAAGGTAATGATGGGTGGTGGAACTAAACAGGGTTTGGAGACGCTAGTAGGCCCTGCAGAACTGCAGTGGCAAAGCCAGCTCTGGTTTTAGAGTATAGAGGTAAGTGATCGTGCTTGGTGAAGGTGTGCACTGAACTCCAAGTTGCAGCCTCCAAAATATCCTTGGTTGGTACCCCTCTGAAGAAGGCTGTTGATGTTGCTGTAGCCCTGGTGGAATGGGGCCTGATGTTACCAGGTACAGGATTCCCATGGTGTATGTAGCAGAAACGGATACAATGTCCTATCCATTTTGAAATGGTCTGTTTTGAGATAGCCTTTCCTTGTGATCCTGCAGCATAGGATACAAGGAGCTGGTCAGATTTTCTGAAAGCCTTAGTTTTATCCAAGTAGTAACGTAATTGCCTGTGAATGTCCAAAGAGTGTAGGAGCCTTTCCCCCTTGTTCTGGGGGTTTGCATAAAAGGTGGGCAAATGAATGGTTTAGTTTAGGGCCACACTGGATACCACCTTTGGCATAAAGGAAGGGTTAGTTCATAAAGTGACTCTGTCTTGATGAAAAATGATGAAGGGCTCCACTGCCATTAGGGCCTATTACTCTGAGACTCTTCGTGCTGAAGTTATTGCTAGCAGCAGGGCAATTTTCCATGACAGAAACTGTAGATCAGCTGTAAAAGCTGGTTCAAAGGGCGGTAGTGTAAGTTTTTCCAAAACAAAGTTGAGATCCCAAGTTGGTGTTGCTGCTCTCTGGGGCGGTCTTATGTTCTTAGCCCCTGTGAGGAACTGTCTTAGTAATGGATGTAAAAATATAGGAGGATCCGTGTTGTATTGAGCTGAAATAGCAGAGGCGTAGCTCTTAATAGATGAAAAAGAAAGTCCTTTGTGCAACATCTCAGTTAAATATTGAAGAATCTGAGGAATATTTGGGACAAGGGGATTTTGGCCTTTAGCCTGGTTCCAGGCGCAGAATCTTTTCCATTTGTCTGAATAGGCTTCCCTGGTGCTGGGCCTCCTGGCCTCCAGAATGACATCCATCACAGTTTAGAGAGAAGTGTCGACTGGTTGTTTAGGTAATTTGCTGTGCAGCCAGATTTAAAGTCTTGAGTTGGCTGTGTAGAATCTGACTGTTTTGCTGAGTGAGCAGGTGAGGAATTGGAGGTAAACTCCATGGTGGGCCTTGAGCCATGTTCCTTAGTATTGGATACCAGTGTTGGCGTGGCCAGTCTGGAGCAATGAGTATCATTTGTGGCCTCTCTAATCTGGCTTTCAGCAGCACCTTTGCCAGAAGAGGCGGTGGAGGAAAGGCATACACTGTCAATGTTTTCCAACTGAATGAGAGGGCATCCACTTTCCAAGCTAGTGTGTGGTATGTCCTTGTGCAGAATTTCCATAGTTGGTAGTTTTGGGGGTAAGCAAACAGATCTATGTCTGGGCTCCCCCATTTTTGAGTTATCATTGCGAATACTTGTGGATCTAGTTTCCACTCGTGAGGATCTAAGATGTTTCTGCTTATGTCTGCCAATGTGTTTTTCTTTTCTGGCAGGAATTGTGCTTGTAGCTGAAGTTGGTAGGTCAGTGCTGTGTTCCACAAGGTCATTGCTTGCCTGCATAGGGGGTAGGAATGTGTGCCCCCTTGCTTGTTTATGTACCACATCACTGTGGTGTTGTCCATCTTTATTAGGAGTTGTCCTGGATGTAGGAGGTCCTTGAAAGCTGTTAGGGCATTTTGTACAGCTAGCATCTCTTTTTGATTGATATGTAGATGCCTTTGATCTGCAGACCATTTACTCTGAATACACTGTCCTGCCATGTGTGCTCCCCAGGCATAATAGTTTGCCTGGCTGTGGGTAAGGTAAAAGGCTGACCCTTGTTGAGGTGACATGCCTGAGCCCACCATAGAAACTCCTGTTGAAGGCAGGGAATGAGTGGAATTATTGTTTCCAAGCTGTGGCTGTGTTGAGTCCATCTGCTTTTCAGATACCATTGTAATTTCCTCATATGCAGTTTTGCAAATGGTATTAGTAGTATGCAAGACGCCATGAATCCCAAGGCCTGCAGAATTTTTCTTGCAGGGAGTTGGGTCTTTATTGCCATCATTTTGAAGTACTGAGTCAGTTGTCCTTGCTTGTCTGGCATGAGATAAGCCATCTGGGCTGCTTTATTTAAGCTGGCACCCAGGAATATTATGTCTTGTGAGGGAACTAGTTTTGACTTCTTTTCGTTTACTGTGCACCCTAGGCAACTTAATAGGTTTTTGACAAACGCCAGATGCTTTAAAAGAATGTCCTTGCTTTCTGCTTGAATAAGACAGTCGTCCAGGTATGGATATATTTGAATTCCTCTTTGTCTGCAGTATGCAATTACTGGTGCCAGGCATTTTGTGAAGACCCTGGGCACAGTAGATAAGCCAAAGGGCAGTGCAGAGAATTGGTAATGGGTTGAACCTGCTATAAATCAGAGGTATCTTGTGCAATTTTGTCTGATAGGGACATGCAGGTATGCCTCCTTGAGGTCCAATGTTACTAGCCAAGCCTTCTTGCCCAGCATGGGAAGAAGCTGCTGTAGTGTTAGCATCTTGAATATGGGTACTTCCAGATATGTGTTTAGAATTGAGAGGTCCAGAATGGGTCTCCAGGCTTTGTCCTTTCGGGGAACTAGAAAGAGTCTTGAGTAAAATCCTTGGCCTTGCTCCTGTGTAGGAACCTGTTGAATGGCTCTCATGTCCATGAGAGCTGAAATTTGCTTTTGAGCCTCTGCCCATTGATTTGGTGGCAGGTTTGGCATTCCTTTTATCCTTGGTAAAGTGTGGAAGTGGAATCTGTATCCTTGAGATACAATATTTAGGACCCATTTGTCTTTTGTGATGATGTGCCAGTTGTCTGCAAAAACTGCTAGTTTTCCTCCCAAGGGAGCTGCCAAGAGGGGTTTGCTTGGTAGTCTGAGGGGCAAGTCATTGTGTTTGTCTTCTGATAGTTTGAGACCTGTCTTCTCCTCCTTTTTGAGTTGTGGCACCCCATTGTTGAGGCTGGTAAGAGCCTTGTGACTGACCTCTGCCCATTGGGCGTCTGTATTTGCCCCTCTGTGGTCTGGCAGAAGCTGGAAAGGACCAGTTTTTGGTTGGCCAATTTCTGCTGAAACGAGGGGGTTGAACCTGTAAAAAATCCTTGACCGTCTGCATAGATTTTGCCTTATCCTCCATTTTCTTTAAAACCTCTTCTGCTTTTACACCAAATAAAACATCCTGCTGTAAAGGTCCATCCAATAACTTTGCTTTAACATGATCAGGTAAAGTTTGTTCCTTTAACCAAGCCTGCCTACGTATGACAGACCCTGTCACTGCTGCTGTACAAGAAGCTTCCAATGAATCACATCCACATTGCAAAGTATGTTTTCCCACTTGCTCAGCTGCATGCAACAAATCTTGCATTTCCTTGTAATCAGGCTGTTCTGTATGTGTGATCATTTTTTTGTTTTAATTGAGACATCAAATATTGTTGATATTTCAGCATGTGAAACTGGCAATTTAAAACCCTCAGCTAGCGTAGCTGAGGTATATACTTTCTTTCCCCATCTGTCTAGTGCTCTAGAATCCCTTTCAGAGGGTACAGGATTTTTAGCAATAGAGGCCTTAACCCCCCTTTGGGACCCTGGGAAATGGCTTCTGGGTCAGCAACATGGCTTTTATATAGGAATTTGTGTGAGTCAGGGACTCTGTAGTATCTGTCTGGTTTGGCTGGTGCAGGAGGTAGTGAATCTGGGTTAAGGATAGATTCTGAATAAACATCATCCACAATGTCTAACGGGTGGAATAGTAAGTGGTCTGTGCTGGGGTAGTAAAAGGAACTCTCGGAGCCTTTTCTTAGAATCAGAGTAATCCTGGCCTTCCCAGTGGAAATGTTCCCTCATGGTATGTAAAGTTTCCCCAAAAGAGTAGTCTTCTGGGGGAAGATGCTGAAGGGATAGACTCTTCAGCATCAGAGTCTTCATAAGGGGGAAAGGAATATTCCTGTTCCTCAGAAGAATCTGAGAAAATTGAAACCTGGTCAGAGGAAGCGTAGTCCTCCTCCTGTATTGGCCTTTTATCAGGAGGGGGATAGGAACCCCTGATTAGGGTAATTAAATCTTCAGCCATCTTAAGCATCTGTTTCTTAGGCATGGGGCCTTGTACTGGAGACTGCTGTACAGTCTTCTTTGCTTTTAAAGGGGTTTTCAGCTTTGCATAGGATTTAATAGTGAGTGTAGTCGGTCTGAAGACACTTTCTGCAACTGAAGGCGTTTCAACTGCACCGGAATCTCCTTCAGCCATGGAGTCGGAAGGGCCTAAAGGTAAAGGTTGTGGAGGCCTAGCAATCTCTGCTTGGGAATCAGATGCCGCCTGGGGTTCTAAATCAGCGGTTGTCAGGGGCTGCGTAGGCGCCTCACTGAAAACCGGAGAACTGGCGACTGGCCTAGCAGAGGCCTCGGAGTCTGGTTTGGGTCTCGGCTGCCTGTCCTTATCTTTGCGTTTTTTATGCATGCCGGTCGTCGGTTGCTCCAATGGTATGGTATAATTAAATTTCCTACCAAAATAATGTCGGGCGAAATCAAACCAACGTTTAATAGTTTGTTTGTTAAACCTACCACAAAACCGACAACCTGTGACGTCGTGGTCTGGGCCTAGGCAAGGAATACAATAAGAATGAAAGTCCTTATGAGGTATTTGCTTCCCACAAGAAATGCAATTGTTAACTTTTACTGACATCGGACTGAGGCAAGAAAAGGTTCCCCAATGGGGTACTTAGCTTTATTGAAGACTTTGATCTGAAATTTGGTTTGAAAATCCCAGGAATCGGCCGACCGGCACTTGCGAACTGCTTCTGCTTCGGGCATCGCGCGGCAAGAAAGACTGGAGAAAATGGTGTCAGATGCCTCTTATATGCCCCTGGCGCACTGACATCAGGGAAGAAGCGACAGCAACCGACGCCGGACCAAGACTTTGGAACTGTGGCCGACTGCGGGACCGCCTGACGGCAGGCTAACCCAAGTGTGATGACTGCAGCAGTGTAACACGATGAACATCAATTCCCTGGCTATTTCTTCCCACAGTATTTACTTCCCTGGACCCCTGTCTAGCAGGGCGACTGACGTGATCCCCGGGGTGAATTTCCTATCTCCCATCCAATCATCAAGTTTCCTTTTGAAGAGGGCCAAAGACATGTATTGGCAGTCTGCTCCAGAGCCTGGGGAGTCTCTGTGTCAGGTACCTATCTCTCCAGCATGTTTTGTTCATTGTGATGACAGGGTTTAGATCCCTGGAGCATGCGTCTCTAAGGGATTGGGATTTCTTTAAGTGTAACATGTCCAACAGCTCTGGGTTTGACATGGCCTTGTATGTTAAGCAAAGATCGCCTCTGAGTAGATGATATGCGACAAAGTATAGGTGGAGTTTTTTTAGATGGTCAGCATAGGGCATCTGCTTTAGGCCTATGATTCTTTTAGTGAGGTATTTCTGTAGCCTTTCCAGTTGTTGCAGATGCCTTGAGAGGTACGTACCAAACGGGGCATTGTATTCTATAATGGGTCTAATGAGGGATGAGTACAGTGGGACAATGACCTCCTTTTTTCTGGATGAAAAGCCCTTAGTGATGAGGTGTGCCACATAGGATTTCCTGACTGTTGTGGCGATGTGGTGCCTAAGTCTCTTATCACACTTTCGGTATTTAGTGTACTGCCACCTATGTGGTAATGTGGTATGGAAGAGATTGCCAAGTAGGACTTGCATAACCCAAGAAGAAGCTAAGATTCCATGTCACGAGCCTGTGAAAGATAGGCTCACACTCCTCCTGGCAGCAAATGGCAGTGGAAACTTCCAGCTGAAGCCTCTGCTGGTGTATCACTCAGAAAACGCACTGTTAGCCTGCATTCTTAGATGGATTTAACATCAAATAAATTTCTATGTGACATGTGAGCCATAGTTTTAGAAATGTACAGTAGTCCTTCATTTCTCCTCCATCCCTCCTCCACATTCTCTGCTCCATTTAAGAGATGTTCTACATTTGAAATCATGGTGAACCACATTTTTTTTCAGTGCATCTTTTAATTTTGTTTCGGATGGGAACTAATGAAACCATTTTTCTTACATTTGTAAGGAAAATGGTATCTCACAATTCAACCGCCATTCCGGAAGGGATTACAGTTGAATTCTGAGGTAGCACCTGTACTTAGAATTTTTTGGGAGCTTTGTCTTGCTTCTGCATCATCCTACAGCTTGATTCACTTGAACAGCCTCCCTGTACTGCTGTTTGTTGTGTCACTGCAACCACTACATTCCAGTATTCAAAGTTTTCAGGCTTTAGCTCTGTTTTACCTACTGTGATCTACACAATCAAAGAGCCTTTGAAGTTTTCCCATCTAGATCACAGTGAGTGGAATGGAGCAGAAAGCCCAGAAACGAAGCAGTGTGTGGCATGAGTGCCCCTCTTCTCTCAATAGGATTGCTTTTACTCAGTAAGGAAACCCTGGTCAAGTGGATCTCTAGACAGCCACGAAGCAGTGTGTGGCATGAGTGCCCCTCTTCTCTCAATAGGATTGCTTTTACTCAGTAAGGAAATCCTGGTCAAGTGGATCTCTAGACAGCCACCTAGGTTATCTATGCCTACACCAGCCACGGATATAAAGTACACTAAACAACATAAAGCAGATTCATCCTGATAATCACAGAGGCCCATTGGATCCTCATATACTTATATGTAACTGATGATGTAATAATGTGAATAAGGACCTCTCCTTGCAACAGTGGGTGCACCACAACAACATATACAATAAAAAGAATATGGAAGAAGGAATTCTGATACATCACAGTGGTATACATCGTATATTTCCCTAAAATGTGGCTTAACATTATTTTGGGACCTTCTAAACATAAGTGTATAAATGAAGGATTTCTGTGCTTTAAGACGATATAGCATGCAATTCATGTCCTGTGTACAGTGAACCATTCCTGAAAAGTACACGAGGCTCAATTTCTGCACATATAAAGGTTGACAAAACAAATACAATACAATGCAAGACCTGCCTACAACAATATAAATTAAGAAAAATCTAGTATTAGTCTTGCAGAAAACCACTTAAATCTGATCTCACATACAGAACAAATGTATACAAAAACTGTGATGTGAGGAAACATGTTTATGTGGTCTGATTTTACATGGTGCATTCTCCTTACTGACACACAGACACACATTTTGTGTATGCAGATTCTTTTTCCATTAGCCGACGTCTTAGAATTGCATGATATTCTGAACTGTTTTACTGATATTAACAGCACTATTTTCAAACAGTGCACATTGATTTCTAACTGCCTCTCGAATATCAGCAGTACACGCAGTGTCTTTTAGTAAAGCCTGGCATTGCTGCAGGCTGCCAACATCCTCCTCTGAATCATCAGTATTAATTTCATCTGCAGTGCATAAAATGGGGGCAGACTCCCAACATCTCCCACTTTCTAGCATGACAGTCAAGAGTACACCATACTGAAACAAAGTGACTGATTTATTACATAACTTAAATATTCTTTCTTTTCACCAAGCAGAACAAGACTTCTGGTTTTAAACATCAGCATAAAAGAAGTCATATGAAACAGACAAGGCTGAATAACCTCTCACCAGTGACACATTGGTCATGAAAGACATTAGTCAAAGACACGGTACACATTTTAGAGCTGTTACCTGTAACGAAAATTTGGCAACATAATACATCTCAACTGCTCAGTGCCATAGGATCCCATCCCACTCAGTGGGAATCCATACACAGTTTCATGGAGACCACTCATCTGGAATGAGAAAATATTCTGGGTGCCCCACCCAAGGCTGCCACTCTTCTGGAAGGCTCAAGCTTGTGTGTGTAATGGGCCCAAGTAACACCCACTTTTTTGGCCTTGACTGCATTAAAAAAGTAGATGGAATTAGAGAGCGTGGTGACCTTCACTTTCAAAGTATTTAGTTTCCTTCTCTGACCCAGATAGTGCATTCCAGTCAGGTGTCAAGTGTTGTAACACAGAATACTGCTACGGTGACGTAATCGACATGGTGTTCCTGCATACGCTACTTACCAGATTGGCAAAATAAGTAGATAATTTCTTGACACTGCTAACTGCAAACATGCACTTAAATGTGTTTAACACTGTTTAACAAACAGCTGAGGGTCGTGGTTTCAAATACTGTTTTTTTTCACATCTATATGCACAAATGGATGAAAATAATTTAATGTTGATGTATAAAGCAGGTCTCTTACAACTGTCATAACTACTCTACAAGGGACACAGAACTGTATCAGCAATTGCTATCCAGAACATGTGGCTGAAGGATGATGTGATTGGAAAAAGATGATTTCATATACCAGACATAATTAAAATAGTTGTGCTAGCATTTCAAAAACTGCACATATCTGCTGATAAATATAATGAAGCTGTACATGAGATTGCAAGTTACAGCAAATAGCACATCTAACAGAATAGAAACCCAGCAAAAATGTGAACAATCACAATTAAAAGGCATCAGCACATCTGAATCAATCTCATAATGTGTGTGTGTGAGACAGAGAGACAGAAAGGTGTTGGGGAAAAAATATTTTATATTAACATCACTTCTCAATCACCGTAACAGGCATCAGCAGTACTAAAACTGCAGGGAAGATTACTTGCTGGCAATTCCATGTCATAAAATGTTTACCTATAGATGTTGCGCAGATATTTTTCAAAATGCTAGAAAATAACACTTTTATTAAAAATAAAATCTGCCTCTGTGCTTGAACAGAAAGAAACTTAAAAAAAGAAAAACAAAATGGCAATTGTGAAAGGAATCAAATAAACATACATACATTTTTTTTTTTTTGCACTGGGCTTTCTACTCTCTCTCCCAGCCACACCACAAAACCCCATTCATTCCCCACCAGTAAGATCCTTGCAGGCCATTCCTTGCTGGGTTGCATGAAAACAAAAATTAGCCAGGAGTGAGAACTGTCATTTGTACACTTAGCAAGAACAGGGCTTTTCTTTAGGTTTCCCTAGCTGCAACTGTGCATGCCCAGACATAGACATGATCCAGGGGTTGATCCGCAACAAGTCTTTGTAATGAGACCTCATGCTTCCACATGTGATGCACCCAGTTGGCCTTACCACCCCCCACCCCCCACCCCCCCTTAGGCTGTACCATCTCTACAAGCTCTAGTCTGAACACAGTGTGCTCACAGAGACATGGTCCTCAACTCTCCCCCTGCTGAGATACAATGAGCAGACTAAGTTTTGTTGTTTACATTCTCCCTCACACCAGCTCCAGTAGGGCATACAAGCCCCTACTCAGACTCTATTCTCCTGACTTAATGGGCTTTGTCAGGAACCATACATACTAATTCCAAAGCAATTATGAAAAATGCATTTCATTTTGGTCCAGTCACAACTACAAAAGAACCACAGAGAATAGCTATGTAATATATATACAGCACCCAATAGTTTTCAGTTTGAATGTGGTCTATGACACCTTGACCCTAAAAAGACTCGCTGCTTCCATTTCAATCAAAATGGACCACACAAATACCACATTACAGGAATCTAAATAAAACACTTGCTTCTGCACTACAAAATGTTTCTCAGTGGATCTTGGGTCAGAGGTCTGATATTTTTGTAAACAGTCTGGGTTTAGTCCTAGAATTTAAGCCATAACTATATGTCAAAAATACAATGTGCAATGCAGGATTCAAAGGCATATTTATAAAAGGACCTGTACGAAGGGCATTTTTGTTTGAGTATATATTCTACAACAACCAGAACATGGAAAATCTTGTACAAAATCTTGCATTTGGTGATGTCCTTGTGCCAGTAGTGATGCAAACTAGGAATGAGCCAGTTACATAAACATGCACATCCATACAGGCCAAAATTTCACATCCCTAACTGCCACCAGTGATAATCTTCTGGAAATTAGGACAGATTTGAAAGTACATGTTTATACCATGATATAAGAATATGTATGCCTGACTTGCGGACAATTCTAACAGCTGAAGCTGGTGGAGGACCTACTCAACTACAGGGGAGATGAGGGAAAAAATTCTTCATCCTCAAGAAAATATGTTATGCTTTCCCTATAAAATCAACTTTCCAATGAAATAATTATTTGATCACAACTATTTGTCTAGTCAACGTGTTGCCCAACCAAAAATTGAGTGTTTTTACCTTCAGTTACATATACTAACTTCGTGGTTACACTACCATGAGGTAAAAAGATACACCCAGAAAGGCTGACAATACTTAATGTGAACAACAGCTCTCAGTGTCCCATTAAAGTAATGTGAAGCATTGTTGTGAATGTCCCATTAAAGTAATGTGAAGCATTATTGTGAATTTATAAAACCAAACAGTTACAACCTAGAAAGAGGGTATTTGTTGGATTTCATTTCATAGATAGAAGAGAAAGTCCATGATCATATGCTGGTTTAGAAATCAGATACCCCGCAGTCCATTACAGCACCCACATCCTTAAGCATGCAAATAGAAACACAAGGACTGTAGCAGGTACTAAGAAGGTGAAGCACAATTTCAGCACACAACCTCTGCTGTGTCCACATCCAAATGACCCTCTTCCAACAGCATGTAAAACTGACAATGGAAAATGCCCAATTCTATCTTGATAAAGGATCTCCTCCTATTCAGAATCAAGGCAGACATCTTCATTAGAGATATCCTGTACACAGAAGTGGTGTCATCTCAAATTTGGTACATTCTGACAGTCAAGAGAGTTTACTTTCATCTTTCAATGACTTACAGAGAATACATTTACTGTTAAAATCTCCTAAAAGGCAACCGTGACCTTTGACACGCACAAGATTCTGTCCACTCCCTCTTCCATACCAGTCCTTACACCAATGACCCCTTTGCTGTAGTACAGAAATATAAACACGCTGGCCAAACTTAATTACCTTACAAAGGAAGAAAGACTATCTTTTGCTAAGAATGTCTTCAAATGAAGATCAAAGCATACCCATTCTGTCTTATTTATTTGAAATTTGTTAACTGGGATAGTCCATTTTAACAAAAGCCCTTTTTCAGTGGAGGCCCAGGGAGAAAAGCTCCCTCTATTCTATCTATAGCACGAACTTAACTACCGGTAATACAATCTATAGATTCATCAACATTTCACCACAACTAGAACTTTATTTACTATTTGTTGACTGGGTAAGTGACACCATCCATTCGGTCACGATTCAGGCCAAAATTGTGTGCACAATTTTAGCATTTAAAAAATTACATGGAGATGAAATAATTGTGACTAACTGACCACAGCAAGATTAAACATTAATCATTGTGCAAACTTTGTTAGTAGGGGTTTGTTTCTAGTCTTAGACATGGCAGAACAGAAACTTAAAAACATTTGCTTTATGTTACAAAATTTTGTTTCTAGTCTTAGACATGGTAGAACAGAAACTTAAAAAAATTTGCTTTATGTTACAAAAAGTCAACTTGCTTGCAAGTAACTGCTTGCTCCATTATCATGTTATCCCATACCTACTAAAGTGCTTCACAGCCATTTTTGCCCAGCTCTTGGAAACAAATTACAAATTAAAACCTCCCCTAATGCTCTTGGGTGTCACAAAACTAATGCTCTGCCACTTTTTAGGCCCCACTACTTACACTTACTACAGGTGAAATGAGAAAGAGAGCGAGTACTTCAGTAAAACAGCCCATGCCCATGCATACTCAATCACCTTCCAGCCAAGCTCAGGAACTTAATACTTACAGTTCAGAAATGTATTGGTAGAATACCTAAAGGAGGCACATAAATGCACATGTACAAAGGACAAATGGTTCACTACACACAGTATCCATCCTCCCCCCTCACACTGCAGAGAACACTTAACACTTAGACTTTCACAACTGCAGGCAATACTGAATTCCCAACTAAATATGAACACAGCTAGACATAACTTCTACAACTACTGTAATTCTGTACATCAGATAAGAGCGTATTATTTTATATATATTCTTTTACATATGCTGTTCTATATTCAGTAGGCAACTCTCCAACTGCCAATTTACACGTGTTCAATGGTGTAAACGTTCATGACGAATAACTATTTATATTTAACATATCTACTTACTGATTTACACCCTTTTTTCAATTTGATATACAATTACCTATGTTCTGATCTTCTAGCTCAGCTATATACCTGCATTTGATCTCATGTGCAATTTCTCTAACTGTACATTCTGTCTTCTTACTCTGTAAGATTTGGTGCATTTGCACCCAGGTTCTGGTACAAAAATGACCTCAGAACCAGTTCAGTTACCAGGTCATCAAAAAATAAATTTATAACTAAAATAAAAACATCTTCAATTAATATTCACTTCTAGGAATTTTATCAGAAGGGATGCTTAAATGATGACTGTCTTCATGGTCTTCTTGGGGGGGCTTCAAGACATCAGTCATCAAGGTACATGAACAGCAGGAGATCCTTATCTTGTAAGGCTTCAGTCAAAAAAGCATTTTGGTCCAACACTATCACTAAATACTCTGCAGGACCAAGGGCATGACCCCCCCTCTAAGTAGGCACCCAAAACTCAATATACTGGCTATGCTAGAACATACTGGCCACATTGTTGGAAGCTGCTGAGATCCAGAATGGGAAAAAAAAATCCATCCGCTTTGTGACCAAGAAGAGCTAGGAGTTAAACCCTATTCCTCCAGTATAGCTTGGATAGTCTATAGAACTCCTGTCAGCACTAGTGATTGAGACTGTGCCAAGAGTTCAGCTGATTTGGATTAATCCATTAATTAAGCTTTTGCTATGGAGAGCCTGTGAGCTCTGGCATTTGGCCAAGTAATCATGTGAAGCTCCTACAGGTTCATTATAATGGTTCTACCAAGGGCAAACTTAGAAAAGCATCCTCTCCCATTACGAATACAAGAATGAGAATAAGACCTGTAGAGTTGCCTTGGATAACAAAAGCTAGCCAGCACCAGAAAGGGTAATATTGTATGACAATTAAAGGTCCTCCATGGGGAATGACAAGCTCTCTTTTTCAACTGCAGTTTGCCAGGTCTGAAAGAGAAAGGAGTGGAACTAAAAGGAGAGGGATTATAAACACCCTTAATGGAGGTGATGGCTTATTATTTCCTCCAGAATCCATCCACCAGATCCTGGGCAGGTTAGCCAAAGTGACTTCATCCAATAAATGAATATCTAGGATCTTGTTCCGGAGCTCATCCTTTAAGAGGAACAACAACCTCAGCCACATCATCCTGTGTAGGCAGACTCCAAGATCTGTGGTCCTAGTCAAATCATCAACACAGTTGAAGGAAGACAATGGCACATGGTACTGCAGAAGACAATTATGTAGGGGGATGCTATGCATATCAATGTTACCGTTCATTTCATATATTTTGTATGCAAATGCTTGTGATGGAATAAAACACAAGAATTAAAACAATGCAGGAAACAGAACACACTGCATCACTGTATCAGGACATTGAATAATCCCCTGAAATAACAAAGGGAGGCATAGAAAAGCGTTGCAAGAAAGTTTCTGCATATAGTCTCACTGAGCTTTGCTTTCTGAATCACCCCAAAGTATTGCAAGCCTGTACCATGTATTTTAAGTGTACCCCTTAGAAATGGTAGTTCCAGTGTAAATATTATATGAAACTTTGCTGAAAATTTAAACTTGTCACCAAAGAACTTTGAAGAAAAGGTATGGACTGGACCTGAGCCCTAAATCAACCTTACTTTATGTAACCAATCCTGCAATCAAGCCACTTAGGGAAAAGACATTTAATCCTCCTCCTAAAAAAGTGTCCCATTCAACAAAGCAGTACAGTTCCCATTATGCTCATCATAGTATTATTCCACTATGTTAAAACTCACTTTTACTTCTGCAGCTCAAACTTCAGTTCTGAGCTCCTAAGCAATGTTTTAATGATGCATCTGATTCTTGCTATCTGCAGAGCAGGCAAAATCGGGAAATATATGTTTTGTATGAAATAAACAGGTTTAACATATTTTAGTAAACAAAACATACCCAGCAACTAAAAAAAAATCTAGTCTGAAGATATTAAGCAAATCTGTCTGTATGAGATCGGCAGTGACTTTGAAATTAGCAGTAACAGTAAGTGTAAAAGAACACAGACACAAGAAGAAATCAGACTGAAAGATGCCTGAATGCTGTTTCATACTAGTGTGACAAAAACAGAAATAAGAAAGGTTATCCAAAGATAAAGACTAAAGAAAGTACATTTTCAGACTGTAATTGTGAACTAAAGAGAAGTGGAAGACGGAAGCGACCAGGTAGTAGCAACATGAGGGACATACCTCTCAAATGACAAGAATGTTGTACAGTGTCCAGATTACTGCCTCAGTTTTGGTCAGCTCCTCATAAAGTTTGAGATTCTTCTGGCAAATCATTGAAAAATTAAGCCACTAAATAACACATTACAATTGAGTTTCAGACATCACATCCTTCAGAAAATTCATGCTAAAAGAAAACCTGTTGTAGTTTTTACGAGAAATATTTAAAATCTGCTCCTGATGTGGATCTTTGTTCCCCCATTAATTCTGGCTTTACTCAGACTTCTTCTGCCAAGAGATCGAGGGGGATTTGAGATGAATACTTACATGTGAAGAAATCATCTGGATTGCATCCACTACAACTTAAACTTGCAAAAGGGGTGACACCTTAAAGAAGTTTGTCATATTAAACAAAAAAGTGAATAAAGTGGAGCAGACTTTATAAAAGCTGCATAATCAATAAATGCTGCAACCTACTAACCAGAACTGTGAATCTGATAGCTGAGAAGTCCAGAAGAACGGGTCTATATCACAGCATCGAAAAGGACGTTAATCGAACGGCTTTAATATTGAAAATGCCATGCATCGAGGTGTGTTTTGTGAGATAGTGGCACAGTGAAGATAGCAAAATTTGCCCTTTCCTAACTGTAGTGCGATCTCGGAGTTGGTATATATAAATAGCGGGAGGTGTGGGGGCGACTTCGATGCATGGTATTTTCAATTTTTAAGCCATTTGATTAACATCCTTTTTGATGCCGTGATATAGACCCCAGACGAACTGTACCACACCACAGCTGACAGAAGAATTATGAAGACTGAGACAGTTATTGGGTAATAACATAATATTTTATGTTTTTCTCGTGCAACTGGGGAGTTGAACAGTAAAGGTGAATACTAAAGCCTGAAGTGCTTAAACACTGCTCAGCCAACTGCATCATTGTAGACACATGGACATCTCTGAATATCAGATTTTACAGAAAAAAATGTCAACCTGAAAGGCCCAATCAAGGAGGATCCCCTCAGTGTTAGACCAGCAGATAACAGAATACTACTCCAGGACACTGTTACCTGAGAATAGCAATAAAAATTATGAAAGGGGTGCTTTTCTAGCACATGGGGAAGCCCTTAGCTTCAGTGAATTTACTATTACAGACAAGACTTCTTAAGAGGATGCTAAATCTGAAAATGACTAATTTAGTTAGACGGATGGTCAGCATCGGCATACCATTGAAATCACTTCTCATACCAAATTATTAGGGATGGTAGTAGATGATAATCTTAAATTTGATCTGCCATATAAAATTCCATAAGAAAAAAATCATCAAAAACTAGGGATGCTTTACAGAGCCAAAAACTTTCACACCAACGCAACTAAAACTACACTTGCTACTTACTTATCTCCTCCCCACACTTCTTTATGGTGCTCCCATCCTTACTAACTTTCAGGCATCACAAAAATCAAAACTTGAACAATGCTATAACAAAATTGCTAAATTTGCAACAAATACCCCTTTTAGAACCCAACCACTTTATAGGACTAAAAACCCTAAACTGGTTAGAACTACCCAATCAACTAACATATACATAGCTTCTGCCACAGATAAAATTGTCCTGAAAACCGCAAAATTGTTCGTAAAATGTTTTGTAAGACTTCTGAGCTTTTCTCCCTGGGTCTGTTCTGAAAATGGGCTCCTACTCAGTCGGATTTTCTGGGTAATCTAATGTCAATAAATAAATAAATATGTGAGATGGGCTACCAGCCACAACTCTGAGCTGAGATACCAGATGACTAGAGGCTTCCGAGTTTCCAAACAAAATATGTTGTTGTTTTTTTGCTTATTTATACTATTTACTGCACTTTTTTTTATTGCCTGCTGCTTACTTTTATATTGTATTTATTTACTGTGTACTAAACTCTACACTGTTATACTGGAATTGCCTGCTACACTGTGCCCGTAAAATCAAATTTCTTTGCTGTTGTCACTGTTTAGCAAGCTTTTTTGTTGTTTCCACTGTTTTAAGTATTTGCTGGTATTTTTTCACTGTTTTAAAGCTGTTTTGCCTGCTCTGGTTTTCCCGTCAAGCAGTACTTAGTTAGCTAACCTGTTAACTGTTTAAATCATTCTTTACAGCCTCCTGGCTGATCTTCCTGCTATTTCAAATGTTTTTCAGTGTCTTACTGCTATTTTTCGGCTGTGTTAAACATCCTCTAGTGTTTCCCGCTGAAACTAGGGTAGCTAATAGCTGTATCATAGTCCAGATCCAGGCCAGCTGCTTCTGGAACTGTTGGTAGTGGTTTATTTGTTCTGAACATGTTTTAAACACCATCTTGGATTGGAAAGGTCCTATCTGCACTTTTGTGAGAGAATTGTGTTGATTGGGACCTGACAAGTAAAGGGAGGCCAGTCTAGGATGAATATGCATCCTTACTGGTCCTTTTGAATTTTGTTAGTTTTTTTTTTCAAGTTTTAACTTCTAGTATTTACACCTTGCTTCTGAGCAGGTTTCTGCTTGTTTGTGTGTTGCGCAGCACCACTCACTGCCCAGCAATTGTGTGCCCAAACCAGACAGTTAAATTCAACAAATCTTCCCTTAAAACCCAATCAGAGGTATCCATTCGCTGAGCTCCTTTGTAATTGTTTCTGAAAAAGTCACCCCTAGTGACAAAAATCTTCAACCTAGCATTATAGACAGTTGGACTACCCTTGATTCGCCTGCCAACCTTATTGACTTGGGTCTCTTGAGGCAGTGTAGCTATTGCCTCATGTACACAGACAACCCTCTACTAATAACACAATCTAGTACAGAGTGCGAGTTGTATTTTCACCAAGAATCTAGAATCCATGCTCTCTCCCCTTCAAAACATTAACACGGGGAAGGCTGTCGACTCACCAAGCTGGACAAGGAGAAAGTCATGGTCAGCTACCTGTCAAGTGCCTGAATTCGTCAAATCATGCATGCACTTAGGTCTCTCAGCAAAAAGTACGTTATGACTCTGTCATAGTTTATGTTGGTATGAATAAGCTGAGAAGTACCTCACTGGACTATATGAAGAGAGATATGGTCAAGCTCTCTGAGAATGTGTCTCAGGCAGGTATGTTCCTAGCCTTAACCAGCAAACTACCCTTACCTAGAATGACGCCACAGTATAAACAAAAAATGGTTGAGGTCAATAATTGGCTTAGTTTTTGGTGTCATGCCAAGGGGATCCTGTTCCTGTCTGCCTGGGAATCCATGGTCGACAAACCTCACTGCTTTGCAGAGACGGTTTGCACCTGACATCCATAGGCTTTTGGCTGTTGGCAAAGGCTCTTGCCTCCCCCATAGTGCCTTTTTGAGGCAAGGTCTCGAAAACAACATTACATACATAAAATTAACCAATCAGAACAAAATAAGGGTCATGTTGCTAAATGCTAAGAGCTTAAACCAAAAACTGCACTCCCTGGAAGCACTTCTATCACTAGAAGATGTAGATGTCTGTGCAGTCACAAAAACTTATTTTAAGGCCTCAGAGAGTACCCCGGTCCTGCAAGGTTACAACACCTTTCACACCTTTAGATCGCAAAATGAATGTGTAAAAAACCAAAGGAGGTTGTGTTTCAATCTTTAATAAAGATAAATTCACTTCCTGTCTACTTAGACTGGACAACTCCATGGAGTTACTCCAGGTCCAGGTTATGGCAGGTAAAACCCCCACTCAAGTTCTAGCCAGTTATAGATTCTCTGCCATGGGTCATGACACCCACAAAGTTATTTAAACCAAACTGAAGACAATCCAAATTATACTGGACACACTAGTCATAGGGGATTTCAATTATCCCACTATCAACTGGAAAACCTACTCTAGCCCAAACTCTCTAGCACAAACGTTCCTTAACTTTGTGAATTCAAATGCTCTGGGGCAAATTGTCCATACCCTGACAACAGGAACAAACATTCTAGATCTGGTCCTCACCAACATGTCAAATAGGTGGACTGCTGCAACTGTTGGACCCTCATTAGTTAAAAATGACCACCTTCGAACTGACACGAACACCAGAACTCACAAAGGGTGAAATCATACTAAGAAACTTCAACATGGCAAACTACACCATCCTAGGTGAGGATATAAATGCATTCCAAGCCCAAGCCCAAGCTGAAAGTGGTAACTACACTGAAGCTTACACCAATGCCCTGCACAATCACTTGTATAAGTGTATCAACTCAAATGTACTAGACAGAATCAAAGCCAGAGCCCCAAATAAAATCAAGATGCCATGGTGGATTTCCAGTACCTACAAACTCTACAATAAATGCAAAAAGTTGCTGTCCAAGAAAACAAAGACAAGGACCCAACAATGGAAAAACATCCTCCTCAGCCTTAACAGGCAAATAAGATAACTTGTCAAAGCCTCCAAGAGCTCCTTTGAGAGAAACCTAGCAAATACTGCAAAGGATCACCATAAAGCCTTTTACAGCTAAGTACGTAACCTAAAGAGTAGGACCCAAGCATGTGCAGAACTGGTGGTCAACAGTATCAGACACACTGACCCCACAGAGATAGAGAACCTGCTAGCGGATAGATTTGGTGAAAATTTCATTTGCTTATCCACTCCTAACTTACAAAAAAACTTCCCCCAACCCCCACCCCACCTTACAGATCTGAAGAACAGGTCCTCAAAGCCCTGTCCATGGTAAAGAACACAGCCTCTATGGGACCAGATGACATCCCAGGCTGTCATCTAAACAGGTTAAAACATGAATTAGCATCACCACTAAGTACCCTTTTCAATCATAGTCTAACCACAGGCTTTGTTCCTGCAGAATGGAGAACAGCTACAGTTATTCCCCTCCACAAAGGTGGCCTAGCAACAGACCCGGGGAATTACAGACCCATAAGCTTGACCAGCCTCATCTGTAAGGCCATGGAACGTATTATTATGGACTTCATAAATAAAGACATAGGTAACCTCTAAACCTTCCATGGAACATATTATTATGGACCTCATAAATAAAAACATAGGAGACCTCCAGACCTTGGATCCTACCCAACCTGACTTGGTGAAGGGCAGATCCTGCCTGCTAAATCTGGTGGATTTCTTTTGAAAGTGTGACCAGGGCCACTGATGAGAGCAAATCTGTGCACACAGCATACCTTGACTTGGCAAAGACTTACAACGCAATCCCACATTCAGGCATTACCAACAAGTTTAACATACTGAATGTAAACTCCTTCATTATATGATGTATTGCCAACTGGCTTACAAACCGGACAAACACTATCAAATTGGGCAACTCTACATCAACCAGCAGACCTGTTACCAGTGGGGTGCCACAGGGGTCAGTGCTGGACTCCCTACTGTTTGGTATATACTTCTCAGAAGTTCAGGTCAAAACTAAAGGGTTGCGGCTGATCGAGTTTGCAGACAACTGCAAACTAGGTGCAATCACTGAATCCCCAAATTATGTCAGTATAATCCATGAGTGTTTCAAACAGACCAACGACTAGCGTATTAGTCACAGTCTCAAACTGAATCCAAAGAAATGTATCATCATTCCCTTCATCACAAACAATGTCCCTTCACATTATCAAATCAAAATCAATACACAAACTACCCATGAAGTCGTAACAGACCTGGGATCACAGGTTAACTGCAACCTTAACTTCGACCACCATGTGTCTACTGTCGCAAGGAAAGCTTTCCACGGAGCTCCCTTGATTAATAAAGGCATCACCTCGAGAGCAAAAGAAGTTGTAACTCCCCTATACTCGGCACTTATCAGGTCCATAATTGAGTATAACGCCCCACTCTGTATGTACTGTACTAAGCACCTGCAGCAATTAGAGAGACCTCAGAGGTGTCTAACAAAGATCAAGGGCATCCAGGATGTGCCATACATAGACCCTCTAAAGTCTCTGACTCTACACTCCGTATCATATAGGCTTCTTAGGGGAGACCTATGCCTTGCCTACAGAGCAACCCGAGACCCAAATCTAATGAACTTACTGCAAATTTGTAAATCAAATGGGTCTAGGGCTACCCATTTCAGGGATATAAACATGGCCTGCAACTTAAATAGGACATCCTGAAGGAACAGATTTATCTTCCAGTGACTGCCACGTCTTTGGAACAGGCTACCAATTCATGTGAAACAGAGCGCCTCTATGACACTGCTCAGGAGGAACCCGGACGAGTGGATGGAGCACCATAAATTCTTACTGGGGACAGTGCCCACAACCCTCCTGGACATGGGCAGTCATCACTAAATACAATCATGGGTACTGACTAGTACTTCTACGGTACTACACTGGGTTGAAACAGCTAAGCTTAAAATGACTTCCGGGTCGATAGCCTAGTAATCTTCAATGATCCTTTGATCCTATGTGGGTACATAATTTACGACTATAGCCTTTGTTTTATCTTCATTAATTTTAATTCCCAGAAAGACTTGAAACTGTCCCAAAATGTTCCACTACATTGAGATGTCCTTTCCTGGATTTATTAGGTACAAAATAATATCATCTGCAAATAAAAGCCAACTTTTCTTAATCACTATACTACTTATATCCTTGCACTTCTGTGTCCCTTATTCTGTTTGTCAATGGCTTGAAATATAAAGCAAATAAAGAGGAAAGGGGACACCCTGTGTTGAAATATTTTTGAGGAAGGAACATGAGTGATATGAGAAGCCAACCTATTACAGTGGTCCCTCAAGCCTGAAAGCCTAGTAGTGGAGGAAAAGGTGGGAGAAAGAAGCTATATGAGCCTAGATTAAGTGTCCCTTTGAGGAAAGTGTATTAGGCGTCTTCTATTTCCCCCCAAGTTTCTGCCTGCTTGATTTTTTTGCAATTTTGGAAAAGGTCCTTATACTGCCTATCACATGCATCTGATGTGAAGTATTTCTCCAGTCCTGGATAACTCCTCCTAATTCAAGGATAGGACATCTATAACAGAACTGTTGAGATCAGCAAAGCCGAACAGCTTGAATTATGCATGCTGCTATATACAGCACATAAGCAAACAGGTAGCTGGATTACCATATGCAGAGATGACAGTGGCACAGACAAAAGTGCAGTTATCCCATTTACAGTTTGTCCAACAAATAGATTCTATTACATTACCAAGCATTTCAAGACACACACAGCTAAATTCAATAAAGTTGCATCCATGAACTAGATCATAAGGATTACCTCAGCTCTGTAATGATGAGGGTCTTTACTCAGCCTCCTATACAACAGTCATGCAGTACAAGGCACATATGTGTCTCAAACTGCAGGAATGGAGGAGAACTGGACAATTAAATTAACATGCCATAGCCATGCGGCCCATCTAAATCACACTGAAAATTCAAAAAAATCGAAATTTAATTTGTTGAGCTGTATCTATTTGTAGAAAAAGAAACCTTTAAACTGATGTACATGCCCCAAAGAAAATCAGCATGGAAAGCCAGCATCAAGTGCAAATGCATAGCACATACAGTGATACTTTCTACTCCATTACAAAACTAGTCAGAAATTACTTATCGAATACTTACAAAACTCACCTGGCACCTAAATCCCCTTGTTGTGGAGTATCACATTAAATTAATTGGAATTTTGGCAGCCTCTGGAGCACTCTGAACCTGATTTAAGTGTTACAGTTCCATACCACAATACTTTGTTCCTTTTTGCCACTCACACTCTCTAGATCTCATACTTACTGCAGGAATATGCCTTTTAGCGAATGCTAAATGAAAAGCCTTAAGTCTATGGCATGCAAATGTAATGGTGCATCTGAATAAGGAAAATATCTTTGTCATTCACTGATGAATCATGCCATGCAGATCATTTCAGGAAATTCTTTAGACCAGCAACTCTCAAAAACAGATTTCTACTTCCAAGTCCGCCTTTCACACTCCTGTAGAGACTCTAGTAAACAATGTGACTGTTTTGCAAGTGAGACCCCATGCAAATCACCAATACACAAAAAATGAAGACTTCATGGTTTGCTGAGGCTGTGCAAAACTGTACTGTCAAATCAGCAAGGCTGCAGCACCATTCCCTAATGCAGTTACATAACAACAAAACAGGCTCACAAAGTCCTGCAGAACCTTAGGGTTTCTCAGAAATGAAGTACTTTCAAAAACAATGGAATACATTCCTTCTCATGATCACAAAAATGCTGGAATAGAAAAAGGTAAAGATAACTAACTGAAATGTCAAGACCCACTACAGCGAGTTCCAAAATATGTAAACTAAATAGCCGAAAGAACGGATTTACACATTCCAAGTCCAAGACGTCATTTCTCAAAATACTCCCTTTTCTCCAAGGTTTGGCAACCTCGGAGTTGGTATATACAAGTTGGGGGGGGGGGGGTCTTGCATCCCCTGCAAAAAGGAGAAAAACAATTTTTTTTTAGTGTTTTTGGTCTTATATTTTGGTTTGCTGGCAGCTGGTGTTTGGACTGCCAACATTTCACTATGCAGCCCAACAGAAAGTGGTCCATGAAGGCTCAGCTACCTGAACATTCGCATGTTCTGATTCTTATAAATGTGTGTGTGTTTTCTTTTGTGTTCTATTACATAAAGATAGTACAGCCACATTTGCTTTTTTTCTGGGAGGTCGCACACAGGCTCAAAAAGCAATTGCAAGTTAAGGATTTGTATAATACAGGAAGGCAATATGCATTTTGCTGGGATGGCATTTACTTCCATCGGTTTCCAACTTGCTGATTTGACCATTCTCCTGCTTCCAATTTTTGCTTCTGTACTAATGTCTGCATGTCCTCCCTGTGGTTGGGTGGGCGTTCGGAAGACATGCGTAAATGGGAGTGCCTTCGTTGAAGATTGAACATCGAGCTGGCACCTCGGCATTCGTCAAAATCTACTGCCAATCATTAGCGGACCGGAGTTCCACTGTGGCGACCCCTAACTGGGAAAAGCCGAAAGACAACAACATTAAAATCATGCTTACCTTAACAATCTTTGTTGTTTTATAGCTGACCTTCACAGGATTTAATTCAACCTGACACACACTTTACTTACTAATCTAAGACACAGGGAAGATGGGAAATCTCATAGTTAAACTGGCTGATGTCTCAACTGTTTATTCTAGCATTCCTAGCTCTGCTGAATGAATAAGCAAGCTCCACAATAGATAAAATGACAACAGACCTATTAGGCAAACCCCCTATACTCTTAAAATGGCATATTTGCACTGATACTGCAAATTGAAAATGGTCTGTTTATTTCATCTTCCATTATTAGAACATCTGATTTTGAAAAACATAAGGCGTTGCCAAAAATTGTTATTCTTATTATGTTTTAGAGCAGCACTGAATATTACCTGTGTGAAACTACAGCATCAGAAGGAAAGCTGTGTACGCTGCGCAAACCAATAGGAATTTTCAATAACAATGCTGCTTCCAGAGTCACGCAGAATATTGCTGGCTCCGGACCACAGAAAGATGCATCATACACTATTCACATATTGTGTAAACAACTTGTGATCTAAGTGGAAGAAGCAACTTTGTACCATGATTTCAAAAATCAAAGAGTGGAAATCTATATGGCTATCTGAAGTTAAATTTGGGGGCTAATTATTTCTTTCATACCCAAGTCTGAGTTTATTCTGGAACAAAATGTACAATAAAACTCAAAATTATTTGATGGAAAACTCTACATTTTTTTCTGAACAGGTAAAGGATCTAAACTCTCTCTTAAATGCAAGTTCATTAACCTATTAAACAACAACTGAAGCAACACATTTTGAAGGCTACACTTCTAAGTGTGTCTACTCCACAGTTCTGACCCCTTCCCTCATTACAGGCAGGCAAAATGCATGCACATACCCTCATCTGAATGCACGAACAAGCCCTCAGTTGAACTGAATAATACTAAATAATCCAGAAATATCTGACATTAATTTATCATACCTACTCCCATGAAGCAGCATAGCTTAAGAAGTGTGTGTTGCATGAAACAGCAACCATATTACCAAAGTAAATTTTCAGTCAGTTTCATTTAGAAGGGGGGCCCCCCCATCTACCTAGTTCTAAAAGGGGGTGTAAGGGGGTATCAGCCCCCTAATAAAAGTAATCAGTAAAAATTGCAGCTTGCTGTAGTTGACATGGGATACGAGTCCTGAAGCATGAGCACTTAATTCTAAGTCACATAGTTGGCAAAATTATCACATTTTAAAAATAATTTAAATGCATACCTTTAAACCTCTTAGAGCAAGAAATCTGGACAAACCCATCAATAATGGGGGAGACAAAGGCCCAAAAATACAGACAATGTTTAAATGCTGCTCTTACAAACTTAGAAAATTGATAGAACAACATGAATTTTCTGAAAGGTATGAAGTCTGAAACTCAAATGCTTGTCATTTTCTGACTTCAACCCTCAATGACTTGCCAATGATTTGCCAGAATTTTATGAGAAGCGGCCCCAAAATACGAGGCAAAAATCTGAACAGAAAATCTGTACAGTTGAGAGGTATGTTTAGGTGTGGATTGTGGATATCGGCGCTATAAAATTTTTATCAAATACTCAAATGAAAAATGGAAATTTTAGCTGTCTGTGCAGTAGCAGGGGGGTTCCTATTACCTGATCGAACATTTAGGTTAGCGAATACCTAAACGTAGATCTGGTAATAGCGAAAGCAAAAAACCCACGAATGGCCGATTTAACACAGGGAAAGAATTCCCTTGGCCGTTATGCGTATTTTGCCCCTTTCCCCACTGTAGGGCGATCTCGGAGTTGGTATATTTAGTCAGGGGAGATGTGAAGCCCCCCCACTTCATTTTCGTTTAAATTTTTTTTTTTTTGTGGCCAAGGGAATTCATTCTCTACGTTAAATCGGCCATTCGCTGTTTTAATTTTTCGATATTACCAGTTTGTTTAGGCATTCGCTAACCTAAAAGTTTGATTGGGTAATATAGATGCTAGCAGGGTGCTCACCTCTGCTGCCAGTGACTTGGGTCAGGGAAAGGACTCAATTAGCTCATAGGGCTGGCCCATGGGAGGGGGGGGGCTACAATGAAGTGGCCTACGGCCACTTCTCCTATCGTGGGAGAGGGTTTGGGGAAGCTCAAACCTAGTAGGACTCTGTTGCTGACCATTAGCCTTATAGGATATCTCAGGTTAGCATGGGGAACAGAGACAATATCTCAATGTCACTGCACTAGCCACTTCTCCAGTTATAGGCTGTGATCATCCACTATAAGAATGACTGCTCTGGCTTCACACCTGTAACTCTCCATAGGAGTTCTCATTCCCTTGGCATAAGCAAGAGTCACCAACATGTCAACCCCCAAGGTGTCAGGGGTCAACTGGGCCATGGATAATGCCAGGATAACTCTCAAGCAGCAACTGGGGGATCTGAGCAGTGCATGACTGTACAGACCAGAGGGGTGTAGCTAGAGGCTGAATGGGATCACAGATGAAGGTATCTTAAAAAATAGAGAACAAAGATTTCTCAAAACCTGCCTGGCATTTTCTGACCTAGACTTCATAAGGCACTGCAACATATCAGAAAGCTTTTGTGCTGTCATGGGTGCATTTTTTCTTGGTGGAGTACTGTGACAAAGATCTTCATATTTACAGCAATGGGTTTAACATTTCATGTTTTCATATTTATGAATAAATAAAAAGCCTCATATATGATATTGTGGAACTTGAAAACCACAGGTCTGCATTGTACTATGGTAAAAGTATAGACTTACCCTATTTCTGTGCCATTTGGTTAAATAGAGAGAGCATTTAATATAAAAGAAGATGAAACTATACTGGTTATCAAATACATGCAAGTACAAAAACATATACATGCACAATAAGAATGTTTCCTTTGGCATAGTCTACTTATTTTCTAGCCTACTACAGACAGCTCACAACTACATAACTGGGGTGCTGAAACAGATACAGTTACTAGATATCTGATATCCATCTGTGCCAATGACTGGTACATAAATATTATCTGACATAGACCCGTGCACCAGTAAGGGACAGAAGAAGAAAAAATGTATGCTGTCATGGCCCTTACCAGATATTTGGAATGATGCAATTTAAGATGAAAGATCAAGGGTCTTAGTAGCCATTAAAAACACAAGATACTCAAGTTAGGGTACAATATATGCAAGTAGACACTGGTGTGTTGCCCTTTATGAAGATCTGAAAGATGTATGACACACACAGGAACATGACTGCACAGGGCTTGCAAGATTACCCCGTCCACCCAGTCTTCAAAGTGATCAGTTTCCCCATCTTTCTGTAGAAAATTATCTCTATACAGCTATGTGGATTTGCAGCCTGCAAAAAATATTTTTTAGTGAGAACAGCATATACAAGACTGCCTCCTAGGCTTGCAAGATTGTCCCTTCTACCCAGTCTAAAAAGTAGTTGGTTTCCCCATCTTTCTGCATAAAATTCTCTTTGTTCTGCTAGCTGGATTTGCAGCCTACAAAAATATTTTTCAGAGTAGACTGCCACTAGGTAAGCTACTAAAACCGTGTCTACCACTGAACTTGCAGCCAGTGCTACTGCTAAGGAAAAGGACACTTCATATGTTAATGTATTTCAAGCTTGTCAAAGCCATTTTACTTTAATACATATGGCTTTCTTGCTCATGAGTAGAGAGCTCTGGCTTTAATGTATGGCTTTATTACCCAAGAACAACTTTTTCAAAGTTTCTCTACTCCACTGTCAAGATGAGTTACATTATTTTAGCAAAACCACTTACATTGTTGTTTAAACCTTCTCTGACCACCACACTTACATCTGTGAGGGGTTCTAACCTGCTCCATTCATGTTCACTTCTCTCACTCACTTCTCTCCCTCTACCCTACCCCCAAATTCCTATTCACTCCCTCCTTATCTAAATTTATAATGAACATATCCCTCCCCCCCCCCTTCATTTCTATTCCTTCCTCTTAATATTAGCCTCACCAATCCTTGCTATTACATTATTATCCAACTGCTTCACACAAACCCTTTACAATCTTATGTCACCCTCCTCTCCACACTCTTCTACTCATCTATTTTTTTCTCATCTTCCTCCCTTTTCCTTTAACATTTTTTCCTTTTTATTCAAATATAATCTCCCCTTAACTGCTCCATAGTCATCTCCATCTACCATGTTATCCTTTGGCATCTTCACATCTCTATTACTCATTTTATGTCACCTTGCTATCTACCATGGCACTTTCACACTTTACTCACACTCGTGTACTACCAGCCATCCTACCTACATATAGGTTAAACCCTCCTTCATATCTATTTCCTTTTCAAATACAAAACATCTAAGGATTCAGTTAATTTTGAATAACCTGGAAAAAATTCATATACATTATAAAAAATAACGAAGTCTAATCCTCTCTTCTCTAAATTCACTCTTTGTGGTGATATCCATCCCAACCTCAGCCCCTTAGCCACATCCATTCCACCATCCTCTACCCCTTATTCCTATACAACATGCACAAAATTCTTCCTTACTTCAATTAATATCTGCAATATTCTAAACAATGTTACATACCCTACAAGCATGGCTTCTTCAATACTCACAAGATATTACGGTCATTACTAACACACGGCTAAAACCTCATATAAAAGATTCTGAAATTCTATCACCTGGCTACAATATAATTCAATGTGACAGACCACACAAAAAAGGGGGAGGCACTGCAGTTGTATGTAATAACTGTCTAAGTTTCTCACCCCTCAAAACTAACATATCAACCTTCCAAAATACAGAAAGTACAGTTGTGCACACTTACCATAAATGTAGATGTTCGAGTGTGTTCACTGTTGCAATCATTACATTTGGGTTATCTGCTTGCAGGTAGCCCTCAGTCGGCCTGATTAACAAAGTCTTGGGTCCTGTGTCGGTTGCTGTCCCTTCTTCCATGACGTCAGGTCGTCAGGGGTATAAAAACATGCAGCCGATTGCCATTACATCAGTTTTTCTTGCCACAGATGCCAGGTGCCCCCCAAATGGGGAGCAATTAAATCTAAAATTACAATGATATACCTCCAACAAAAAAGCAAATACACCAAAAAGGCTTTTAAGCATTGCAAAGGAAAGTAGAGGTATAGCCAAAAGAAGTTAGGGGGCTGGAGGGAGGGTAACCAGGATTGCAAAAGTGAGTAAACTCGAACATCTACATTTATGGTAAGTGTACACAACTGTACTATGTTCTTTGTGTTTCACTTTTGCAGTCATTACATTTGGGTAGATTCCCAAAGCTATGGTTGGGAGGAGGAATTCAGATAGCATTAGGACCAGCTATAAGGCCCTGCAAGACTGCAGTGGCAAAACCAGCTCTGGATTTAGAGAAAATTGGCAAATAATAATGCTTGGTGAAAGTATGTACAGAACTCCAGGTAGCAGCTTCTGGGATGTTCCTGGTAGGGATGCCTCTGAGAAAGGCTGTAGAGGTAGATGCAGCCCTGGTGGAGTGAGGTCTGATCCCCTGGGGGATAGGTTTTCCATGGTGCTTACAGCAGAAATTAATGCAATGGCCTATCCATTTAGAAATGGTTTGCTTTGAAATAGCCTTCCCCTCTGCCCCTGCAGCAAATGCTACCAGCAGTTGTTCAGATTTCCTTTGAGGCTTAGTCCTGTCCAAGTAGAATCTAAGTTGTCTGTGCACATCTAAGGAATTCAGTATCCGTTCCCCTTTGTTCTGTGCACTGGGAAAGAAGGTTGGCAAATGAATAGAATGATTAAGAGACACACTGGATACCACCTTGGGCATGAAGGATGGATTGGTTCCGAGGGACACCCTGTCTGCATGAAAGATGATGAAAGGCTCCACTGCCATAGGGGCCTGTAATTCAGATACCCTTCTAGCTGAAGTGATTGCTAAAAGGAAAGCTGTTTTCCAAGAAAGAAATTTTAGGTATGCAGTAGCAGCTGGCTTTAAAGGAGGTAGAGTGAGTTTCTACAAAACAAAGTTAAGGTCCCAGGCTGGGGTTGGAGCTCTCCTGGGTGGTCTTAAATTTTTGGCCCCTCTGAGGAACTGCTTGAGCAGTGGATGAGAGAAGAGGGGAGGTTCTGTGCTATAATGAGCTGAAATGGTTGAGGTGTGGATGTTAATGGAGGAAAAAGACAGGCCCTTGTGAAGCATCTCAGTTAAGTATTGTAAAATCTGAGGTAAACTGGGCGCTGCTGTGCTCATCCCTTGAGACTCGTTCCAGGCACAGAATCTTTTCCATTTTTCAGTATAAGATTTTCTAGTACTAGGCCTCCTTGCTTTAAAATGATATCCCATCACAGGTGTGCTGATGGATGGTAGAGGAGAGATTATGTAATTAGCCAGGCTGCAAGGTTCAGTGTTAGAAGCTGACGGTGCAGAATCTAGTTCTCCTGCGGAGACAAAAGGGAAGGAGTCTGAGACAGGTGCCATGGTGATAACCATGACACACTGCGCAGGAGGGGGTACCAGTGTTGGCATGTCCAGTCTGGAACAATCAAAATCATCCTTTGTTTGTCCTGTTTGATTTTTAGTAGTACTTTGGAAAGCAGAGGCAGAGGGGAGAAGGCATAGACTGATAGGTTTTTCCAGCTGAAGGACAGAGCATCCACTTTCCAGGCTTGCTTGTGGGGAGCCCTTGTGCAAAATTTGTCCAACTGGCAGTTCTGGGGAGAGGCAAACAGGTCTATATCTGGGCTCCCCCATTTGCTTGTCAACATGTTGAAAATCCTTGGTTCCAGTTTCCACTCGTGTGGGTCCATGAGGTTTCTGCTTAGTCTGTCTGCCAATGTATTTAATTTTCCTGGCAGGAATTAAACTTGTAGGTGCACTTGGTAGCGCAAGGCTGTGTTCCACAATGCCATGGCTAGTCTGCAGAGGGACAAGAATGTGTACCCCCTGCTTGTACCACATAACAGTGGTGTTGTCTGTCTTTACCATAAGTTGTCCTGGAAGAATGTGGTCCTTGAAGGCTGTCAGAGCATTCTGTACAGCTAACATTTCTTTTTGATTGATATGCAGGTGCATTTGACTTGGGTTCCATTTGCCCTGAATGCACTTCCCTGCCAGGTGAGCCCTCCCAAGCATAGTCTGATGCATCTGTTGTTAGGGTTTGCATGGCAGGGGGTGGTGTGAAAGGTAGTCCCTTGTTTTGGTGGCAGGCCTCTGCTCACCAAAGGAATTCTAGGCATAGGCAAGGTATGATAGGAATCATTGCTTCTAGATCCTGAGAATGTTGACACCATAGGCTTTTTTGACACCACTGTAGTTTCCTCATATGCAGTCTTACATATGGAATTAGAAAAATGCAGGAGGCCATGACCCCCAAGGCTTGCAGTATTTGTCTTGCAGATAGCAGTGATTTTGTGGCCACTTGTTTGAAGTAGGTTGTCAAATGAATTTGTTTCTCTGGAGTGAGGTAAGCCATCTAGGAGGTTGTATTCAAGCTTCCTCCCAGGAATATAATTTGTTGACAGGGTACCAGGTGTGATTTCTTTTTGTTTATGGTGAACCCCAGACAAGTTAGAACCCTTTGTACAAAGGCCAGATGATTCAAAAGTATGTCCTGCCTTTCTGCCTGAATTAGACAATCGTCCAGGTATGGGTATATTTGAATACTTCTTTGCCTGCAAAATGCATTAACTGGAGCTAGGCACTTTGTGAATCCCCTGGCCGCAGTAGATAAGCCAAAGGGCAGTGCAGAGAACTGATAGTGCGTGTAGCCTGATTTGAAGCATAGGTATCTTCTGCAAGATTCCCTGATTGGGATGTGCAGGTATGCTTCTTTTAAATCTAGTGTTGCCGACCAGGCATCTTTGCCTAGCATAGGAAGTAATTGGTGAAGAGTCAGCATCTTGAATTTTGGAATTTCCTAAAAGGTGTTTAGAGTAGACAGGTCCAGGATAGGAAGCCATGACATGTCTTTTCTGGGTACCAGGAAAAGTCTCAAGTAGAAATTTTGACCCTTTTCCTCTTCCGGTACCAGTTGAATAGCCCCCATGCTTAAGAGAGAAAGTACTTGTTTTTGGGCCTCTGCCCACTGATTTGGAGGTTGGTCCAGCCACCCGCTTGGTGTTGGCAACGTGTGGTAGTGAAATTTGTATCCCTGGGACACTATATTTAAAACCCATTTGTCTTGGGTAATGAGTTCCCAATTCTTTGCATGAAGAGCAATCTTTCCCCCCAAAGGGGCAGTCAGTTGATAAGTGCTTGGAAATTTTAAACTGAAGTCATTGAGACAGTTTACCATAGGGGGGAGTCTTATTACTCCCAGATTTGGAAGTGGAGCCCCCCCCCCCCCGCTTAGTCCTGTATGTCCCCTGGGACTGAAACCTGGGGCTTTTGCTGTGTCTAGGTTTGGCTTGAGAAGACCTGGAAGGGGCTGGAAAGGACCAATTCTTAGAGGGCCAGTGCCTACTAAATCTAGGAGGCTGAACTAACAGTTTGCATAGATTTAGCTTTATCTTCCATCTTTTTAAGAACTTCCTCAGCCTTGTTGCCAAACAGGCGGTCCTGATGTAAGGGAGCATCCAACAATTTAGCTTTAATATGATCAGGCAAGGATTGCTCCTTTAGTCAAGCATGCCTTCTGAACACAGACTCAGTAACAGCAGCCCTGCAAGAGGCCTCTAATGAATCAAAACCACATTGCATCCGATTACCAGGATTCCAAAAAAATGCAAAGATAAAGACAGAGACAGGCCGCTGAGGTCCAAAACTGCCAACATCGCTTCTCCTAAGCCAGTTTGCCGGTACTCAGTGAGGCACTTTCGCAGCCCCTGATACCCGCTACTTCTGATTCGCAGGCCTCTACTGAGACCCATTCGGAGTCCGGTATGTCACGAGATGCTTCGACTATGGAACCCGTGGGATGTCTCTACCTTGGATGGGTCCGGAGCCGCTGTGCAGACACTGTCTTCTGAGGGTGTATTCAGGCCTACGGACTTCATTATTTTCCTCCATAAAGGAGGCAACTCCTGTGAAATCTCTAATTTTAGGCCAATTGCCATCTTGTCCCCCTTTCTAAGATCATGGAAAAGTGTATTCATAAGCAATTCTTTCACAGTACTTGTTGCAAAACGATATCCTAACCCCAACACAACATGGTTTCCGACCAGGTCATAACACCATTACAGCTCTCCTCAACCGTTAAGACTAAAGACCAAGGAAAGTTTCTCTCTCCTGTTTTTCTAGAGCTCTCAAAAGCCTCTGACACAGAGTCACGTGAGAAACCTATGACTCTATGGCTCTCTAACTACCTATATGAAATATAGCTCCAAGATCCACAAATCACACCTGCTAGTGATACGATGTTCTTAACGCAAAGATAAATTTATTTTCCACACAATACACAGCGTTTTCGCCAATCAAAATAGAATAGCTTCCTCAGAGAGACATATAAAACTTTTTGAATATTGGCGCTATTTATGCATTACAAAACGGGCATGCTCAGAGTAGATACACGTCATTTCCTTGCCATGCAGTTTTTTCATATGCCCGTACACCATATATGAAATGTCTTGAACATACAAATGTAAAATCCATTAAAATTTTGAAAGTTACAAGAATTAATAAGTGACTTTCCTGTCAATCCGTACAACTCCCTCCATTTAAAAAGCTAGCCACATGTACAAAGGCTAGAATTGCATATTCATAACTTTGTTTATTATACAATGTAAACTAAAATCTCGAGATAAGTGACTATTACATTGGTCAATCTCCTTCATATATTCTTGCATCATCTAGAATGCAAGAATATATCCCATATATATTTTCTAAAAGTATAAAATAAAATGTATTTTATCTTGAATTTATAAAAAGCAATAACTTAGGGGCACCAAATTATCTTTAGTTCATGTCCCTAATGTGCCCTCACTAAATTATGTACACTAATATATCTACCTACACTCCATGCTGTATAACTTGTAGGAGTATAGATTAAAAAGTATCTGGTTAACGACACGTTACCAGTAATACACAATTACTTTCTTATGTTTTTGTGGGTATATTAAAAAATTCACATGTTATACCCCTAGTACTAACCAAATTTATACCTACCCATTAATTAAGCTATCTAAGGTAGCTTTTCAATTTAAGGAGACAAGAAATATTACAATTGTCATTTAGGCCAGGAGTGTTGAAGGCATTCAATTTGATTTGCCATTCCAACTCCCTTGTTTCCAGTCTAATTGATGTAGGCCCTCCTCTACTACTATGTGGAATATGATCTATAGCTGTAAAATAAAATTTGTGTCCTATTTGTTGGTCTATATGCTTAGCTAAAGCGTTTTCAATATTTTGTTTTCTTGTCTCCTTAAATTGAAAAGCTACCTTAGATAGCTTAATTAATGGGTAGGTATACATTTGGTTAGTACTAGGGGTATAACATGTGAATTTTTTAATATACCCACAAAAACATAAGAAAGTAATTGTGTATTACTGGTAACGTGTCGTTAACCAGATACTTTTTAATCTATACTCCTACAAGTTATACAGCATGGAGTGTAGGTAGATATATTAGTGTACACAATTTCGTGAGGGCACATTAGGGACATGAACTAAAGATAATTTGGTGCCCCTAAGTTATTGCTTTTTATAAATTCAAGATAAAATACATTTTATTTTATACTTTTAGAAAATATATATGGGATATATTCTTGCATTCTAGATGATGCAAGAATATATGAAGGAGATTGACCAATGTAATAGTCACTTATCTCGAGATTTTAGTTTACATTGTATAATAAACAAAGTTATGAATATGCAATTCTAGCCTTTGTGCATGTGGCTAGGCTTTTTAAATGGAGGGAGTTGTACGGATTGACAGGAAAGTCACTTATTAATTCTTGCAACTTTCAAAATTTTAATGGATTTTACATTTGTATGTTCAAGACACTTCATATATGGTGTACGGGCATATGAAAAAACTGCATGGCAAGGAAATGACGTGTAACTACTCTGAGCATGCCCGTTTTGTAATGCATAAATAGCGCCAATATTCAAAAAGTTTTATATGTCTCTCTGAGGAAGCTATTCTATTTTGATTGGCGAAAACGCTGTGTATTGTGTGGAAAATAAATTTATCTTTGCGTTAAGAACATCGTATCACTAGCAGGTGTGATTTGTGGATCTTGGAGCTATAATTCCTGTTCTAGTAGTTTGGACATTTTGTTTGCTCTAGTTTACCTATATGAAATATATTAATTTGTCAAATGACTCTTCTTTCTCTCCTTTTATCCTAGTTAAAACGGTTATTTCTCAAGGCTCCTACTCTTGGCACACTGATCTTTAACGTTTTCATCAATAACCTATATACCTCCTCTAAGCAAGCTTGCCTTATTCAGTATGGAGATGACTCAACTGTCATCTGACAACCCAACAGAACTATAATCCATGATACAAAATGTCACAGTTGAACTATGGCTACATCAAAAATAACTTGCACTTAATTCCCAAAAAGACTAAGCTACTACTATTTTCCAAACTCACATGCCAGTGCTAAAAGTAACTGCCACATAACCTCTTTAAACAATGCAGCTACTAAAGAAGTTAACTATATCAAATTGCTTGGAGTCACCATAGATGCAAACTCAAAATTTGATCTTCACATACAAAACTGTATATAAATAATGAAAAGCCAGGTCTACTACATAGAGCAAAAAAAACAATCTTTACTCCTAGCAAAATCACCTTAGCTAACACTTATCTTTTACTCTTTCTTCTCTATGGCTCACTCATTTGACTAACATCCAGACCGCTATTAAATCACAATTGGAGCAAAATCATAATAAAATAGCTATATCTGCAGCTACCCTGCCACATAAAGCTCATCATTGCTCTGAATTACATGCTGGTTAGAACTCAGACATCAACTAGCCCATATGAAACTTCTTCTAATTCATAAATGCTGTACAACTCCCGTACCTGCCCTTCTATCTCCTTAGTATTTCATCACTGTCTCCCAAATGCCCTCTGTACTCTCAAGACAAAAAACTGCTTGCAATCTAAAAACAACAACAAAAAGGTTTGGGGCAAAGTTTATACTCTCACTGCATATTCAAACTATGAAATTCTATCCCAAATTCAACCAGCTCTATATCTAAACAATTTCTCAGTAACTCATGGCTATGCCCATGCTCCTCACTGGACGGTAACCCATGGTTATCGTCCCATCAGCCTGACGAGCCTAATCTGCAAAGCCATGGAGCGCATTATCATGGAACTTATAAATAAAGACATTGGCAACCTTCAAACACTGGACCACACCCAGTTTGGTTTCGTGAAGGGCCGATCTTGTCTCCTCAACCTGACTGACTTCTTCAAATCAGGTCTCCAGAGCTGTGGACAAGGGTAAGACGGTCGACAGAGCCTATCTGGACCTCGCCAAGGCCTTCGACACCATCCCCCATCTGGAATCATAGATAAACTTACTAAGCTGGGCATTAATCCCTACATCACTCGATGGGTCGCAGACTGGCTTACTGACAGAACTCACACTGTAAAAGTAGCCGACTCCAAATCCAGCTCCAGACAAGTGACAAGCGGAGTACCTGAGGGTTCAGTCCTGGGACCACTCTTGTTTGGCATCTACTTCTTCAATGTACAGGCCAACACCAAGGGACTCTGGTGCCAGAGCCATGGGCTCAAGCTCAATGCCAAGAAATGCATAGCTATACCCTTTGGGAAAAACCATGTACCCATGAATTACCATATAAGTGGCAGTACACTAAACACAGAAAGTGTGATAAGGGACTTAGGGACACAGGTGGACAGTGGTCTCACCTTCGATAACCACATCGCCACAACAGTCGGAAATCCTTCTATGTGGCGCACATCATCACGAAGGGCTTTTCATCCAGAAAAAGTCATTGTCCCACTGTACTCAACCCTCATTAGACCCATTATAAAGTACAACACCTCGTTTGGTATGTACCTCACAAGACACCTGTAACAGTTGGAAAGGCCACAAAAATACCTCACTAAAAGAATCACAGGCCTAAAGCAGATGCCTTATGCTGACCGTGTAAAAAAAAAACTCCAGCTATATTCTGTCACATATTGTCTACTCAGAGGCAATCTCTGCTTAACATACAAGGCCTTATCAAACCCAGGGCTATTGGACATGCTACACTTAAAGAAATCCCAATCCCTCAAAGCCACACGCTCCAGTGATCTAAACCTGGTCATCACAATGAACAAAACATGCTGGAGGGATAGGTTCCTGTCCCAGAGACTCCCCATACTCTGGAATAGACTGCCCATACATGTCAAGCAGCGTGCCTCTTTGGCCCTCTTCAAAAGTAACCTTGATGACTGAATGGGAGATAGGAAATTCACCCTAGGGATCACGTCAGTCGCCCTGCTAGACAAGGGACCTGGGAAGAAAGAGCCGGGGAACTGTTATGTCAAAGCTTGTATAAGCCCTAGGGCCAATAGCCTAGTACCAACCTATGAACCTATGTATGACCTATATTAACAAATACTTCACATTTTTTACTAACCTGACCTCTCATCATGCTATCTATCTATACCTTGCAACACATGCCCTCTTCCCATTTACAGGGTTGACCTGTATCTTATTTTTATTTCCTAGCATAGTAGACTATATCTCTAATACTAATGTATATACTGATTGCTATATTTAGTCATTTTTTTATATTTATTTTTACATCACTGGTGTCCCCTCGTGCTTTATTTCTCCTATGTATTCCATTGAAAAATTGTATGCACATATGCTTTTTTTTAAATTACATTTGTACTAGTGTTTTATTTCACGTTATTTAACTCTCCGGAGCTTTTCTTCCTAGGCCTCCACTGAAAATGGGTATTTCTTACCCCATTAGACTTTCCAGTAAACAAATGTCAATAAATAAATAATAACTACTGGAAATAACATGGTTGGTGTTAAAGGCACCTCTTTGCCCTCCTTATTATCGTTTACTATTCCCATCCTTTTCATCCTATCTTTGGTACTGATGTTCACGTTTATTTTAATAATAAAAAACACATCCACATCACAGACACAAGCAACACAAACAGGGGAATGTAAAGTCAGATGTTGTGTACTATTTCTATTGATAAAATAATAAAACATAGCTATATAATACCATTCCCTGCATTAAGATGTACGCTATAACACTAACAGTACCACATGCACATCGCTTGAACCATACTAGTGTGGTGACCATACAGTCCTGATGCAAATAGTGAAACAACATTTAACACATCACTGTACTTGTCTTTTGTGTACTGTTTACTAGTGCTTCATCTGTATGCATCAGCTGAAGAATATATCATTAGGGAACACTTGTATTGCAGGATATGTTTTGCCATTATGTACCTAGAAATACTGTACTATTATCAAGCTGGGAGCATATAAATTAGTGCATGTGTTATAGTAGTTGTAGGTCTACGTTAATATAAACCTGTAGTACCATAATAATGTACAAATACCACCATACAATAAGTACAGTGTAACAAAAAGTTATTAAAGTCCTAAGGTACAGATTAATTCAGCAGATGAACTGTCTCAATGAATTGTTTCACTGTGTTTGTTTATTCATTTGTAAATGTATAAGTGAACCAGTACATATGATCTTTTCAGCCACAATCTGGGTTATAAAGGTAACAGTAAACTTAATATATAGAGACAGGTGAGAGGAAACTAAAGTACCTATAGAAAACCTCCACCAACATATCATAAGGATATCAAAGATCCACATAGTAAATGGTCAGAACTTGAACTTCCAGAACTGGGAATCAAAGACTTTAATCACTGATCTACCATGTTTTCTTTCCACAAGCTCACAGCATTTCAAGACGGCAGACCTGGCCATTATGTTGATAAAAAACACTGAAGAGCACAGGAAATTTCTGATGACAGCACCAACTTCTTAAAAACAACATATAAAGAATGAAGTGCAAGGAAAAAAAATTTGAACATTCAGAGGATCAGCTGACTTTTGCAGGGGTCTCTGCAGTCCTTAACAGCTGGGTGGTCCTACTTGAGAGATCACACTCTGCAAAATCCTTTCCAACATCTCCAACTCATATGTCACCCAAAATGGCATACACTATGGCACCACCAAGCTGCATGAAGAAGGCATGCCTTGACCCATGCACTTCCTTCCTGCCCAATGATTCATAAGTAAGCAACACATGGAAAGCATGAATGCAAACAAATTATACAATGACCAGCCTAAAATATTCAAAAACAAGCACGCTGATTGGCCGGCCCAACCAGTGTGCCCGTTGTAAATCAGAGAGTGTGCCCGTTACAAATCAGAGAGTATACTAACAGAAAAAAGTCTGGTAGCCCGGACTTTTCCCGTTAGTATATCTCACATTTTTTTTTTACTTTTACCTTTTTTTTTTTTTTTTTTTAACTATAAAAAGAAACCGGAAGACTTAAACCAACAGAGGGATACGGCACAGACAAAAATAAAAGGATAATCAGGTAAGTCCTGCAAAACTTAAAAAACTTATCTGATTAGCCTTTTATTTTGTCCGCTCTGACTCTCCTCAAGGTAAAAAGTCTCCCAATTTCCTTTTTGTATTAAAAAAAAAAAAAAAAAAAAAAAAACGAAGATGCAACTGAGATCTTCCTTTCTCCAGTGCAACAGTTGCACAGCACTGATGTACTGCATAAGCGTTGGGACACAAGTCCCATACGCATGCGCAGTAAATCAAAACAGCCACAGGATACATTCAAAAAGCGTAACGGCAGCATGGAGGCATTATACAAAGACATTATTTAAGAAAAGTAAGTATTTTTTTTCTTAAATAATGTCATTGTACAATAGCAATAACCCACAACTGGGTGTGGGAAATGCTGGATTTACCCATGATTGGCTTTGTTTGGTCACGAGGGCTTCAAGCAACCGTGGGTAAATCTAGCATTACTCACATCCATCCATGGGTTACTACTTAAGTATAAAATATCATCTTGTTATACTTGCACAGCACAGGACTCCTGAAGATTTGTCTCAAAAATGAAATGGCATATCAAGATTCATGTGTTTGTTGCATCTTATTTTGAGGGACCCTCTACGGTAGGTAATAACTTGAAAGGCTTCAAACTGGTAAAATAAAAACATGTTGCACAGTCAGGAGATAAGGAGACCATGGGACAAGATTCAGAAGATTAAATCCGGTTGCACCTAAGAGCCAAAGAAACCTCAGCTCCTGGGGTAGAAATCTGAACAGTAATGTTTTCTAAAAGTACATAGTGAAGACCATATGGCAGAGTCATTGACGTCCACAATGGAACAGTTCTTGAAACAGGTACTACGAGCAGTTCCATACTTTGTTCAATGAACCACCCAAGAGATGGCTGGCAGTGTTGTGGTAGAAAACTATGCAGTTGTCAATACATTACTGTATCTTAACCACTGTCAAACCAGCTTATTTGGGGCAATGTAGACAACAAGCAGCCCCACCCTCAAACCAGCTTATTTGGGGCAATGTAGACAACAAGCAGCCCCACCCTTCTGAGACTGTAAATGTTATTCAGAACCAGTACTGACCATGTAAATCCAAGTTATAAAGGGCCTCTATCTCTTTTGGACGCAAAAAAAAAAAAAAAGGACTGAGTAAGCAACAACTCTAAAATGCCAAGAGAAATGCATCCCTTATAAAAATGACAAAAAATAATGGCCATCAGGAACATAGTCTTCAACACAGACACCATCTGCCAGACCAGTCAGCTGGAAATGTCAGTCAAGCCTATCAATCATGAAATTCAAGCACCAAGGAAGAAAGCACCTCTAAAAGTAGGCCAGAAGTGAAGACCCCTTTCAAGAATTGCTTGACAGGCCAGTTTTAGTCAGTTTTGCTGTTCATTAGAATATGATCTGCCAAAATAGTGGAAATATGCATTATGACCATGGGAGAACTTAAGCCTACATTACTGAAAAAAAAAAAAAAAAAAAAAAATATATATATATATATATATATATATATATATATATGTGTGTGTGTGTGTGTGTGTGTGTATACTTATAAATAAAGTAAAACTGCAAAAAATGAAAAGACAATAAATGTACAGTGGAAATAATTAAAAACTTTAATGTTCATTCTGAAGTCTCAGTTATCAAGCCTTTAAGGAATTACAGACTAAAAAGTGCTAACTTTCAATGGAAAGGAACAACCAATAAAGCAAACGATCTATTAGTTATGTAACCGAACAAAAACAACAAACTGGTCCTACACATCTACTGTTAAAATATTTTACTTTAATAGAAGTGTTCTAGTAGAACAGAATAGGTAAGCACTTTCATGTCAATGCTACGCTTCATCAAACCAATCAATGCCCTTACCTACCTCTGTTCTACTATATTAGAATAAAATATTTTAACAGCAGCCATTTATGACCAGTTCTCTCAGGTATATGGTTTCTGTTTGTTGAACTGGTCTTCACCCACACTACATATCTGATTTCATACATTAGCTATATAAGAAAGTATTAACTTGTCTCCCAAATACACCCCAGTGAATCATATTAAATAGCTCTAATTGATATCCAAATGTAAATCATCAGAACTTAATGTGTTGCACACGAGAATTAATTGGGCTTTTAAGGACAAAAGACATATTTCCATCTGAATCAGGACTTAAATTTCTTAATACCTCAGTTAACATTTGTCAGTTCTCCACCACGAGATGTTTTCCCATGAATAGTTACTGCACTGAAGGGTGAGGTACTATGAACCTCCTATGTATGTTCCTATAAACAATTTTCTATCAGTTCCTCCAAATTACCACAAATTATGACAACAGAAACAATATATCATACATACAACATTCTTTGTATTACCATCAAAATCTCAAGTAATAAACATGGCCATTAATATTTCATGCATACTGACACACAATGCACCATCCACATCTGAACTGGAACTAGTGTAAGTTTTAAAACTGCTTTCAATTTACAATTTCTGTTTTATTTTCTCTTTAACTGAGAACTTAAATGCAACTTGAAAAAGTGGCTGAAGTAGAATAGGTAGGCTGCATATTTACCACCTGTGGCGAAAAAAGCTACTTTTTCGATCCAAACAAAAAACTGTTTCACTTGACAGAATAAGTCCACCAAGCCAAAGGTTTCCTTGCAATGTCGAGGTCTTCCAGAAACTAGACTGCAACGTCATTTGGAACTAATTGGCTTATCAGCGCAACCACAGCTACACATGTAACCAGATGTTCCCCATTCAAATGAAACCTCATTTATCTGGCCTTCAGAACCCACTTTTCCCTTGTTTCAGGTGCAGAACAGGTGACTAAGGTAGATCAAAAAGATTTGAAAGTTTAGGGAGAGTGGTGAAAGAGGATAATTCTTCACTAATAAGAACCATTCCAATTTGACAAAATAAGACCAGTTAAAGAAAATCTCACTGTCATTTCAAATACTTCCAACATTTCAGCTGGAAGGTCAGGTGGAATTAAACGTGTTGCAACAAATACAATGAGATACAACCAACTCATCATAGCAAACAGAACTTCCTTCACTTGGTTCAAGATGTTTTCCAATACATATGACCAAAACAACTGGAATCGCACCCATTCTTGTACATCAAGAGGAGATGAGAAAAACTATCAGCCATTTTTCTCTGAACTTGCCTAACAGGTATAAAATTAAGGCAAATGATGGAAAGATGTAAATACACCTTCCCAACCAGAGCATGGAAAATACATTCCAAGTCAACTTTCCATCAAGTCTCCCTTGTCCTACAGCATGTAGTAGAAGATGGGGAGGAGCACAATCTTCCTTGTGGCAAAAGGTCAATTCCCAGGGTAGGCAAAACATAAAAAGACCTGCTGAAAACAAATCTTGATTTAAATCCATAGGCAAGAAGAGACAAAAAGTTCTGACTCCCAGAATCTACAACAGTTTGGTAGTTTACCACAGAGGATTACAGTCCCACAGGGAATATGCAAACAGCTATATTTCTCTGCAGCGGAATGTCACTTCAGCCATATGTCCTTAGTAAAATGTATCACAGGGAAATGTCTCGCTGCCTAGGTGCCTGAACCCCAACTAACTACCAAAAGTCTTTTCTACTTAGAACTGTTTTTCAAGCCTTGTTAAAAACATGCATACTGTACATGCAATCATTATGTGCATTCCACTTCTAATACAGTTGCTGTTTAGTCTGTTAGTAAAATCTGACTCTTTGCTACCTCAAATAGCTTAGCATTACAGGCCTGTCTGTCAAATTAGGTTCTTGCAAATTCATATTCAGTACTTCACTTATTTGGTCTAATCACCTTAGCCTTCCTTTCCATCTTTTTTTTTTGGCCATCCCAGCAGCAGTGTTTTCTCCAGTGAATTCTTTCTTTGCATTAAATGACCATAGTATCTGAGTTTTACTTTTGCAATTAGTCCTTCCATGAACAGTTATTAACTGATTTGATCTTCTGGCAGGCCAAGGACATCTCAAAAGCTTTCTTCAACAGCACAGTTCAAAAGCATCAGTATTCCACTAGACAGGCTTACTTACAGTCCACCTCTCACCATCACAGGTTACTACTTGGCCTTGCAGATCTTTGTTTACAATGTGATGTCTTTATTTTTTAAAAGTTTATGCCAATTTGCAATAGCTTTCTTTCTAAGAAAGTATATTTTCATTTCATGGCTGCAATCACCATATGCAGGCAATTTTAAGCCCTGGAAAATAAAATCTGCCTCAAGTTCTTCCCTGTACATATGCAAATACCTGATATGGCTAAATAACATAATTGTATTTTTTATATTAAACAGCAAGACAGCATTTGGGAGTTCCACTGTCACCTTCTTCAACACACTGTTCAACTCCTTCTCACTTTCAGCCATTTGACTTGTATCATCTGCATATCTAAGACTGCTAATATTTCTACCAGTGATTTTGATTCTAGCATCTGACGTGTCTAACACAGGAATCTGCATGATATAGCTAGCATTTAAATTGACAAATAGGCAGACAATATACAGCCTTGTTGTTCTCTTCCCAATCTTGCACCAGTCAGTTATTCCACATTAGTTTCTGTTTCTTCTTTTTCTGTCAGATTCCTCAGGAGCCAAATAAAGTGACTTCCAAAATAAACACAGTATCTATTTCTCTAAGAACTTGCCACAATGTGTTATGATCCACACACAATGAAAGCCTTTGGAGTGATCAGTTTAGCAGAAAAATAACTCTCTTACTCTCTCCGTTATCCAATGGATATTAACAACTGGATCACTGGTGCTTCTACCTCCTTGTCTATTCAGTGGATGTTGCCAATTTTATCTCTGGTTCCTGCATGCCTTCTATATCCAGCCTGTACATTTTTCTGATCTTCTTCCATATGCGCTGCTGGAGCCTAACTTGCAGAATCTTGGGCATTACTTGTTTTCACATTAAACAAGCATAATTATTCAATAATTTGATCACTGTTTAGCACCACCTGTTTTTGGGAATGGAATACAAATCAAACTTTTCTAATATAATTTTCAGTGCCATGCTTTCCAAATTTGTGAGGCAAATTCCAAACAGCTTTGTAACATCACTTTGCAGTATTTTAAGCCAAAGGTAATACATCTACCTTCTTTTAATTCTTCAGTTAAATAATTAATTTCAACAAATACCACAATCTTTGATCTTAACTGGTGGTGCTGCGGTAGCGTTGTCGCCCGTTTGATTCTCAGTTAGAGCATCTTCTGTGTAGCGACATGCGTGAATGGGGGTTCCTTCGTTGAAGGTTGTGCATTAGGCCCGGCAAGCCAGTACGCAAAAATCTACTGCCAATCATTTGCCGACCGGGGTTCCACTGTGGCGACCTCTAACCGGGAAAAGCCGAAAGACACAAACAAACTACAATCTTTGATCTTGCTACCACCATCTTCTTATTTTGATGTTTTTAAAATACAAGACATTTCCCCTCAGAGAAAAGCACAGGCTCATATATTTGTATCCATAAATGTACTGTATTGCCATAACATAATCTTTCTTGTTACTGCACAAATAAACTAAAACAATGAGTGAGAAGGTCACACAGAAAACCCAATCAGTAAAAACTAAATGAAAACTCCAGCCAAGCTGGAACTTCCAATGAGTGACCTCTCAAACCTCTTGAATAAGAGGCACGTGGGATATATGTAAATGACCCTTATAAACACCAGGTGTTTCAGCTAATTGGCTAGTCTGAATGCCCATGACTTGTTTCATCGTTTTAATTGACAATTTCAGTCCAATAAAACCAAATCCCCTACTGCACAAATAAATGGATGTATCTTACTAAAGATGACAAGAATGTACCATTTTTATCTACCTTTTATCTTTACTACTACCTAATTAATCTACTCTGCATCTCTTCACACCAATTATACTTTATTCTCTCTAATATTTGAATTTTGTTCTCATCAATGTCATCATATTGTGATGCTTATTCACACCAGGTACTTTTACCTATCATCTTCAAAGATTTGTATCAACATGCAAGAATCAGCTAATACATTTCCCTCAGTCAATATAAAGCTACTTCTCCAGTCATTTCCCATGTCTTTCATTATATTACCTCTTTGAAATTCTTTTACATCCTCTTCCTCTTAAGTGTACCTAATCTATTTGGATCCTCAATAACCACTACAAATGAGTCTCATCAAGGGAATAAGTAGAGAGCATCTATGTTGTGTTGCTGGCACTCTATTCCTCTTTTACTGCCACATAATTTCTGTAATCCACCTTACCAGCTTAATGTGCTATTTCCATTGTCAGCATTTCATCCAGTGCACCCATAACAAAAAACAAAAAAAAAACCCCAAAAAACAATTAACCAAATCTCATATATATTTTCTTTCTATTCCAATCATCAGAAAGATCATCATCAAGAAATCAAATTCCATTTCCATGTTACCTTTATTTATTAACCATGATAACACATCCAGCATCCACTTATCTGTATTTATCTCCTCACTCATATGCATTTCTTCCGCATCCTCACTCGAGTAATATGCCCTTTGTTCCCTTATCAAGCCCACTATACATCTTTATTTCTGCAGTAATTTTCCTAGTAATTACCTTAGCACAATAGCTGCACTATAGTACAAAATTACTTTCAACCAAATTAAGCCCCCCACTTTATAAGAGTTACTTTACAAAATGCAATCTCTTCCCTGGCAGAAGTATCTTCAATATTCGTAACTGTCACTATCACACTTGGAACCACATTTTGATCACACTGATTTTCAACTCCATTCTATCAGGCTAGATTTATGTCCCTCCAAAAAATAAATAATAAACATTGCTTTATCTGACTAACAGATGCATAATTAACACAGAATGCCAACTTCCAACTTTTATCATTACACTTTCAAACATCCAATTACAAGCGCACCCATTGTTTATCATCAACTCCCTTTACTACATGTTGCCATCTCTCTCAATTTAAAGCCAATCTGCTACTTACATTCTTCAGCAGTCTTGCCTGAATGTCACAGGTCTTCCCTCACACAATCCATCCATCTCTTTGTTGGAAACCCTTGTTTCCCTTTGCTTTTTTCCTGTCTGTCCTTGATCTTCATAGTCTTCTGCTTTTCTGCACATTTATCCGAATGACCATAATCTGTTCTCCTTGACCTTCTTTGCAATTGGTGATACTTGGGCTTCTGCTTTGACGCCCTCATTTTCTCATCTGTCTCACACTGTGCATCCTACCACTATTGCAGGCACTTCATCTCCATCACCTCTATCTTTCTTAACTGCTCTGCCTTCACTGCCCATGCTTCTGCCCATGCTTCTGTATCATACAGTGGTACTGGCTGCACCACTGTTTTGAACACCTTACTTTTCAGCTTCTTTGGCACTCTTCTGTCATTCGCTACCTGAAACTCTGTGTCAGTTGGCTATAGCCCCTCTGATTCTACCTTTGACCTCTTCAACCAACCCTCCCAGGTACTTGGAAGTTAACTTCTTCCATTAGTATTCTTCCTATCATAATTCTCTACTTCTTTGGATTTCCGCACTTCTTGCCATTATAACTGTCTTAGCTGTACTCAGTTTCATTCTGTGTGCCTTCAGTTTTGCATTCCATTCCCTTATCCTTTGCTGACGTTCTTATTCAGAGCCTGCTTGTAGTGCCAGATCCTTTGCATACAGCAAATTTGTTGTTCATCAATCCCCTCTCTAAGTTGTTTGCTAATGTAGTCCATCACCAGTATGAACAGCACTGGGCTCAGAGCTGCACCCTAATGTACATCCACTCCAACTGGGAACCCTCTGTGAGTCTGAACACTGTTAATACTTGTGTCACTGATTCCTTGTACATAGCCTACACTAATTATCCCAATGTTTCTGGGACTTTGAACTGTTGCAGGACTTCCCAAATTAGCTTCCTTGGGATTTTGTCATATTGCTTTCTCCAAGTCTAGAAATGCACATTTTGACTCTCTCCTCATCTCTAGTTTCTCAGCTACTTGTCTGACTGCAAACATTGGGTTGGCTGAGCTACATATTGATATAAATCTAAGCTGCTCATCATCTACTCTGCGTATTCATTTCTCAACCACCCTCTCCAGAACTTTCATGCAGTGTGACAGAAATTTGATACCTCTATACTGCCCACAGCTGTGAATGTCCCCTTTGTTCTTGTACACTGGCAGTGGTATTCTTACTCTCCAATCAAACCTTGGCTCTATAGGATTGGCACCATTGAAGGGACTCTCCTATCCCATGTGCACAAATGGGGAAAAAAGGAATTGTGGATTAATGTGGGATACACCTCTCTCTCTCTCTCCACACTGCTAGGAGTACCATTAGGACCCATTTATCCTCTAACTCAGCCAACATGTTGAACATATCTACCATGACCTCATCTGAACCTGCTACTTTCCCTGACTTAACTGTCCTTAAGTCTTGTTCTTACTTCTTCTAGCATGAGCTTTTCTTCTTTTACTAGAAGTTGTATCTGGGGCAGTACAACTTATGTGGGGTTTTCTTCATTCAGAAGCTGCAGGAAATATCCTTCTATTTGTCCTTGACATTCTGTGGACTAGAGGGCAGAGGCATCAATTATGAAGGGTGTCTGATGCCTATCTTCTTTATCTTTGTCATGCAACCTGATAGTTGTTTCTTTGTGCCATGTACTGAGCCACTTTCCAGAAGCTGGTAAAGTGCCCACTGATGCCTTGTTATTCACTATTGCAACCCTTCCCTTAGCCCCTTTGTTATCCAACCTGTACTCCTTCTTACACTGGTCTTTATCTCCCACTTGCTCCTGTACTCCTTTCTTCTTTTGATGACTTCCTGCTCTTCTGAATTCCAACACCAGCTTTCCTTATGCACTTTATTTCCATACCTGGCTCAGCAGCTTCTCTGTTCTATAGTCCTCACACATGCTTTGAGGCCATGCTATTCTTTTTCAATTCTACCCGTTTTCTCTTGTTCCTGATGTGCTAGAGCCTTGAGTATTTCCTTGAACTCTTGTGCTTTCTCTCCAGTCAATGTCCATGTCTTCAGCCTAGAATCTGTTGACCTTAGAGCCTTCTTTGACCACTTACTGCAGCTATTTGTGGCAACCAGTGTTTTATACCATGGGCTGACTGTTTCACTGGAAATTACTTTGCAATCGCTAAGTCTACCCCAGTTCCCTCTCCTTACTAGGAAGAAGTCTACCTTGGTTGTGTTGATCACTCTTGAATGTGATCTTGTGACGGTCTCTCTTGCTGAACTATGTGTTGGCCATCATCAAACCATTTGCCAGACAGAAGTCTAGAATGACCTCGCCGCCTTTATTCCTGTTGCACCACCCATGTGAACACAGGCAGTCCTAATATCCTGTTCTGCCTGTCCTGATATGTGCATTCAGATCCCCAGTTAACACCAACTCATGATGTCCTGCTCTTTCTAGTAGATCCTGCAACTGCTGCCTGAATGCACTCTTTCCACACTGTCACAATCCTGATGTGGGGGACAGGCTGAGATTATGAATAATGCCCAATCCTTACACTTGAGGTTGACTGCCATGAGTATGTGACTAATTCTAATGACATCCCTCACTGTATTCTGAAGCCTCTTCCTCACCAAAATTCCTATACCATCTCTAGTCCTCCTCCTGAGTAGCAGACTCTGGATCCCAAGACACAGATTTGCTACAGTGCCCTTCCACCTTGTCTCCTAGATAAAGAACATTTTCAGCCTTCTCCTTACAATCAATCATGTCATCCACTTCCAAGCTCCATCCTGTCAATCTACATTGAGTGTACCAATCCTTAGTTCATGTGTGGAAGGATGATTGGTTTTACATCCAGCTTTCGCTGAACAGGGCTATCCCAGGTAACTCAACACCAACCAGCCAGTAAAGTACAGTTGTGTACACTTACCATAAATGTAGAGTTCGAGTATATTCACTGTTGCAGTCATTACACTTGGGTTGAATCCCAAAGCTATGGATGGGAGGCTGGAGCTAAATAGCATTAGGAGTGGCTATGAGGCCCTGCAGAACTGCAGTGGCAAACCATGCCCTGGATTTAGAGTAGAGTGGTAAATGATGGTGCTTTGTAAAGGTTTGCACTGAACTCCAGGTAGCAGCCTCTAAAATGTCTTTGGTTGGTACTCCCCTGAGGAAGGCTGCTGATCTGGTAGAATGTGGTCTAATGCCCTTAGGCACTGGCTTGCCATGTTGTGAATAGCAGAAATGAATGCAGTGGCCTATCCACTTTGAAATAGTCTGCTTTGAGTTAGCCTTTCCTTGTGATCCTGCAGCATATGCCACTAGTAGTTGCTCAGTCTTTCTGAAACCTTTGGTTCTGTTCAAGTAGAAGCGCAGCTGTCTGTGTATGTCCAAAGAATACAGAATTCTCTCCCCCTTATTCTGTGGGTTTGGATAAAAAGTAGGCAGATGAATAGTTTGGTTAAGGGCCACACTGGACACTACCTTAGGCATAAATGTCGGTTTTGTCCTCAGAGAAACCCTGTCTGGATAAAAAATGATAAAAGGTTCCACAGCCATGGGTGCCTATAGCTCTAAGACTCGTCTTGCAGAGGTTATTGCTAGGAGCAGAGCTGTTTTCCAAGATAAAAATTTTATATCAGCTGTAGCAGCTGGCTCAAAAGGGGGCAGAGTAAGTTTTTCCAAAACATAATTGAGGTCCCATGCAGGTATTGGTGATCTCCTTGGAGGCCTTAAGTTTTTGGCTCCTCTGAGGTATTGCTTTAACAAAGGATGAGAAAAGATTGATGTCTCGGTATTGTAATGAGCCGAAATGGCAGAGGCATGAATTTTAATTGATGAAAAGGATAGGCCTTTGTCCAGCATCTCAGTTAAGTATTGTAAAATCTGAGGAATATTTGGTACTGCTGTGCCAATTCCTTGTGCCTGGTTCCAGGCACAGAATCTCTTCCATTTTCCAGTATAAGATTTTCTAGTACTAGGCCTCCTGGCCTCCAAAATGACATCCATCAACGCTTTAGTGAGAGGTGTTATTTGTATGACTACATTATCCGTCATGCTGCCAGATTTAAGGTCTTGAGTGGGCTGTGCAGGATCTGATTGTTTTGTTGGGACAGTAGGTGAGGTATTTGAGGTAAGGTCCAGGCTGGGCATTGAGACAAGTTCCTTAGGATTGGATACCAGTACTGGCGGGGCCAGTCTGGGGCAATCAGTATCATTTTTGGCTTCTCTTGTCTGACCTTTAGGAGTACCTTGGGGAGGAGAGGCAGTGGAGGAAAGGCATATACTGTTAATTTTTTCCAGCTGAAAGATAGGGCATCCACTTTCCATGCTTGTCTGTGATAAGTCCTTGTGCAGAATCTCTTTAGTTGGCAGTTGTGAGGAGAGGCAAATAGGTCAATGTCCAGGCATTCCCTTTCCCTTGTTATCATGTTGAAGACTTGTGGATCCAATTTCCACTCGTGGGGATCCATGAGGTTTCTGCTTAGTTTGTCTGCCAGAGTATTTATCTTTCCTGGCAGGAATTGTGCCTGCAGATGTACTTGGTAAGTCAATGCTGTGTCCCACAAAGTCATGGCTAGTCTGCAGAGGGGGTAAGAATGAGTGCCTCCCTCCTTGTTTATATACCACATGACCGTGGTATTGTCTGTCTTTATCAGTAGTTGTCCCGGATGAAGTAGGTCCTTGAGGGCTGTCAGGGCATTCTGAACAGCTAGCATCTCTTTTTGATTGATATGTAGATGCATTCGGTTGGCGGACCATGTGCCTTGAATACATCTTCCTGCCATGTGTGCCCTCCAGGCATAATCTGATGCATCCGTTGTCAATGTCTGTCTGGCTGGGGGTAAGGTGAATGGCTGTCCCTTGTTCTGGTGACAGGCCTTCGCCCACCATCGAAACTCCTGTTGCAGGCAGGGAATGAGAATGATTATTGTTTCCAGGCTGTGGCAATGCTGATTCCAAACACTTTTTAGGTACCATTGAAGTTTCCTCATATGCAGTCTTGCATATGGAATTAGTAGAAAGCAGGATGCCATGAAGCCCAAAGCCTGCAGAATCTTTCTTGCAGATAACTGGGCCTTTGTTGCCAACAGCTTGAAGTAGGTAGTCAGTTGCCTTTGTTTGTCTGGCGTGAGATAAGCCATCTGGGCAGCTGTATTTAAGCTTGCACCCAGGATTATTATCTCTTGAGAGGGTACTAATTTTGATTTTTGTTCGTTGACTGTGCACCCTAGGCATGGTAGTAATCTTTTTACAAATGCCAGATGCTGTAGTAGAATGTCCTTGTTCTCTGCTTGAATGAGGCAGTCGTCCAAGTAAGGATATATTTGTATTCCTCTTTGTCTGCAGAATGCAATTACTGGTGCCAGGCACTTTATGAGGACCCTGGGCGCAGTAGATAAGCCAAAGGGCAGTGCAGAGAATTGATAGTGCATTGAGCCAGCTTTGAATCTGAAGTATCTTCTGCATGTTTGTCTGATTGGGACATGCAGGTATGCCTCTTTTAGGTCTAAAGTCACAAGCCAAGCCTTCTTGCCCAGCATGGGCAGAAGCTGCTATAAGGTCAACATTTTGAATTTTGGTATATCCAGATATGTGTTTAGAATAGATAGGTTCAGTATTGGTCTCCAGGCTTTGTCCCTTCTGGGTACCAAGAACAGTCTTGAATAAAATCATTGTCCCTGCTCTTGTTCTGGTACTTGTTGAATGGCCCTCATGTCCATGAGGGATGAGACTTGTTTATGTGCCTCTGCCCATTGGTTTTTTGGTAGGTCTGGCCAACCGTTTGCCCTTGGCAGGGTATGAAAGTGAAACTTGTAGCCCTGTGACACTATGTCTAAGACCCATTTGTCCTGGGTTATTATGAGCCAATTTTGAGAAAAAAGTGCTAGTTTCCCCCCCCTAAAGACACTGCCAGAAGATAAGTGCTTAGCGTAGGCAGGGGGAAGTCATTGGGACTGTTTCCTGTAAGGCTGTGATTTGTCTTCTTCACTTTTGGAGGTAGAAGCACCCCATTGTTTAGACCTGAATGAACCTTGGGGCTGGGATCTGCCTCTTGGGCGTCTGTATCTGCCCCTTTGTGGTCTGTCTGACACTGGAAAGGACCAATTCTTTGTAGGCCAGTGTCTGCTAAATCTTGGAGGCTGTACCTGTAAGAAATCCTTGACTGTTTGCATAGATTTAGCTTTGTCCTCCATTTTCTTTAACACGTCTTCTGCTTTAACACCAAACAAAGTATCATGCTATAATGGAGCATCTAATAATTTTGCTTTAACATGATCTGGTAAATTTTGTTCCTTTAACCAAGCATGCCTTCTAATGACAGAACCCATGACAGTGGCCCTACAGGAGATCTCCAAGGAATCAAAACCACATTGCAAAGTATGCTTTCCAACTTGTTCAGCTGCATGCAATAAATCCTGCATTTCCTTGTTTTCTGCACCTTCAGAATTTATCAACATTTTCTGTTTAAGCAGTGACATAATACATTGCTGATATTTCAGCATATGAAAGTGACAATTTAAAGCCCTTATAGCCAAGGTAGCAGAGGTGCAAATCTTCTTTCCCCATCTGTCTAATGCCCTAGAATCCCTGTCGGAGGGGGTAGGGTTTTTTGCAGTGGATGCCTTGACCCCTTTGGGACCCTGAGAAATAGTTTCTGGGTCAGCAGCAGGGTTCTTGAAAAGGAATTTATGAGAGTCAGGCACCCTGTAGTACCTGTCCGGCTTAACAGGAGCTGGAGGTAAGGAGTCAGTGGTCAGACTGGACTCTGAAAATACATCATCTACAATGTCTAACGAAGGTGGAATAGCTAGGGGCCTGTGTTGTCGGAGTAAAAGAAAGTCCCTGAGCTTTTTCTTAGATTCAGAATAATCTTGGCTCTCCCAATGGAAATGTTCCCTCATGGTATGCAAGGTTTCCCCAATAGAGTAATCCTCAGAAGGACAGGCTGAAGGGATAGATTCTTCAGCATCAGAATCCTTATAGGGAGGAAGAGAGTATTCCTGATCAGAAGAGGAATCTGAAGAAATGGAAACCTGATCTGAAGATTCATATTCTGTCTCTTGCCTAGGCCTCTTATCAGGAGGGGGATGGGATCAAAGTAATTAAGTCTTCGGCCATTTTGAGCATCTGTTTTTTGGGCATGGAGGCCTGACCATAAGGCTGTTGTACTGGTTTCTTTGTCTTTAAAGATGCTTTAGCATTTGCCTTTGTAACTGGAGTCACTTTAATGCAGAATTGAGTAGGTCTGAAAACACCCTAAGAAGCCGATGCCTGCTCAGCGGCTCCAGACCCATCTGAGGGAATAGTTTCCAAAGGTCCAATACCTTGAGTTTCCAGCGGCCTAGGCGACTCTACGTGGGAGTATGTAACGGCCTGCGGGTCCAAAGTAACGGGCGTCAGGAGCTGCGAAAGTGCCTCACTGAGAACCAGCGACTGGCTTAGAAGAAGCCTTGTCTTCAGTTTTAGACCTCAGATGCCTGTCCTTTTCTTTTTCTTTGCGTTTATTCTGAATTGCGGTAGTCGGTTGGCTATCCGACGGCATAGTGTAATTAAATCTTCTGCCAAAATAGAGAAAAGCAAAATCGTACCGGCGCTTTATAGTGCGCTGGTTAAATATAGCACAAAACCGACAACAAGCAACGTCGTGGTCAGGGCTTAGGCAAGGAATACAGAAAGAATGAAAATCCTTATGAAGTATTTGCTTCCCACAAGAAATACAATTATTAACTTTTTCTGACATCTGTCTGGAGCAAGAAAAAAATTTTCTCCAACGGGGTACTTAGCTTTTAATGAAGACTTCTGAAATTCGAACACGAAAATCTCAGGAGTTGGTCGACCGGCACTTGCGAACTGTTTCTGCTTCGGGCACCGAGCAGCAAGAAAGACTAAAGAAAATGGCATCGGCTGCATCTTTTATAACCCTGGCACACTGATGTCAGGGAAGAGGCGACAGCAACTGATGCCGAACCTAGACTTTGGAATTCAGGTCGACTGAGGGTAACCTGCCAGCAGGATAACCCAAGTGTAATGACTGCAACAGTGAAACACGAAGAACATCTTACTGACCCAGGGCTGCTTGGCTTTATGGTGGACAGTTGCTGAAGGGCACATAGACACCTCCTACTATTATCATGGGTCCCTGGTGTAAGTTGAAGTAGGCAGAGTCCCCATCCCACTTATCACCAGCAAATACACATACTCATTTTTGGCGACATTGGTCAACATGATCCAACTACCTAGAGCTAACCTTTACAATGTTCAGTGGCTAGCCCTGAGACTGAACGCAGTTTCTAATCTGCGTTCTCTTGTCAAAAGGATACTGTACACCACAGTTGATGCCCAAAGCAGTTGGTTGGCACAACTCTTCCTCTGACAGGCACCATCCAGAGACTGTGCATCAGCTCACAACTTCATAGTATGGGTAAGTTTTGAGGTGGAAACACCTAGCATATTTTTGAGATGAGGAGGAACCTAACATAGACCCAGGGAGACCATGCAAATTCCATACAAATATTGGTCAGAGGTCAGGACTGAATCTTGTGCACAACAGACTAAGACCTTAACCATTATGTCAGCTAACTAAAACTTAAATACTTTTCTGTTAGAAGTTAAAGCTTCCAAAGTTTAAAAAATGTGCTTTCCAAATTACAATTATGCTATAGTAAAATAGTACAACAGATTAACTGTTTCACAGCAAAGGAAGAGTATCAAACCATATTAATGTCCCATCCATTTCTGCTGCCACTCATTCTGGATAGATATGGATATGCATTTCATGTTTAATACTATAGATAATTTTAAAATATTGGTGATAAAGTAATAAAGTGCTTGCATAACAAACATTAAAGTAACAGCTTCAAAAGTACTGATGTATTACTGAACCCACTGAAATGAAGATTACTCTCAAAAGAGTTGTAAATACGTTTTGTTTGAATTTAAAATGTCTGACATTTAAACAAATTAATTGCATATTTTTCATATCTTACTGAGGTGAGATGACAATTTAACTGATTCAAGTCAAAGATGTTTATTCAAACCTGACTGTTTGTGATCTTTAGAACTTTAGCATTTCAGTGAAGAACCTGGTTTTGTATTACGTGGCCAATGTATATGCATTTCAGTTTTACTATTAGGACTTCCATTGAGCACTCTGGAGTTATCTCCTTAAGAAGTGACAGATTCAATCTTCTGTCATTCTATGGAATTCAAGAAATTTCTCTCCAACACCATAGTTGAAAGAAATTAATTTTCTAATGCACAGTCTTGGGAAGTCCACAGCTTTGACCAAAAGTGTAGCTGGCTCAACCAACTCCCTGAGCCTGTACCATGAACCGGCACCCCACCTCCTCAGCTCTTGGAAGAGCGAAAAAAGGGCACTTCACTATATTAAGTCAATTGTTATCATTGCTTATACTGGAACACCAATCAGGTGGCCAAATGCACAACATTCCCCCTCACTCCTGCTTATCCAATCAGATCTAATTTCTGTGTCCTGCCCCTTCATTTTATTATATAAAAATGCATTTCTTTTTCTTTGAAACTGTAGCAAATTGCTGGCTGTAAATGTAGCAAACAGTTGCTACAGTCTGAACCCTGCCTGGACCTTTAAAATGCAGCAAACAGTTGTGACAGTTTAGACCACACACTGAGAGATACAACAGCACTCAGGTTTGACTGCAAACGCAATACCGTCTTTTAAAAGCTTGAAACGCCTTTGATATCAGGATTGGCTGATTGTGCTTTCCCAACATTTTGCACCTGGGGCAGTTGCCCTCTCACCCCACCCTAGCTACACTACTGGCTTTGACAATACAGACATTTTTTTGACAATATGATGTCTTTTTTCCCTTAAAATCTCAACCTTATTTGTCATACATTTCCTTCCAAAAAGCAAGTGCATTTTTATTTCATAGCTGCAATCACCACCTCAGAGATGTTTGATCCCATGAAAATAAAATCTATCACTACCTCCACCTTTTTTGCAACTATCTGCTAAGAACTAATTGTGTTAAATGAAAATTTTGTTTTTTGTGGCACTGGTCAAAAAGCCAGCTTTTGTACTTCCTACTTTCAACTTCATCAATACACACCTCCACTCTTTCTCACTGTCAGCCATTACAGTGGCATCATCTGCAGATGAGAGTTTGTAAATGTTTATAACATTTACCCCTGCAATTTTGCTTCCAATATCTGATTCTGCTAACCCAGCATATTGTATGATATACTGAGAATATAAACAGAATAATCAGGGTGACGATATACAGCCTTGTCATACTCCTTTCCAAATCTTGAAACTTCCATATTTGGTTGTAACTTTTGCTCCCTGTTATGTAAATAGATGCCTGAAGAGGCAAATAAAATGACCCAGTGCATCCATTTCTCTAAAAACGTGCCACATTTTGTTATGATGCACACAATCAAGGGCTTTACAGTTCTCAATAAAGCAGAAGTAATTTTTTTTTTCTGGAACTTCTTTGCTTTCTCCATTATCCAGTTGATGCCGGCAACTTTTATCTCTGGTGCCTCTCCCTCTTTGTAAAAAGCAGCTTGTAAATCTGGCTGTTCTCAGTTCTTGTATCGCTGGAGTCTAGCTTGCAGAATTTTGAGCATTACTTTCCTGTTATAGGGCTGTGTTAACTCCTAAACAAGCCAAGCACGGTACACGCAGGACCCAATACTTTTCCCTATTTATCTTCATGATTATGTCCATGGTTCGTTCCAGCTTAAAATAATACTGAAACATCAAAGTTTGTGGTCCCTTACTTGTTCACATCACCTAAACTGTTTCTCTAAACTAAGGATATTTGACTGATCCACTATAACTTACAGACTGCCAAAATCACTGCCAAATATCCTAGGATACTCAGCTCTCTTATTGAAGCACATTAAGTTATGAACAAAAATAAATGAATGGCGGTGTCCACTTTTCATTACTATGCACCTCAGTCCAACTAATTGTAGTACACAGTCCATTTTCTAACCTCCACAGCAAATCTCCAGGTCACATCTGCAATAAATGAATAAACTATAAGCAGAGGATACTCCCAGAGCACATATTCCCTTCCAGGGGAGGATTGTTTGGCTCAAGCCAGTTTCACAAGACAAACAGGATCCACCAAAAAATTCATTCCCAGAACAGGTGCTGAACAGACTTTAACAACATGCAAATGCCATACTGCTGTTAAAGACCACTCTACACATTCCTGCTTAGAGAAGTGACAGTGCTTAACACAGCACTTAGACTGCACCTGTTCAAACAATACCTTGGTTTCTGCAATCATGATCACCAAAGGCAATCAGCGAAGAAGCTTTTATTAAATCTAAAGACACGTTAATTTGCAGAAAAGCAATAACACTAAGCATCCCCTCAAAGGAAGACGGTTGTGCCATGACTTATTTAGTACCTCTGTGGCAGCTGGCCAACCAAAATGCCAGAAAAGCAGGCATATATCCTGCCTCTTTTTTAGATGTCTGTCCTCACTTAAATCCTCCACTATTTCCTTTGCAATCACATTGTGGTTATAGTACTCTATATGTTTTAAACTTTAATATCCTCCATACTATCCAAAGTACTGAAAGGGTTACAACAGTAGGATAAAAGAAAACCAAAACCGTACCTTGTCTCTTACTACGTGATTTCTGAAAAACAATTCCTCCTGTAGTTAAGATGTTCAACTTTGTTGATGCCCTTGAGGCATAAAGCTTAAACAACATCCCCCACACTGAGGAATCTGCTCAAAGGTGGAGATTTTAAACATAGCTCTGTGATAATATCATTTGACAGGTAAAGGTAAGTGCCCCGGATAATAAGTATCTGTTACTACAGTTACTGCATATGTCAACAATAGATGTTCTTTCCTATCTTCCCTGCTGAGTTCATGCAAAGGGAGAATGAAAGCACATTGCTCAACTTGCTGTATTTAAGCCATGTGTAAATGGTGTAATCTACCACAAAAGTGCATTTATTTTACAATGAAAAAGGGAAATAAAACCAATATTAAATCATAGTGTTAGACAAGTACTGTTTGCCAGCTAAACTACTGACATAGAAGCACACGCCATGTCAGGTCCTTCTGTTGTACTTTTATACCAAGTATAAATGTCTAAACAACACACTCTATTGTATATGTTGGCATTCTCAGCTGCTGAGTTTAAAGGCATGTTTATGATCCCAGTCTCCTGCACTGACCCACAGGTTAACTATGATTCATTTTATAATTACCTTAGTCTTACCATATTTCTGCTTAGTTTCTTGCCATACTACGTGAACATTTCCATATATGTATTGCATTGTATTTCTATCCATTCTATATATTCCTTTACTGCATGTTATGTAATTACTTCAGAAGTATGTATACTTAAAATGTGATCTGTGTTTATCTTTGTTCTTACTATTTTTTTACTTAAAACTTTCTTTTTGGGAGCTTTTCTCCTCGGGTCTCTGCTGAAAAAGGGCTTCTAAAAAGCCCAGACAGACTAACCCAGTTAACAAATGTAAAAATAAATAAATAATGAAATATGTTTAAATACGTAGGCCTATTATGGCATAAACCTTCCATCAATACTCCTTATTTTTAGCATTAAACAGAAAACAGTCCCAGGGAGCAGCCATTCAAAAGAACAACTATGCACAGCAGGTAAGGCTATTACTTTAGAAGTCCTTCTCAAAAATCTGCAATATTGTTTCTATTAACATCATCAGTGCTATCTTACTTTAGGAGAACTTGTCAAATGGGAACACTAACAGCCTCCAAAGCAAATTAAAATGTCCATACAGAAGAAAACAAGCAAGCAGCTTTAAGAACATGCTTTGGTGAAAATGCCTTCAAGGACAATTCTGTTAGAAGAACCTCTGCTTTGAGACATGCATGGAAAAGCAGGTGACCAAAGTACAAATGTAAGCCACTGCCATTTTCCTGAAACACTTACCACAACCAGTTACATTTCACTAGTCAAACGTCCCTTCTTCTGTATCATGAAAAAAGACATGAAAAAACGTACAGAATTAGCCATTTAAACAAGGTATGCTAGGCTCCTGGCTTCTCTTCCAAGTAAATGAGATAAATAACTTGGTTATGCTACAGAAACCTTGAAATGTGAGGCAGAACTGTGGTTACCCAGTGTATATCTTAAGCATGAAGCAAAACCTTGCTTTTCTCAGAGCTTTTAATTACTATAAAATGTTTTCAAACAGTGCTTTTCCCTGCCCTTCTCTGAAATGCATTTATTGAACACAGAAGTGATAAAGATGCCCATGTTAATGAGCATGACTTGTAACAGCAAAGGGCACTATTAAAAACAACTGATACTAACCATAGCTAAAGATGCCACACAAGTGTGGAAAATGGACAGAATTGTAAAAACCTGTCCTGCTTTGGTGTCTGGCCACCACATGGGTATTTCTTAAGCTCAGAAGGCTTAGACTTCTTATCATTCTTCCATTCCACTTCTGCAGGGCAGCAAGGAAAGCTTTGAGTTTCGAAAGCATTGGTCCAGAATAGTGGCATAAAATAATGGCAGTCACGGATAGCGCACACAGAAGCAAAGTGGAACAGACAAAGCTGGTAACAGCTGCAGTTCTGTACCTGGCACAGACAGTGGTACTTTGTAGACTTGTGAGGTTTAGTCTTAGCCTTTATTTACTTATTTGTTGACTAGGTAGACCCACCAAACAGTACCTTTATTAAACTGGTGACCTGGAAACGCTGTCTGGTTAAGTGAACAGGTCAAAGTCACAAAGTATTCAAGTGGGGACTTATCAACAAATTTAGAACAGCAGGAAGAAGCATGTTAGTAGCAGATAGCCATAATCATTACTACACTGCAAGTAGTTTTCTTTCAGCATCACACACAGACTTTCCTGCCATTAACTGCAATGAAATATGGAAAAAAATCAGTAACTCAGAAGAAAGAAGAGTTGTGTAAGAACTTAACATTTGTGGAGTTCCTACTTTTCACTGTTGCAGTATTTCCTATTAAAGGGATATCGTACCGAGGACAGCAATATGTCCAGCCAGCATAGCAAAGTCTTGAGCACTTCCAGGTGCCATAAGTCAAACGTATATTCTACGTCCAGGACATAAACTACATAAGTGATGTATGGACACCTAGTCTTCAGAACTGAACTGCCCCAGGAGAACCACAGCAACCAAAGAGGAACAATAGAGCGAGCATGTGCATCCAGAAAGGGGAGAAAGAAGATCCTTTGGCAAGAGGGCAAGAAATAGAACAAACAAGGGGGAAGGAGAGAGGGACAGAATACTGCAACAATGAAAAGTAGGGCATTTACTGTTATGTTAACTCTTACACAACTGCACAACGTCCTTCCCAATCATAGAATCCTCTCACCCTATTTTGAGCTGAAGAGAAAAAAGGAATGAAGGTGAATGGACTGATTTAAGGACAAGTCATTGAACACATTGGGCATATAAAAAGAATTAGTGTGAACAGAAACTCCACCCCTATGGAAAAAAGGGGGGGGGACTGTCACAAGAGCCTGGAGTTCAGCAACTCTCAACTGAAATATCAGCTACCAACAAAACAGTCTTCCATGTACAGAACTGCGCAGTAGCATAAGCTGCAGTTCAAAAGAATGCGGATTCAATTTTTCTAGAACAAAATTAAGGTCTCATGAAGGTGGAATGGGTTATTTTGGGTATCTTAATATAAAAGACAACTTTCAAAAACTGTCTAACTTAAAAGCTAGAAGAAAGTGGTGGATCCAAAGGCAGACAAATAGAGATGGCCAACAAATGAGCTCTAATAAATGAGTATGCCTGCCCAAAACTGTGCAACTCACACAAAGAAAGAACAGTAAATACCCATTAAAATAGGGTCCTGCTCATGCTTGTGACACCATTAGCAACATAGCATTTTCCAGTAGTGGGTCCTCAGAAAATTGCTGTAAAAAGGAATCAAAACCTTATCACCCAAAAAGTCAAATGTAGAGCAAGCAGATATGGGTGAACAAGACAGCCCTTATTCTGTGTGAGGAGATTCATCCTTTGAGGTAACTTGTGAGACTGCCCCTGGCCAGATGAAACAAAAGGGGGAATCAATGTAATTGGGTCAAAATGGAGTCACCAAGATTTTGGGTCTGTCCCACATGATCTTGTCTAAGACCTTGGGCAACAGATGAAGAGGGGATAGGCATACAGAAAAATCCCTTTCCAACGAAAATACACAGCATCCACCTTTCAAGCCAGAGGACTCAGCAACTTGGAACAGAACCTGAGAAATTGCTTGTTCAGAAAGGATACCAAATACATCTGCTTGAGAAGTACCTTGCTGACAGATAATGTCCAAGACCACCTCTTTGTGGGCATGCATTTGTCATGATGTGCCCTAGTACTGCTCAGGATGTCTGCCAGTAAACTATGCTCAGAGGGAATGTAAACTGCCTGAAGGATCAGATGACAACTGATAGAAAATTCCCCAAACAAGAACAGCTGATCTACAAAGAAGGGACGACTTTCTGCCATGCCACATGACAGTGGTGTTTTCTTTCTAAGCCAGGAGAAGATCAGGAGCTCCAAGGGGATGAAGGGCTTGAACAGCAAAAAGCAGAGCCCTCATCTCTTTGATGCTGATGTGATCCTCCATTTTTAGGGAAGACCACTCTCCCTGGATCCTGATGTTGTTGAAAGAGGCTCCCAACTCAGATCTGAAGCATATGTGTACAGCTAGTGAGTGGGGGATGGAGTCTGAAAGGGCAGGCCTGGGATTCAGAGAAATCTGATTAATCCACCACTGAATTTCCTGTTTGAGGCAAGGCAAGAGAAGAATGGAAAATTCCAAAGGATGAGAATGTTAAAAGCTAGGGTGTCTTTAGATATCACTGAAGCTTTCTCATGTGAAGTGTGGCAAAAGGAACTTTAGGAATGGTGGACACCATGTATCTAACAGCATGCAGAAATTCACTTGCAGATGCCACTTGCAAAGGAAGAAGAGACTGGAAGAAAAGTGTCAAAAAAATGACCTTCACAGGAGGAAGAAAAAAAACATCAAAGGCAGGGTCCTAATCCTACATCCCACGAAAACTTGATCATGTGAAAGGATCAAAACAGATTTTTTGAACTTGATGGTAAGCCCTACACTTTGAAGGAGTATGGATCAAGATTCTGAAGAAGACGCTGCTGGGAAGAAGCTTGAATGAAACGGTCGTCCAGATCGGGAAAAATCTGGACACCATGCAGTCTTCAGTAAGCTTTCATCAGTGGCAGACATTTGGCAAATACTCTAAGAACTGCAGAAAGACCAAAAGGCAAAGCAGAGAACTGATAATCTGAGGAAAAAAACAGAGAACTGCAAAAAGGTCCTGAAGAAGTGATGAATAGGAATGTGGAGATAAGTATCCTTCATGTCCAGCAAGACCAGACAGGCCTGAGGAAACAAGGGAAACAGAAATTGTAGAGGCAATATTTTGAAAGAGGGGACTCTAAGTGTTGAGAAAAGAGAGATCCAGAATGGGCCTCCAAGAGCCTTCCTTCCTGGGATAAAAATCTGCGCCTCTCTGGGAGGGAGGAAGAGGCTGAATAGCTCACTGAGGTATATACCCTGAAGAAGGAGAGGAAAAGGAAGAAGATAGCACTGTAGAGGCTAAGGAATCCCTGAAAAAGGTGGAAAGGTCCAAACCATAAAGTAACCTTTTGCATTATGGAAAGAACCCAGGAATCAGTGGTGATTTGCTGCCCGATGGGATAGGACACAGTTAAGTGGAAGGAAAGAGGAATCTGGCTGAGGGGCAGGGATGGATAAAAATAAAACAGAAGTAGATTTGTCAGGAAAAGGGGGGGGGCTGACCTCTAGAATCCTGAGCAGGTTTATCCAGAAATACCCTTTTTGAAGATCTCATACCACTTAACACAGGTTTCTGCTAACTACACACAAAGGAAGACTAAGAAGGGTAATCCCTTTGAAAATTAGTAATAGGTGAGAAAAAAATCTGTTTGAGATCTTGAATAGCCTTCCCATTATCCTGTAAGGTTTTAAAAAGCTCTGCAGCAGCAGAATCTAACAGATTATTAATGCCCAAGGAAGAATCCAGCAACTTGGTTTTATATCTTCAGTAAAGGATTATAACCTAAGCTAGGAGTACATGTATCTGGAAAAGCTGCCCTAGAAGATGAATTAGCAGCTTCTTAATTGCATTTGATAAAATGCTGAGCCACCCGAGAAACAAAACTCAACGTAGAAACTGCAGAAAGTCTTAGCTTCTGAGTCATGCATGTCAGTCAAACCACCACCATAGACAGAAGAGCCAGCATATACCTGATCATGTGGGTCTGGTAGTATGTGGCTCTGAAAGCCAGGGTGGCTGATGTATAATTTTTTTCCCATAGCTGTCCATAGCCCTACTGTCCTTTTCAGAAGGGAGAAGATAATAATTTGGAAGGTTTATTCTTTGAAAGAGACACTTCTGCAAAGTCATATGAGGGATTCTTATATAAAAACCGTTGTGCCACAGGGTACCTTGTAGGTTTCGTAGGAGCAGGGGTTGGGATTCAGTTACCTGGGAAGCAGCAGAAAGCATGCAGAAAAGCTTCTGACACAGGACGTCTGCATAAGCCCTGGGAGAGTCCATCTGTAAAACAGAATAATGCCTCTTTTAGATTTCAGACTTTTGGGAACTCTCTTATTAAAATGCTCCATCCTTTTCACAATGGTATCCACAAAGGAAAGCTCCTCAGTAACAGAATGAGGAGAAAGAATATCTTCATCCTCTGACCCTAGAGCAAGAGGAGAATGGATGTGAGAAGACTATGCTAATGACTCTTACCCAGAATCCAAGTCCATATCATCATCAGAAGAGTCAAACTCCCTAAGCCATTTAGAGGAAGAAGGAGGAACAGCAAAAGGAGTGGATAACCAGGGGAGGGATGCTTTAAGACCATAAGGGTTTTAAAAAAAACTGAATGTAATCCTTCCACTCTTTATTAGGAACCTCTGCCCTAACAAGTATCTGGGGAATCCCCCTAGGCCCTTCTGAAATAATCATCCAAGGCACCACCTTCTGGTTTGTAGCAGACATATGCTCAGCCTTAGCAGAAGTGCGAGAAACCAACCCTGTGCCAGCCTCCAAATGGGTCACAACAGATGGAACTGGTATCAGAACTGGATGGTCCTTGGGTTCTTCATCCAGGCTGACAGAGACATCTGGCAGAGGCTGAAAAGTAGAAGTCTTGAAACATATCTTTTTCAAAGTTTTAAGCGCAGTTGAACAACCAGGTTGGTGAATTCAGATGTCACAGTTCCCTCAGCAAGCAACTTCAGATGGTAGTTCTTTAATTTTACAAAAAGGGAGGACAAATGGTTATGAATGATCTTAGGTGGAAAAGCCTGTCAAATAGCACAGACAGTGAGATCATGGTAAGGTAGAAAAGGCATTTTTCATGGGAATCTTTATGGAGAATCTGCCTCGCACTGACATTTCTCCTTTTTGGATGACACTCAAAATGGTAAACAGATAAAAAGAAAGAAGGAAAAGTCCCCAAGGGGTACTTACCTGCAATAGACTCTGTAGCTGAAACAATCTGATGAAAAACTTGACAGATCAAATTCAAAAGGCAGCATTTGGACTTGTGGCAAAGAAGCTGTTAGGATTAGGTGCCTGTATGTCACTTATAGGTTCATAGGTAGGTTCATAGGTAGGTACTAGGCTATTGGCCCTAGGGCCTATATAAGCCTAGCCAAAAAATGTACCCTGGCTTTCGCCACCCAAGAAAATTATTTTCCTGTGCCCCTGTCGAGCAGAGCCACAGAAGTGATCCCTGGGGTGAATTTCCCATCCAATCATCAAGATTTTTCTTGAAGAGTGCTAATGAGGAGCTCTGTTTGACATATATAGATAGTCTGTTCCAGAGTATGAGAAGTCTCTGGGACAGGAATCTATCCCTCCAGCATGTTCTGTTTATTGTGGTGACAAGGTTTAGGTCCCTAGAGCGTGTAGCTCGGAGGGATTGGGATTTCTTTAAGTGGAGCATGTCCAACAGCTCTGGGTTTGACATAGCTTTGTATGTTAGGCAGAGATCGCCTCTGAGTAGGCGATATGCAATGGAGTAAAGCTGTAGTTTTTTGAGACAGTCTGCGTAGGGCATCTGTTTGAGGCCAGTAATCCTCTTTGTGAGGTACTTCTGTGGTCTTTCCAGTTGTTGTAGATGTCTTGTGAGGTACATACCAAAAGGGGCATTGTACTCTATAATGGGTCTAATGAGTGATGAGAAGAGGGGAACAATGACCTCTTTTTTTCTGGATGAGAATCATTTTGTGATGAGATGAGCCACGTAGAAGGATTTCCTGACCACTTTGGCGATGTGATTATCAAAGGAGAGACTACTGTCCACCTGTGTCCCAAGGTCTCATCACATTTTCGGCATTAAGTAGACTACCAGCTATGTGGTAGTTCATGGGTACAGAGTTTTTACCAAAGGGGATGACAATACACTTTTTGGCACTGAGCTTCAGGCCATGGCTTTGACACCAGGTATCTGTCTCGGTGAGGCCCTTTTGTAGTTTGTCCACATCGTCAGGAGTTTCAATTATGGCTCCTAGTTTGCAGTCATCTGCAAACTTTGTTAACCAAAGACCTTTTGTGTTAGCCTGCACTTCAGAGAAGTAGATACCAAACTGGAGAGGACCCAGGACTGAACCCTGTGGTACTCCACTTGTCACTGGTCTGAAGTCGGATTTGGAATCCGCTACTTTCACAGTGTGGGTTCTGTCCGTGAGCCAGTTGGCAACCCATCTTGTGACACAGGGATTTATACCTAGTTTAGTGAGCTTATCTATAATTCCAGAGTGGGGGATGGTGTCGAAAGCCTTGGCGAGATCTAGATAAGCTGTGTGAACCAGTGATGTTATATACTTTGCATTGTGGACACAAGGCATACATCTGACATATGGTGCCAAGAAGGGCCTAAGGCTTTGGTATGCTGGCCAGACATATGGCTATCCCCTGTAGGATATCCCTTTAGTAAGGAATACTGCAACAGTGATAATGAAGGACATCTAGGGACTGTGGCAGTGAACACACCTTAACAGAGGCAGTGAGGACACCAGTATAAGCAACAGAGGCAAAACTCCCATGAATGTGGTAGTGGTATTTTTGCAGTAGGTATTGGGTTGAGAAAGGATAACTTCCTATGGGTGAGCCCAACTCAAAAGCTATTATGAAGAAAGGATAGCAACAACTTCAGTTTGTACTTGCACACTGCATGAAATATCTTTTGTGCAACATGTTGTAAGCTAGTAATACAATTAACTCATTCACTCCAATAAGCTCAGGAAGTTTGAACTGTAACTTCCAATGGGCGGAGCCTAAGTCTTTTGACAGAATCAAATTATGTCCTCACATTTCAAACTAATTTGCATATCTCTGGAACCACAGTGGTTATGAAAGAAGCAAGAATTGCAAACGCTTCATCACAAACTATTTTTATAGAGGTAGCATTCTTTAGGTTCTAGGTCTTAAACCAAATTTTATACGTCACAGTAAACACAGTAACTATTAGGTTCATAGGTGGGTACTAGGCTATCTGCCCAAAGGCATTTATAAGCCTAGCCAGAATGTGTTGACTTTCGCCACCCCTTTAGATTAGTTCCCTGTGCCTCTGTCCAGCACAGCCACGGAAGTGATCCCCGAGGTAAACTTTCTGTTTCCCATCAGCTCGTCAAGGTTTCCTTTGAAGAGTGTTAGCGAGGAGCTCTGCCTAATGTAGAGTGGGATCTTGTTCAAAAGCATGGGAAGTCTCTGGCGCAGGAATCTATCCCTCCAGCACGTCCTACTTTTTGTTGTGGTGAGGTTTAGATCTCTAGAGCATGTGGCTCGAGGGGATAAGGTTTTCTTTAAGTGGAGCATGTCCATCAATTCTGGGTTGGACATGGCCTTGTACGTCATGCAGAGATCACCTCTGAGTAGGCAGTATGCAACCGAGTACAACTGTAGTTTCTTCAGTCGAGCTTCATAGGGCATCTGAGGCCACTGATCCTCTTGGTGAGGTACTTCTGTGGTCTTTCCAGCTGTTGCAGGTGTCTTGTAAGGTATATCCCAAATGGGGCATTGTACTCTATGATGGGTCTGATGAGTGGTGAGTAGAGGGGCACAATGACCTCTTTTAATCTGGATGCGAACCCTTTTGTGATTAGGCGGGCCACTTAGAAGGATTTTCTAACCACTTTGGCAATGTGATTATCAAAGGTGAGATTAGTATCTACTTGGGTCCCCAGATCCCTTATTACGTCTTCCGTATTTAGGGGACTACCACCTATGTGGTAGTTTGTGGGTACTTAGTTTTTTCCAAAGGGGATGACTATGCACTTTTTGGCATTTAGCTTGAGGCCATGATTTTGACACCAGGTATCCGTCTCAGTGAGACCCTTTTCGAGGATGTCTGTGTCAGCTGGAGAGTCTATTATAGCCCCTAGTTTGCAGTCTTCTGCGAACTTGGTCAGCCATAGTCCTCCTGTGCTTGCCTGTACCTCTGAGAAGTATACGCCATACAGGAAGTGTCCTAGGAGTGAGCCCTGGGGAGCGCCACTTGTAACCGGTTTAGAGTCGGACCTAGTTCCCGCAACTCTCACCATGTGGGTTCTGTCCGTGAGCCAGTTGGCAACCCATCTTGTGACGTAGGGGTTATGTTCAGGCTGATGAGCATGTCTATAATACCGAATGGGGAATGGCGTTGAAGGCCTTAGCGAGGTCTATGTAGGCTGTATGTACCACCTTTCCCTTGTCTATAGCCTTGTAACTGTCTCAAAGAAGTCCACCAGGTTCAGCAGGCATGATTTGCCGTTAACAAAGCCAAACTGGGTGGGGGTCCAGTGTTTGGAGGTTCCCAATATCTCTGTTAATGAGTTACATGATGATGCACTCCATAGCCTTACAGACCAAGCTAGTCAGGCTTATAGGGCAACAGTTCCCGGGGTATGTTGTGGCTCAACCTTTGCGGAGCGGAATAACCATTGCTGTGTGCCACTCTATGGGTATGTAGCCTGTGGTGAGGCTGAATTTGAACAGTGTGTTTAGGTGAGGGGTTTGTTCGTCTTTGAGCTCGTGTAGCACGCAGCCTGGGACACCGTCTGGTCCATTGATGCTGTGTTTTTGGCTTTGGAGAGGGCTGTTTTAACCTGAGTGTGTGTGATTTCAGGGACTCTACATTCTTTTGGTATGGTTATGGGCCCTTTTGGGGGTGAGAGGGGGTCAAGTTTGCACTGAACCTGTCTGCCGGGATGTTGGCGATATCGGTCGGTTCAGTGTAGTTTTTGCCATTCTGCACTAACTCCGAGCAGATCTGAGCATTGCCACTTAGATTCTTGACATATCTAAAGAATGCCTTGTGATTATCTTTGGCGTCCTTGGCAATTTTTCTTTCAAAGCTCGCCTTGTATGATTTTATGAGGGATCGTAGTTTCTTGCCGATACTTGTCAGGAATGTCTTCCCTTCTTGGGGTTTTACTCTTTTCTGTACTAATTTCCTCCTTCTATTGTATAGCTTGTTTATGGCAGGAGTCCATCAGACTGGTTTTCTTTTCTTGGAGGAGTGAGTCTTGGTTTTGCTTGGGATGGCATGATCCATGCATTCTTGTAGCTGCCTGTAGAATGCATTAGTAAAGGATTTTGCAGCTTGGACAGTGTTATCCTTCAGCATGGGGGCTTTGAAACTTTCCACCTCGGTCTTAATTAACGTGAAGTTCGCTTTTGAAAAGTTTTTCAAGGTGGCTTTCTTGTCTGGGGGAGGGGGCGGAATACGGATATCCAAAGTGATTTGTTTATGGTCAGATCTAACCAGCGAGGGGTTGACCTCTGGTGTGGAACACCGTTCGCCCATGTTGGTGATGACTAGGTCCAAAATGTTGTCACCTCTGGTGGGAGTGTTGACCAGTTGAACCAGGGCGTTTGAGTTTATCAATCCTAGGAAAAGTTGGGCAAGGGAGTTAGTACTTGAGTAGTTCTCCCAGTTAATGTTTGGGTAATTGAAATCACCCAATATTAGGGTGTTTGGTAGGACCTTTATGTTTCCCAGTGTTTCCAGAAATGCAGAATGGTGGTCCTAGGACATGGTGGGTGATCTGTAGAAAGCTACAATTTGAATTGCAGCTTTGCCCATTGTTAGTTGCACGTGGATGATCTCTGAAGCATCGCGCTGTGCCACTAACCTGGAGGTGTGGATATCCTTGATGAATATGGATACGCCCCCACATTTTGTATTTCGGTTTGGGTTCTGTGGCCGAAATGTATGGTGTGAATTGTAGCCTGGTAGTGCTGGGGTGCTCTCTGGAGCCTTAAACCAGGTTTCTGTTACTGCACATATATCGATTTTCTCCATACTCAGGAGTGCCTCGAGTGCGTGCATTTTGAGATTTAGACTTCTGGCAATGAGTAGCATTACCCTCAGTTTTTTGTTACTTGCGCTATTTACGGCGGTGGGTTTGTCTTTTGAGCCTTGCCGACAAAAGGCATTATGGGGGTGCCAAGAGCCTTGGCCAGTATTCGAAAGCCTAAGGGTGACAGGTGCAAGCCGTCTCTAGCGAAGCAGTATGGCTCGTCGAGCATGTCATCCCAGGTGGACAGACGCTGGATCCCCTTTGAATGACACCAGAAACTTAGCCAATTGTTGAAAGAGAATTTTTTTCTTTATACTGTGGTATCATTCTTGGTGAGGGCAGGATGCTACTCAGGGTCAGGGTCATACTGGCCTCGACTACGTGATCAGAGAGCTCTTCCATGTCTCTTTTCATGTAGTCCAGGGGGGGTACGGCTCAGGTCATTCACACCAACATGGACAATGACATGGACAATGACAGAGTCATATTTGTACTTGTTCTGGAGTTGTGTTATGTGGCGGATCCTGGCACCCGACAGGCAGCTAACAGTAAACTTCTCATTATTCAGCCTAGTGAGTGGGGATGTCAGTGTGCCTGACTATAGAGTCACCTATTACTAGTATGCTGGGTATGTTATTTTGCCTTAAGGACTGTGATTGCATGGCACAATGGTTTTGTGAAGTATGCGTTTCATGGTTTGTGTTGGGGGGTGGAGGTTGCTTGGATGTTTGCTTTGGAGGTCTCTGTTGGTTTTGCAGATTTTTATTTAGAGCCTCTGAGTATGTTTTCATGTATTTATGTGTTTATTTTTTGCCAGTGCTGGTTTAATGGGTCTATGTAAGACTGGTGGTATGATGCAAGTATTTCCCTTCTCCTCTTGACTGTCTGATCCAGTCTTGGGTTGAGAGAGCTTAGCCTCTAGTTTAGCTGTATAAATGCATCTCTCGCATGTATTAGTGTTTGATGGTAGGAGGAGGTGTTTGTCTGTGTACATGAGGCAGTTGTAACATTGCCTCAAAATGCCCAGATTCACCAGTTGGACTAGAGAGTACACCTGCCCTTTGGACATGTCTGGATAGGTACAGTGAACTGTTTTACTGGATGCTGGTAAGGTCAAATAGAGAGCCTTGTCCTTCTGTACAGTACAGGAGGGTCTAGTGCTAGGGTTTATAAGTGCTTGCTATAAGTTTTGAGCAAGTGGTGGGCTGAAAAATTAATGGCTTGAGTGCTTAAGATGAAAGTTTGTCTAGTTCCAAGGGAAAAATTGAAGAGGAGACTTTGTGGAGCCGGGAATAGTTTTACCCTAGCTAACTGGTGCTGCCCGGCACGCAAAACCAGGCAAATACGGTATTTATAGCAGGGAAATGAAAGAGATAGAAATTAGCCCAAAATGGCCAATAAACTACTAATTTCTGGGATGAAACCACTCCTCCAGGGACAGATAGGCTGCTCAAAGCTCCCCTCTCTCACAGGTGAACTGAGAAACTTCCTTCTATCCAAGTAAGGTATGGGCAAACACAGAGATTTGTTCAGCACTAACCTGAAAACTGGACTATAGTACCTTGTAAAGGCAGGAAACAAGTGTGTGTATACACACCCCTGCTTACTAGGGTGCAAGGGAACCTTCTCCAAAAAAAGATGGCCTGGATCAGTGTTCAAGTTATACAAACAAAGCTAGATTTAGCAGGTCTGAATCTGGTCTATGCTACAGCAACAAGGTGCACCAATTTCAGAAAGAAACAGTTCAAATAAGCAGTCACAATAAGCCTGTGACCAGAAATTCCCAGCTCAGAAGGGCAGACTCCAGCCTCTCCTCCCTCAAGAGTGCAGACCACAAACCTTCTTAATTTAGAATAACTGGCCTGAAGCCCAAGTGCTTAAGTCAGAACTAATACACTTTTAGAATAGCAGACACTGGGCCTTCAATCAGCAATTCCCAGCTTAGAAAGATGTAAGTTACTTGTCCTGCCACAACAGTGCAGACCACAAACATTCTTAATGTAAAACAGCCTGTATGAAGCCCAAGTGCTTAAACCAAAAGACTTAGAACAACAGTTACAATTTAATCAGGCTACGACGAAGCAGTAATAAATGCAGCAGAATAAATAAATATGAGTATTTTTAAGAAAAGCAAAATAAAGTAAGACGAAACACAAATACAGTAAAAGCAAATGAATAAAGTGCAATTTTTTTTTTTTAAGAGCAAGAAGAAAGGAAGGAAGAACCTAAGTGGGCTGGCCTTCTCAAATCCTCTCTCTATATTAAGTAGAGTGAACACTAGACTCAGAATATGATCTAACTGTACTCAGTTAAGTGAGCAAATGAGATGGACCTAGGAGGAGTGTTCAAATACAGACTTACAGGAGGGGCGGGCAATTCCAGAGCCATCAACACAGAACAGGGAGGGAGGGTGGGGAAACTAACTGCAGTGAGACACACAACACACTGTTCTGAAACAAACAATTAGGAAACAGAAAAAATGAAAATACAGTGCTTTTAAAACTGCAAGTTTGTACTTAACAGAAGACTAAAATTCACTACTGCAAGTTTCACTTAGCTTCTGCTTGTAATGCAGATGTTTGTAGCCAAGCAAGTCTCCCAGGAGTTGAGCATAAAATGATTTCTCAAACTTTGTGGCTAGTACTTAAAGTACAGAGGAATCCCTCTAGGCTATTAAATATCAGATAACAAAGAAGTGATACCGACACCCCCTATTATAGCAAATTATTATAATATTTTGTAAACAACTTACACATCTCAGCAACCAATCAGGTTACACACATACTGTCAAGCAGCATTTTATTCATCTATCTGAGGACTTTCATATGATGCTAAGGAGTTCGGTCTGTGTTACTTGGTTGTTGAAATATTCAGAAAGATGTAACAATAATATCTATATAAATTAAAATCATAAAAACAACAGTTAATATCTCTTTACCTGCACTAGACAGAGGCCAAATATGAATGCAGTTGAGTTTGCCATTCTGTAAGCTTTAAGATGAAATCTTTTAAAAACTTGTTCATAGCAAGGTTTTGGAATTATTGATGCAAATATGAACAAGCAACATTTGACACCTAGAGGTGTCAGTAGGAGGTAACTGCAGATGCACCTGGAGGCGTCAGTTGGATGTAATAAGTCAAGAGAATGGCTTCCTCTGTTATTCCTATGGTTCAGTGGCATTTTCTTATTTCCAGGTTTGTATTGTTCAGTAGGTTATGGCATTACAAGAAAAACATTCAGGCATGGCCAGATTAAATGAATTGTATTTTACTTTAAATCATAGTGAGGTTAAGCAATAGAAATTTAGAGCCTAAAAAGACAACTGCTTACCTCAAACATGCACGTGAATTTGAATGGAGAGTACAGTTACTCTATTTATTAATTTACTTTTTTGTATGATTTTTATGCCCGTATCTGCTAATCAGCATGTCTTCCACCAATTAGGCATCACAGGGACTGCTTGCATCACTGAAAGAACCACCCAAGTCACCAGCAGGTATTCCCTCAATTGGATATTATACTGTCAGAGGGGGCCTATCATCCAAGCAACCAGCAACCATAAAGAGATTTGTGCTCTCACTGGTGCAATGTCAATCAGAGAATTTTTATTTTTATGGCTTAATTCCTCACCTGGTGACGACATGAGCACTTGCATCATTGAAAGAGCTACCCATGTTCCCTTTGTCTGCATATGCATGCTTCCCACAAGTGCTAAGAGGGGCTACCAACTGCTATCTTGGAAGTACTTGCTCAGCATCATGATGTGCCTATGCTCTCTAGTCAAGACCCTGTCACGGGAGCAGTGTCACCAACCAGGCATGCCTCTCAGCCCCTTTCCCAGCATAGGAATACCCCTCCTCACTGCCTGCACCATCAGGCATTCATGCCACCCCCTACACCACACGTGTAGGCTCATTTTCAAAGAGATAAGGAAAAACAAAATTATATTTGTATTAAAATAAACATAAAACCCAATGTGCATTAAAATACAATATACAAGTTTAAACAAAATATGCATATAAAAATAATCAAACACGCAGTATACAATGAATTCAGTTAAAAAGACACATGGCAGAAGTTGTCACACAGAATTAGGAGAAAATGCATTAGGCGTAACAGAGCATCAATAATTACAATATGTGGTAAAATTACATTTGGCCTATACATATCACTGGTATGAGGTAAAAAGTACAGTTTTGTACCTACCATAAATGTAGATGTTCGAGTGTTAACACTGCTGCAGTCATTACACTTGGGTCCCGCAGTCGGCCAGAGTTCCAAAGTCTTGGTCCGGCATCAGTTGCTGTCACTTCCGACGCCATTTTCTTCAGTTTTTCTTGCCCCAAATGCCAGGTGCCCCCAAGCAGGTAGGCAATACAAATTGCTAATAAAAAATATACATATAAAAATAACAACAATACCTTCTTTTACAAGCAAATACACCACAAAGGTTGTATAGGATAGAAAGGTATAGATAAGTCCATCTAGTTCAGAGGGGATGGAGGGAGGGTAACCTGGACTGCAGCAGTGTGAACACTCGAACATCTACATTTATGGTAGGTACAAAACTGTACTATGTTCATCGTGTTACACTGCTGCAGTCATTACACTTGGGTAGAATCCCAAAGCTAAGGTTGGGTGGCTGGTCTATAAAGAGTTAGGATTGGCTATGAGGCCCTGCAGAACTGCAGTGGCAAATCCTGCTCTGGATTTAGAGTAAAGAGGCAGGTGGTAATGCTTGGTAAAGGTGTGAACTGAACTCCAAGTTTCAGCCTCCAAATTTCCTTGGTAGGTACTCCTCTGAGAAAGGCTGTTGAAGTGGCTGTTGGCCTGGTGGAATGCGGCCTAATGGTATTTGGGACTGATTTTCCATGCTGTGTGCAGCAGTAACGTATACAGTGTCCTATCCATTTGGATACAGTCTGCTTTGAGATAGCCTTGCCCTGTGATCCTGCAGCATATGTTACGAACAGTTGCTCAGTTTTCCTGAAAGCTTTTGTTTTGTCCAAGTAGAAGCATAGCTGCCTGTGTATGTCCAAAGAATGCAGAAGTTTCTCCTCTTTATTCTGGTGGTTTGGATAAAAAGTTGGCAGATGGATGGTTTGGTTAAGAGCCACACTAGATACCACCTTTGGCATAAAGGTAGGGCTTGTCCTTAAAGAAACCCTGTCCTGATGAAAAATTATAAAAGGTTCCACCGCCATTAATGCCTGTAGCTCTGAGACTCTTCATGCTGAAGTTACTGCTAGGAGCAGAGCTGTTTTCCATGATAAAAATTTTAGATTGGCTGTATTGGCTTGTTCAGGGTTAGTTTTTCCAAAATGAAATTGAGGTCCCAAGTTGGTGTTGGTGCTCTCCGGGGCGGTCTTATGTTTTTAGCCCCTCTGAGGTACTCTTTTAGCAAGGGATGAGAGAAGAAAGGAGGATCCGTGTTGTAATGTGCTGAAATGGCAGAGGCGTGGATCTTAATTGATGAGAAGGAAAGGCCTCTGTCCAGCATCTCAGTTAAGTATTGTAAAATCTGAGGAATGTTTGGAACAAGAGGGTCAAGGTTTTGAGCCTTGTTCCAGGTGCAGAATCTCTTCCATTTTTCTGAGTAAGCTTTCTTGGTGCTAGGCCTCCTGGCCTCCAAAATGACATTCATGACAGCTTTAGAGAGAGGTGTTGCCTTTTGACTAATGAATCTGCCATGCAGCCAGGTTTAGGGTTTTGAGCTGACCGTGCAGGATCTGATTGTTTTGTTGAGTCAGAAGGTGCGGAATTTGAGGCAAAATCCATGGTGGGCCTTGAGCTAAGTAAGGAAGGGTACTAGTGCTGGTGTGGCCAGTCTGGAGCAATAAGGATCATCTGTGGTTTTTCTTGTCTGGCTTTTAGGAGTACCTTTGAAAGGAGAGGCAGTGGCGGGAAGGCATAAGCTTTTAGGTTTTCCCAGCTGATCAATAGAGCATCCACTTTCCATGCTTGCTTGTGATAAGTCTTTGTGCAGAATTTTTGTAGTTGGCAATTCAGTGGGGAGGCAAAAAGATCTATGTCTGGGCATCCCCATTTTTGCGTTACCATGCTGAAGATTTGTGGATTCAATTTCCATTCGTAAGGGTCCATGATATTTCTGCTTCGATCGTCTGCCAGAGTATTTTTCTTTCCTGGAAGGAATTGTGCTTGCAGGTGAACTTGATACGTTAGAGCTGTGTTCCACAAGGTCATGGCTTGCCTGCATAGGGGATAAGAATGAGTGCCCCCTTGCTTGTTTATGTACCACATTACTGTGGTGTTGTCTGTCTTTAATAATAATTGTCCTGGATGCAGAAGGTTCTTGAAAGCTGTTAGGGCATTTTGAACAGCCAACATCTCTTTTTGATTGATGTGAAGATGCATCTGGTCTGTGGCCCACTTGCCCTGAATGCATTTTCCTGCCATGTGTGCTCCCCAGGCGTAATCCGAAGCATCTGTTGTTAGAGTCTGCCTGGCTGTGGGTAGGGTAAAAGGCTGACCCTTGTTTAGGTGACATGCCTGTGCCCACCATCGAAACTCCTGTTGTAGGCAGGGAATCACTGGTATTACTGCTTCTAAACTGTGAGAGTGTTGAGTCCAAACACTTTTTAGGTACCATTGTAATTTCCTCATATGTAGTCTGGCATACGGTATTAGTAGTATGCAGGATGCCATGAATCCCAGGGCCTGCAGAATTTTTCTTGCAGGGAGATGGGACTTTTTTGCCAGTAGTTGAAAATAATGAGTTAGTTGAACTTGTTTGTCTGGCATGAGGTAAGCCATCTGGTCCGTTGTATTTAAGCTGGCACCCAGGAATATAATCTGTTGTGAGGGCACTAGTTTTGACTTCTTTTCGTTTACTGTGTACCCTAGAGAAATTAACAACCTTTTTACAAACGCCAGATGCTGTAGAAGAATGTCCTTTGTCTCTGCTTGAATGAGGCAGTCGTCCAGGTATGGATATATTTGAATTCCTTTTTGTCTGCAAAATGCAATTACTGGTGCCAGGCACTTTGTGAAGACCCCGGGCGCAGTAGATAAGCCAAAGGGCAGTGCAGAGAATTGGTAGTGCATTGTACCAGCTTTGAATCTGAGGCATCTTCTGCAATTTTGTCTGATAGGGATATGCAGGTATGCCTCTTTGAGGTCCAGAGTAACAAGCCAAGCCTTCTTGCCCAGCATGGGTAGAAGCTGCTGTAACTGTCAACATTTTGAATTTCGGAATATCCAGGTAAGTATTTAGAATTGAAAGGTCTAGTATGGGCCTCCAAGCCTTGTCCTTTCTGGGGACCAGGAAGAGTCTTGAGTAAAATCATTGTCCTTGTTCCTGTTGTGGTACCTTTTGAATAGCTCTCATGTCCAGGAGGGCTGAAATTTGTTTTTGTGCCTCTGCCCATTGATTTTGTGGCAGGTCTGGCATTCCTTTTAGCCTTGGTAAAGTATGAAAGTGGAACCTGTAACATTGAGACACAATATTCAGAACCCATTTGGTCTTGGGTGATTGTTTCCCAGTTTTGAAAAAAAAGTGCTAGTTTTCCCCCTAAGGGGGCTTCCAAAAGGGAAGTGCTTGGCGTACGAAGGGGAAAGTCATTGTGACTGTTTCCTGTAAGGTTGAGACTTGTCCTCACCTCCTTTTGGGGTTGAGGTGCCCAACTGTCATCGTCTGTTTGAGCCCTGGGGTTGAGATCTGCCTCTTGGGCGTCTGTATCTGCCTCTCTGTGGTCTGTCTGACACTGGAAAGGACTAATTCTTTGTTGGCCAATTTCTGCTAAATCGAGGTGGCTGTACCTCTAAGAAATCCTTGACTGTTTGCATAGATTTAGCTTTATCCTCCATTTTTTTAACACCTCTTCTGCCTTAACACCAAACAAGGTATCATGCTGTAAAGGAGCATCCAATAATTTTGCCTTAACATGATCAGGTAAACTCTGTTCTTTTAACCAAGCATGTCTTTGAATCACAGAACCTGTAACTGCGGCCCTACAAGAGGCCTCTAAAGAATCAAAACCACATTGTAGAGTATGTCTTCCCACCTGTTCAACTGCATGCAATAAATCCTGCATTTCTTTACAATCAGGAGCTTCTGAGCTTGCAAGCATTTTCTGTTTTAACTGAGCCATTAAATACTGTTGGTACCCAAGCATGTGAAACTGGCAATTTAAAGCTCTTACTGCTAAAGTTGCATAAGTGTATACTTTCTTCCCCCATCTATCCAAAGTTCTGGAATCTCTGTCAGAGGGCACTGGATTTTTTGCAATGGAAGCCTTAACCCCTTTTGGACCCTGGGAAATAGTTTCTGGATCCACCGAAGGGTTTTTATAAAGAAACTTATGAGAGTCTGGGACTCTATAACATCTATCTGGCTTGGCTGGTGCAGGGGGCAAAGAATCAGGAGATAAGCTGGATTCAGAGAACACATCATCCAGAATATCAAGCACAGGCGGAATAGCCAAGGGCCTGTGCTGAGGCAATAAAAGGAAATCCCTGAGCCTTTTCTTGGATTCTGAGTAATCCTGACTTTCCCAATGGAAATGCTCCCTCATGGTATGTAAAGTTTCCCCAAAAGAGTAATCCACAGGAGGAGAGGCTGAAGGGATAGATTCTTCAGCATCAGAGTCCTCATAGGGGGGTAGAGAGTATCCCTGGTCTGAAGAGGAATCAGATGAAATGGAAACCTGATCAGAGGAATCATAGTCTGTATCCTGCCTAGGCCTTTTCTCAGGAGAGGGATGGGAACCCCTGATTAGAGTAATGAGGTCTTCAGCCATTTTAAGCATCTGTTTTTTAGGCATGGAGGACTGTCCAGGAGAATGCTGTACTTGTTTCTTTGTCGTTAATGGTACTTTTGTCTTGGCTGTTGTTTTAATGGTAAGTTGTGAAGGTCTGAAAACACCCTCAGAAGCCGATGCCTGCTCAGAGGCTCCGGACCCATCTTAAGGATTAGTTTCCTTAGGCCCAATACCTTGAGTTTCCAGAGGCCTAGTTGTCTCCATGTGGGAGTCGGAGGCGGCCTGTGGCTCTGAGGTAGCAGGTGTCAGGGGCTGCGAAAGCGCCTCACTGAGAACCAGCGACTGGCCTAGAAGAGGTTTCGTCATCGGTTTTGGGCCTCGGATGCCTGTCTTTATCCTTGTCCTTGTGTTTTTTTCGGTATTGTGGACGTCAGTTGATCCGACGGCATAGTGTAATTGAACCTTCGGCCAAAGTAGTGCAAAGTAAAATCAAAACGTCTTTTTATAGTGCGTTTAAATCTAGCACAAAACCGACAACTAGTGACGTCGTGATCAGGGCCTAGGCATGGAATACAGTAAGAGTGGAAGTCCTTATGAGGTATTTGCTTCCCACAAGAAATATAATTATTAACTTTTTCTGACATTGGTCTGAGGCAAGAAAAAAGTTTCCCCAGTGGGGTACTTAGCTTTATTGAAGACTTCGGATCTGAAATTCGACTTCGAAAATCTCAGGAGTCGGCCGACCAGCACTTGCGAACTGCTTCTGCTTCGGGCACCGCGCGGCAAGAAAGACTGAAGAAAATGGCATCGGATGCATCTTATATACCCCTGGCGCACTGACGTCAGGGAAGAAGCGACAGCAACAGATGCCGGACCAAGACTTTGGAACTCTGGCCGACTGCGGGACCGCCTGACAGCAGGATAGCCTAAGTGTACTGACTGCAACAGTGTAACACGATGAACATCAGTGCTGGTATACAGTGCTGTACACCGAAGCCCATAGTGATTCATAAAAGACAAAGGGGCAAAACCTAATACACAGTCTTGCACCACTGCACTTGCACAGTACACTACCAAGGTTCAATCCCTCATTTAAACAAAATTCATGAAGAAAGTAGCAATGGAGTACCAGATGACTCCAATGGGGTAGACTATGGGGCAGCAACTTTGTGTTAAACAATAATTCAGAACTTGTCAACCGAGTGATCCTTCTTCCCTGCTAGTAAATTGATCAACATGCAACAGACTGGGGCTGCCTAGAGAAAAAAAATAGAGAACAACAAACAGACTTTGTTGCTTTTTAGGAAAATTGGCAACAGAGTTCTCTAGAGTGCAAGCAAATCTGTTTCCACAAGCATACATATCCCATCCCCAAATAGTGATGCTACAGAGTTCCTACCTATAATAGCTTTCATAGCACCAGCGTCTATCAATATCATTAACACATTATTGTAATAGGACCATCATGGCTAATGACTCTTTCTTTATGAGTTACAGTTGCATATGACTGAGCATAAAGAAGCACAGGAAGTCTCTGTACAAAAGTACTTTCATGTAGCACAACAAAGTACAGCGGCCGTTGGATTGCAGGGGTAGGAATGCAGCCGAACAGAGCACAGAACAGCACTGTGGACCACTATGCGCAATAATCTCTGGTATACATTGCACAGAAAGAAGCTGTCTTTTGTACATAGCCACTAGCGATTCAATCCATGTCTGTAAATCACAGTTCAGAACAACAGTATACTGAAGACACTGAGGACTTACAACTGTACACACTACAGAGGGGGTAATCAGAAAGATTGCCTCTGCAGCAATGTCAGTGCTTCACTGTTGTGCCCATGAGTCAGAGACATTCAAGTGCCACTGTGATGATGTGAGGTAATACCAGCTGTGCCAAGGCGAGTAGGACAGAGCATGTGTAACATATGCCAGCATAGCTAGCTGGAGTTTTGTAAAGAATTACATGCCATTTGAATATCAAACTGATTTGTACAGGTGCTTGTGTTAAAAATGTATTTATAAAGCTGCTTGTGTTAAAAATGCATTAATAGTGGGTCCTGCTGGACAGAAAACAAATATATACACATATGTCAGGCTGCATTGTTGCAACTGTAGAAATGTATATTTTATAACGGAGAATACTGGAAGGGAAGCGAAGGGATTAAGCTTAGACCAGCTAACATTAAGAAAAATAGCCTGAAATTAAATGACTTGGTTTAGGCCATATCTCACAGGCCTGAATGCAGCCAGATGCAATGTCTATGAAAAGCCTTTCTGCAGAAAGGGTAGAAGTGATGAAATTGTTTTATAGCTTCCAGAAGATGCATTAAGCCCTTAGCTCTATGGTGTGTATTACGACACATCTGTACCAAACCCTGGCTCCGTATCTAATGAGGGGGTAATGTGGGAACCACAGTGTCAGGTGACCAGATATGATGTCATCCCGTATCCGGCACTGAAATTGCATTTAAATACTAGTGAGAGATGTAATAGCAGCACTCAGCACTTTGTTATTACATCTGACAAGACACTGATATAACTTCATCATGCTTTGCTTTAGTAAGTAACCAGGGAATAGTAATTCTTCCGTCAGGTATGAAAGTATAGTGAGATTAGCTAAATATTATTTTTCTGTATCTGTCTGAACCTTTCCATCCGTGTTGTTTTTATTATAGTCCCAGTGAATTGAAACTCTGGTGTTCATTGTAAATATATACTCAATATTTTCATGCTTTTTTATTTTATTTATTATTAAATATAGCTATACCTTTCATTGTGGCTGGCCTTTATTAAGAAAATGTTTAACTTTTGAGAGCATTTGCATTTATTTAGTGACACTATGGCTTCACGTTCCTGAAAGTCTTGCTGCCTGGAAACACTACCATTTGTATAAGTATTAATTTTACTAAGTATAACTGGGTACCTTGGAAAGAGACTTAGAGTAGCTGGCTTAGGGGTGTTCTGGTGGTAGTGTCTATCTTATAGTCTGGGTGGAGGTGGCATAGCAGGTAAATTTGGGCCAGCCTTTATCAGGTAGGTGTGTGTGTGTATGTGTGTGTGTGCGCGAGTGTGTGTGTGCGTGCGAAAATCAAATCTCAGAGAGTATGTTTGTCTTGGAGCAAGGACACAGAGCACTGATTTCACTCAGAGGGCGGTGGAGGACTTAGCTTGAAAGACCTGGCTGAGGACTCAGCTCTGAGGTGGTCAGTATAGAGTCTTATTTGGGCCCTGGAGAGGAATTCCAGCCCCAGGACTGCAGTGTGTGTGCTTGGTGCAGACAGCAGCATCTGAAAATACTGTGTGCTTCTATTTTTCTCTCAAAGTGAACATTTCAAAACAGTGTGAGTGGTGAGGATTGAAGCTTCTTGATCACTGGCCCAGAAGAGGAAAGTACAGTTTTGTACCTACCATAAATGTAGATGTCCGATAGGTATGCATCTGCAGTCATCACATATGGGTTGTCCTGCCTCAGGCAGCCCTACGGTCGGCCGGATTCCAAAGTCTGGGTCTGGCCTCGGCTGATGTCGCACTTTCCCCGACGTCAGAGCGCCTGGGGTATAAAAGCATCAGCCGACGCCATCTTCCTCAGTTTTTCTTGCCCCAGATGCCAGGTGCCTTCTAGGAAGGCTAAATTTGGATAAATGCAATAAAATTCCAAACATTTGCAAAGATATATATATGTACATGTATATACAAACAAATACACCATAATAGATTCCCCCAGCTAGCTAAAAGAGGGGTAAGCACCCCAGGAATACCACAGAGGGGTAGGAGGGAGGGTAAACCTGACTGCAGATGCATACCTATCGGACATCTACATTTATGGTAGGTACAAAACTGTACTATGTCCTTCAAGGATGCATCTGCAGTCATCACATATGGGTAGAATACCATAGCCAAACTGGGGGTGGAGGTACTAAATGAAGGATGGTGTAGTTAAGATACCCTGCAGGACTGCCGTAGCAAAACCTGCTCTGGATCTGGAGTATAAAGGCAAATTGTAATGCTTGGCAAATGTATGCACGGAGCTCCATGTAGCAGCTTCTAAAATGTCTCTTAGGAAGGCTGTGGTGGTGGCTGTGGCTCTCGTGGAATGAGGTCTAATGTTAGCTGGCACAGTCTTTCCATGAAAGGAGTAACAAAAACGAATGCAATTTCCTATCCATTTGGAAATTAATTGTTTGGAAATTGCTTTTCCTTGTACCCCAGCAGCATATGCTACAAACAACTGGTCAGTCTTTCTGTAACTTTTAGTTCTGTCCAAGTAGTAGCGTAGTTGTCTGTGTATGTCCAGGGTGTGCAGAAGTCTCTCCCCTTTATTTTGTGGCTGTGGGAAGAATGTAGGCAAGTGAATAGCTTGGTTCAAAGATACCCTGGATACCATCTTTGGCATGAATGTAGGATTGGTCCTCAAAGAAACTCTGTCCTGATGAAAGATAAGGAATGGCTGCACCGCCATTAAAGCTTGTAGCTCAGATACTCTTCTTGCTGAGGTTATGGCCAGAAGGAAGGCAGCTTTCCAAGACAAAAACTGTACATCTGCCGATGCTGCTGGTTCGAAGGGAGAAAGTGTTAGTTTTTCCAACATGAAATTCAGGTCCCAAGTAGGTAGAGGTGATTTCCTTGGAGGATTAATGTTTTTGATTCCTCTTAGAAACTGTCTTAGTAGAGGGTGAGAGAAGACAGGTGGATTTAGATTGTATTCTGCTGAGACTGCTGAGGCATGTATCTTGATGGAAGAGTAAGACAGGCCACTGTGGGACAATTCTGCCAAATATTCCAGTATATATGCCATATTCATCACAGTCACATCTAGGCCCTTTGCTGTGTTCCAGGTGTGAAATCTTTTCCATTTTGCTGTGTATGCCTTCCTTGTGGAAGGTCGGCGAGCTTCCATAATAATATCCTTCACTCTCTGGGATAGGTTATCCTGAGGAGGAGTCATGGTATTCTCCAGGCAGTTAGCTGCAAGGTTTTCAGGTTGGAGTGTAGAGTCCTGAAATTGTGCGGTGTCAGAAGGAGTGGCCATAAGGGGAGAGGCCATGGTTTCGTCTGTGACAAGCTCTTTAACAGTGGGTACCAGTGCTGTCTTGGCCAGTTTGGGGCTATCAGGATTACTCTGGGCTGCTCTGTCCTGATCTTCAGTAGGACCTTGGTCATTAGTGGAAGAGGTGGGAAAGCATACACTGTTAGAGCTTTCCAGCTGAAAGAGAGAGCGTCCACTTTCCAAGCTTGTGGGTGGTATTGTCCTTGAGCAGAATTTCTTCAGTTGATGATTTAGGGGGGAAGCAAACAGGTCTATTTCCGGCCTTCCCCATGATTGTGTGATTTGTAAGATGATGTCTGGGTGCAGCATCCATTCCTGTGCATCCATGGTAGTTCTGCTTAAGCTGTCTGCCAGTGTATTGTCTTTCCCTGGCACGAATTGGGACTGTAGCTGTATGTTGAGTTTCAATGCCAGTTCCCATAGGTTCATTGTCAGTCTGCAAAGAGGGTAGGAATGGGTGCCTCCTTGCTTGTTTATGTACCACATAAGTGTGGTGTTGTCTGTCCTTATGAGCAGGTGGCCTTGCTGAAGGAAAGGTTTGAAGGCCTCGATTGCGTGTATCACTGCCAGCAATTCCTTTTGGTTTATGTGCATGTGCAGCTCTCTTTGTGACCATAGCCTTTGTATACATCTGTCCTCCATGTGCGCTCCCCAGCCTTGGTCTGAAGCGTCCGTGGTGATGGTTTGGTTGGTTCTTGGCTTGCTGAAGGGCAGCCCGCTGTTCGACTGGCAGGCTTGAGCCCACCACTGGAATTCCTTTTGAAGGCAAGGAATGAGTGGGATCAGAGCTTCTAAGCTGTGACTGTGCTGAGTCCATAAACTTCTTAGGTACCATTGTAATTTCCTCATATGAAGCCTTGCTTGTGGAATCAGAAGAATGCAAGATGCCATGTAACCCAGGGCCTGCAGGATTTTCCTTGCAGTCATCTGAGTTTGTCTTGTGAGATTCTGAAAGTAAACTGGTAGCTGTTCTTGTTTTTCTTCTGTGAGAAAAGCCATCTGGGTGGTTGTGTCTAGATCCGCACCCAGAAAAGTTATCCTTTGGGATGGAACCAGTCTTGATTTGTGGATGTTGACTGTATATCCCAAGGCCTGTAACAGGTGAATGGCATAGTCCAAGTCCTTTAACAAAGTTTGCTTGCTGTACGCTTGTATTAGGCAGTCGTCCAGATAAGGGTAGATTTGAATCCCCTGAAGTCTGCAGTGTGCAATTACTGATGCCAGGCATTTCGTGAATACTCTGGGCGCAGTAGATAAGCCAAAGGGCAATGCTGAGAATTGATAATGATCTGACCCTGCAAGAAATCTGAGGTGTCTTCTGCAGCTTTGTCGAACAGGGACATGCAGGTATGCCTCCTTGAGGTCTAGAGTCACCAGCCAAGACCCCTTGCCCAGCATGGGAAGGAGTTGCTGTAGAGTCAGCATTTTGAATTTTGGCACAATGAGGTACGTATTCAGTGCGGACAAGTTGAGAATAGGCCTCCATTGATTTTCTTTTCTTGGAACAAGGAATAATCTTGAGTAAAATCCCTGGCCTTGTTCTGAAAGAGGTACCTTTTCTATGGCTTTCATTTGCATTAAGTTGGTAATTTGCTTCAAAGCCTTTGCTCTCTGATTTGGTGGCAGGTTTGGCATGCCTTTTCTTTTTGGCAATGAGTGGAAATGGAACCTGTATCCTTTGTCTATTATTTGTAGTGTCCATGTGTCCCCTGTAATGCTGTGCCAATTTTTTGAGAATAAAGAAAGTTTTCCGCCCAAAGGTGCTTCTAATTGAGCCCTGGTCGGCGGAGTCAAAATAAAGTCATTGAGTCTCTCCTGGTGTAGCAGTTGTAGTTCCTGCACTACCTCTCTGGTTGAGAGGCTGCAAGTGACGGCCTCTGTAGGAGCCTCTAGCTTGCCCTCTACCTCTGGCATGTCTATTCCTGCCTCTTTGAGATCTGTCTGAGTCCGGAAAGGACCAATTCTTAGTAGGCCAATTTCTGCTGAATCTCGGTGGTTGGACTTGCAGAAAGTCTTTAACTGTTTGCACAGATTTTGCCTTTTCTTCAAATTTCTTTAAAACCTCTTGAGCCGTGGAACCAAATAATTTTTGCTTTTCCATAGGAGCATCCAAAAGCTTAGCTTTAACATGGTCTGGCAGAGAATGTTCCTTCAGCCAGGCATGCCTACGTATAACTGCACCTGTCATAGCTGATCTACATGAAGCTTCCAATGCATCATAACCACACTGCAAGAAATGGTTACTAACCTGCTGGGAGTTATGCACCAGATCCTGAAGGGATTTACGATCAAGGGGTTCAGAAGAGGACAGTTTCTTATGCAATTCATCTAGTAAATACTCTTGATACTGTATCATATGGAATTGACAGTTTAATGCCCTCATGGAAAGAGTTGCAGAAGTATACACTTTCTTACCCCATCTCTCTAATGCTCTGGACTCCCTTTCAGAGGGTAGAGGATTTTAGCAGTGGCAGCTGCAACCCCTTTAGGGCCCTGGGAAATAGTTTCTGGGTCAGCAGAGTGGGCCTTGTACAGGTGAAAATGTGAGTCCGGGACCCTGTAGTACCTATCAGGTTTGGCAGGAGCCGGAGGGAGAGAGTCAGGGGCAGTTCAAGCATCTGAGTAAACATCATCAATTACATTCAAAACAGGAGGTATAGCTAAGGGCCTGTGCTGAGGTAAATGTAAAAAGGTCCTTAATCTCTTTCTGGAATCAGAGAATTCCTGACCCTGCCATTGAAAGTGTTCTCTCATAGTGTGTAATGTTTCTCCAAATGAAAACTCTTCAGGAGGGGAGGCCGAGGGAATAGATTCTTCAGCATCAGAATCCTCGTAGGCCGAATAAGCCTCCTCCTGGTGGTCTGACAGAGCAGAGCCATCCGTGGACTCATCTGAGGACTGTGGATCAGACGGCTCAACCCTGGGCCTTTTGTCTGGAGGTGGTTGACAGCCCCTGTCCGGATGAGGTTGGGAGCCTCTAATTAATGAAATCAGATCCTCTGCTACGGTAAGAATCTGAGAGCTAGAAGAAGGTCTCCGAGAGGTAACTCTGGGAGGCAAAGCCTTAGAAAGTTTAGCAGCCTTAGCCCTAGAGAAAGCCTTAATGAACATGGAAGCAGGGGGTCTGGCTGCACCATGTGCAGGAGTAGACTTATCTAAAGTAATGGTGTCGGAAGGTTCCTGGACACCGGTATCAGTAGGTAATTCAATGACCGACTCGGCCGGGGCCTCCAGGGCCGAGGTAGTCGGTTGTGTGGTTTCGGTAGTAGGAAGCACCAAGGACTTGGTTTCAGCCGAGACTGAGACACTCGCGGTAGGCCTGACCGAGGTTTCAGCCGAAACCGCGGCCCGCGTGTGTCGGTCCTTGTCCTTCCGTTTTTTGACTAAATGCGAAGTCGGAGTCTCCGACGGCATTTTATAAGCAAAACTAGCCCCAAAAAACTCCTCTGCAAACTCTGACCGATGTCTAAGAGTTCGTTGGTTGAAGGAAGCACAGGCTGAAAAGGCCGAGACGTCGTGGTCTGGGCCTAGGTAGGGGAGGCAGTAAGAGTGGAAATCCTTATGAGGTATTTGTTTCCCACAGGTTAAACAATTATTAACTTTATCTGACATCGGCTGAGGCAAGAAAGAGTCCCCAACGGGGTACTTAGCTTTTTCGAAGTCTTCGGTAGCTGAATCACAGGAGCTGACCAACCGGCACTTGCAAACTGCTTCTGCTTCGGGCACCACGCGGCAAGAAAGACTGAGGAAGATGGCGTCGGCTGATGCCTTTATACCCCAGGCGCTCTGACGTCGGGGAAAGTGCGACATCAGCCGAGGCCAGACCCAGACTTTGGAATCCGGCCGACCGAAGGGCTGCCTGAGGCAGGACAACCCATATGTGATGACTGCAGATGCATCCTTGAAGGACATCATCACAGCCACAATAAGTAAAAGCTCATTAGTGACTAATTTTGCATATCTCTGAATGAAATGCCTAATGCTGCTGGAACAAATGCTTTAGTGCTTCACCTATCTATCCATGCAACGTTACACAGGTATACACACACACGCTGCTGTGCAGTACTTACCTGCTGTGGGGTTCTAACGCTCTCACTGATGGCACAGACAGCAGTGGGTGTGCAACATAAAATAGTGTATTGAGACGCAACAGCTGTGCTCAAAACAGAGAAGTACAGCTTGCCTCTGAAGAGCTCTGCAAGGTTATCTGGATTCCAGAGTAAAGCCCCAGGTCAGAGGACATGGCTAATTTACAACAGTACCACTCCTGTAATGTCACATTTGCATGTGGCATTATCCACTACAGTGCTACTTGTCGGAAGCTTCATACTTCTGTACTGCTACAGCAGTCTCTGAATTTCTCCCTAACAGCATACTGAGCAATCCTACTACAAACGGCTGCAGAGTGTGACATGCATTTCTGAATACCCTCCTGTGTGCATAAATACCAGGGACTATGTCAGTAGCAGGAAAATTAGAGATGAATCCATCATCCACTGGACAGGTAGAAATATATCAATAACTCACAAGTATAGTCTGAGAAGAGCTAAGATAAGGTACTAGCTGTGACAGGCTAAGTGAAGTGTGTAAATGTCTTTTAGGAAAACATAAAGAACAGCTGCACTAAGCAAAGTTAAATGTAATTATTTTTCTTAACCCTGGCTGTTTCTTTCAGTAATTCTTGCTGAATGTAAAATGTATAGAAGGTAAAAAAATGTGAACTATACAGAATAGGTAACTGTTTACAGTGAAAACGTGGTAGAGCTGTTAATAAGTGAAAATGGTATCTCAAATGTGCACACATTTGTAGTGCCTAAATGTTTACTTGGTGACTGGGTAAGTCTCTCTAAGCCAGTGTCTTCTTTTCAGGGGGAGACCCGATGTGGAATGCAAACTGTCTTGGGGAAATTTGGCCAGGACACCCCAGAACTTTCCCTACTCTGTGAGATATCTTCCCTATTTCCTGCACAGAGGCTGCGGGGAAGGAGTATGACTATGGAGGCAGCAGGACCATCATTGTCAGCAACTGATAAAGAAATATGTTGCTGCTTAAAAAAAGATCATGAGGAGATGATTCAGATGGCTGAAAAAGATAGTAAGTGAAGTAACCTTGGAAGGAGAAAGGGACGTTTTTTACATTTAAATCAGAGGTACAGAGAGGAGTGGTAAATGTGAAACAGACCGAGCCTGGAGGGTGGGATACACTTAAATTGATTCAGATGCTGCTAAATGAGCCTGATTAGGAGTCAATGGTTTCTTGGAGAGAGCAATTTTTTTCATACATTAAGCAGCATAAGGAAAGTGATGGTGGTATTAGTCAACAGGGGCAGGATGGCTTGCGGTTGGTAAGCGGTGTTAAGACTTATGCTGAAGCAGCTGGTCACCAGAAGAAGGAAGGAAGGAATCATTTTCAAAAAAACAGGATGTTGAGACCTGTGGTGAGGATATCCAGCAACAAAGTTATTGTTATTGACATATGCATTGGAACAAAATAACTACAGTGGGATTTAATATACATTTGGGTAAAGAAACTTTTTGTAACTTCACTTTTGAGACTGTGAATTTCCCACTAAGGAACTATGAAGGGAGTAATCAGAAAGGTTACCTCCGGAAAAAAAACAAGACTGCAAAAATGTTTTGAGATATATATATATATATATAGGTCCATTTGAAATGCATGAAATCTATCACTGGTTGACATCAATTTAGCTGACAAAATATGGTGGACTACACATATAGTTGACAGTTGTGTGATAGCGCACATTTTTCAAGGGTGGGGAAATATGCCCTTCCTCTAGACTGTGCGATCTCAGAGTTAGCATGTATAATTAGCGGGGGGGTGGGCTTGCCCCCTGCATAAAACAATGTTTTATTTCATTTTTTTCAGTTTTAGGTTTTGCTTACACAGAGATCATTGGCCTGAGCACGTGTAGTAGCATGTCATTGACAAAGTCAACTTTGTAAACATTGATGTGTGTGTGTGTGTGTGTGTGTGTATATATATATATATATATATATATATATATATATATATATATATATATATATATATATATAAAGATATAAATTTTACACACGCACACACATACATACATACATATATATATATATATATATATATATATATATATATATACACACACACACACACACACACACACACACACACACACACACACACACACACACACACACAGTGGATATAAAATGTGTATACACCCCTGTTAAAATGCCAGGTTTTTGTGATATAAAAAATGAGACCACAATAATCATTTCAAAACTTTTCCCACCTTTAATGTGACCTATAACCTGTACAATTCAATTGAAAAACAAATAAATCTGTTAGGGGAAAAAATATAAAAAATAAAAAACGTAAAGCTGGTTGCATAAGTGTGCACATCCTTAAACTAATACTTTGTTGAAGCACCTTTTGATTTGATATGTAGTAGGGGATCGGAGTCTAAATTGGCCACAGGTGTGAGTGTATAATATGGAAGTACAGCCGTGGCAGGGCTAACCACCCAGCGGCATGAACCTTGGCTCTAGCTGACTGTCACTGTTGAAGTGACATCCCAACCCTATGTGTAAAAATGGGAAAAGGGGTTGCGGATGGAAGGATCTCTTCTGGGTCTGGATTCTTTAACTAAAAGAAGTACCAGCAATTAATATCCTTATACTTGGCAGCTTACAGGTTGCTGGAAGGCAATTTCTGTTTCTCTTTTCAAGCCATGAAAGACCCAGTCCTAGCTTACCTTCTATTTCTTTGCAAAATCAGAGGCTCTACAAACACCTGCACTAAGGAGTTAAATCTGCGCCAACAAAGAAACCAGACTCACTGGAAAGAGATTCCTAAATAAACACATTTCTAGCCTATGGAACAAGTCACTATTACAGGTCAAACAATTATTACTTTGGTTATCTTTACGTTGATAACGGAATAGGTAGACACAAATTTACACCAATGTTAGCATGTATGGATCTGCTCAATTTGGGAGATTAGCATATAAAGTGCTTGAAAAGGATGGCAAGAATGTTTTAGTTTGCCTGGTTAAAGGTGTGTATGACAAGGCATCTTAAGTCCTTGTGATCTCTTGACTAGTATTTTCCTATGTATATGCTATTAAGGGGTATGGTGCAAAATGCCATGGTAAGAGACATGAACAGTCATTGTCAATGTCTGCTTATATCACAGTTTGATGTAGATACTGCTAGGTGTTGCTAGTAGTTACGAAAATAAGCAATATTTCCATATGTATTTAATACTTCAAAACCAAATCAATTACAAATCACTACATTGTATCAGGTGAAACCTTAGATGTTGTTTTAAAAAACTGTCATTGATATTTGTTGTAGAAATTTGTCATTGATTGTCCAAGTTGCACATCTTGAGAGATATTCAGTGTTATTTAGATTGCTAAGTATACAATCAGGCACACATTTTCATATTTATGTAAATATCTCAATAAACACAACCAGAGAGGACTTTCCTGCTGTCATGCATAGGCGCCGGAAGCTGTTGAAGACTGGGGGTGGGGGTGGCAGAGGGTGAGCGGGCACTTAGTGATCTAAAAAGGGCAATTTTTTGTAACTATTTACTACCACAACATAGGTTCACTTGGAGGACTTTTTAAGCTTAACCAATTCCCTTTTGGTGCCTGAATGTACATTTTCCAATTGGTCTTACCTATCCCATGGCTGATAATTGTATATCAGCCCTAGTGAGAATAACTGTGATCATTTCATAGATAATTTGAGGGGACCTATATAAGGGATGCAGCATTTAGGAACTGCCTCTATCCATTAGTGGCATGAGGGGGAATCCTGGAGTACATTTTCTATTACCCATCCTTAGATCCAAGTTGCATTTGAATATGGACGGATGAGCTTTGTTTTATTTTTATGGACAGTCTGTTCTGGAACAGTGGTAGTCTCTGTGATATATATCCATCTCTCCACAACATTCAGTTTAGATACCTGGACTGAGTATTTCTAATGCTACTTGACTTGCTGATGTTCAGTAGATCCATCTGTATTAGGTCAGAGGATGCCTTGTACACTAGACATGTCACCTCTAAGCACTCTGTAGGACACAGAGTATAGTAATAAATCTTTGAGGTGGTCCATGCAAGACCTATTGTTTAGGACGGTTTACTATCAAAATGTCAATCGTCCATCATCGAATGTACATACTGTCGACTCCTTTATGCGAAAGCTGTAATGCCTTCCGTTTCCTCAAGATATCGACCTAAAACCCCGAACGTCGACATTTCTGACCGCTACACCACAAAACAAGTGCTACCATGGGTCAAACGGGGGGGCAGAATTTGCATTTCGGAATATCAGTGTTCGACATCCCAACAGTCTCTGTTCGGAGTTCGCGTTAGTGGTGTCGACAAGGGGTGATCGACATTTTGATAGTAAACCATTTAGGACTTGTATCCTTTTAAGTAAGGTATTGCTGAAGGTATTCCAATTGTTGCATGGGGCTGGACAGATACATGCCAAGGCTATTATAAAAAAATGATTGACCTAATGAGAGCTTTGTAAAGGTGGACAAAAACATCTCTAGATCTAGTCACAATCAATTTGTTTATAAGCTGTGCAATATAACAAGGCTTTCTTACGACTCTGGGCACATGTTGGTCAAAAGTTAGGTCACTGTGCACACAAGTTCCCAAATGCCAAACAATTGTGTTAGTTCTCAGAGGGCATTGTCATGATTTTGACACCAGTTATTGTTTGGGACAGACCTTCCGGCATGATGGTTAAGTCATTTGGGGATTCAGTAACTGCTCCTAGCTTGCAGTCATCTCAAACTTAGCCGGCCAAAGCCCTTTGGTATTTCCTTTTACTTTTGAGACGTATATGCCAAACAGAAAAAGTCTCAGCACCGAACCCTGGGGGACTCCATTTGTGACTGGTCTCTTCCCCTATTTTGATCTCCTGTATCCTGTGAGCAAGTTGGCAATCCAGCTAGTGATGCAAGTGTTTGCTCCTACATTATTCATCTTTTGTACAACACCTGAGTAGGGGATTGTGTCAAAAGGTGTGGCCAGGTCAAGGTAATGTGGTGTGAACTATTTTACCTTCATCCACTGCTTTGATAACGAGTAAAGCTTAAAATTTGCCCATAATATTGAGTCTTTCACACTTTCCTCTGCGCTGCTTTCAAACACATTTTTAGGGTCATGCATACATGTATGCATTATTTGAATCACCTTCCTAATTGTATTAAATGATATTTCTTGTATAATACAGCACCAGTTGTTAGACTGTGTTTTTTAATTTTTAGTTTTGAACAGTCTTCTAGTAAGCAATGAAACAAAATGTATGAACCAATGACAAAACTACCCGTTTCAGAAAATTTCAACCATAAAAGCCACTCAAACTTCTGTCATTACAATCCACCAATATCAGTAAATATGCAAAAGCTCTGCAGAAGTAAGTCATCTAAATAATTCCACATTAAAGCGGTCTCTAACTAATGAAGAGGTTGCTGCTAGGAAACAACTTTATATTTCATTGTTTCATCTACAAATAAAGTGTCTGTTGCACTTGAAGAATAAATTGCCTATGTTATATTAAAAAATGTCAAGCTAATAATATTGCAATAGGGAATGGATGGCAAACTGATAATAGGTTCATAGTTACTAGGTAATTCCTCCAAAGGAGGACATTCACAGGACTGCAGCATCCACTCCCTTTAAAGTACAACACAGTACAGTATCAGCGATCCTTCTGCATACTGTGGGAGGAGAACCCACAGCCTTCTGCATCAAAAGTAAGGCTATTACCTGTTGTGCTACTAACAATGCAAACAGACTAAGCAGCACTAAACTTCTCTTCCCCTGAAGCTCTCAGCAAAACGTTTTACTTATTTAACGATTTGTTTACCAGGAAAGTTCAACTTGGAACAAAGCCAATTTTCAGCAAAGGCCCAAGGAGAAATGATCCAGATTCATGTCTTTGTAACATGGGAGGAAACCAGAGTACCCATAGGAACCCACACAAACACAGGGAGGACATACAGACTCCACACAGAGGGCACCCCAGCCAAGAATCAAACCAAAAACCTCTTGCTATGAAGCGACAACCCTACCACTGCACTATCCACTTGACATAACTAAATCTCTCAATTTCACAGCAGAAAAAATCTGGAAAAAGCCAAAATTTATTTGCGGGGGGGGGGAGGGGGGGCAAAACCAGGGACACATTTTAAATATTGCTTGCATAATCTTAGAACGTTGCTAAAATGCTGTTTTGTTGTTTTGTGTTACCATGTGTTTCCAAAAAAGATAGGGAGACTGAAACTTAAAGGGCTATCATTATTTAGTGAATTCAATTCTCACTGATTTGCCAGAAAAAACACACATTTTAAGAGGAACAGACCAAACTCCCTGGATCACAAGTGGTGGTGTAGGTAGAGAATGCAGTTTCCTGAACATAAGGTACAGGGTTTGAGCCCGAGTGACTGTAAACACACACACACACACACACACACACACACACACACACACACACACACACACACACACACACACACACACTCCTTGCCTTCCAGCCAGCATAAAAACAGACCTTGCCTTCCAGACTGCATAATAGAGCACAGCCTTGGGGGAAACCAAAACACATAAAATCTCTCCTTACTATGACTCTGGCAGGATTGATGTGATCAGGAACGCAGTAGCAGCAGGCTTGATGTAGAACATAGTTATTTCTGTGCACTTTTGTGTTTGAATTTACGTTAGCGTGCCTATAGGTCTTACAGCTGTAAAAGTGTGTGTGTGTGTGGGGGGGGGGGCGCTGCCTCCCCCTCGATCTATGGTTCCAGTGCCTATGCTGTCATGTGAAAGCTTACGTCTGGTTAACAAACGTGTTGTAATAGTACATGTCTAGGTTGCATAGTTTCCAACACAAGGCAATTTATTTACGAAAGTTTAGTGAAAAAACAGAATACTGGGTATGTGTGCATTTATGGAAAGAATACGAAAGCACTGAATATTGTCACTGTAAAGATTACTTCTTAATGATGACATTGCTGTTTGTGCAGTTGTAATAGCTTTTACTGTTCACATATTTATATTTGTTTATCTTATGCTTTTTAAGTTGATTTTTCAGAAAATACTATAGAATGCAAGGGCTTATGTAGGCTGCTAGAGGTATGACATTCCACACCACATAGATGATACTGGAGACAACCAAAGGTATGGGTGGAAGTATGGGATAATAATTAATAAATGCAGTACAAGGAGATGCCAGAACTGTTGGAAAACTGGTCATATGTTGCAAGACTCTAACATGGCTTGCAAGACTTGTAATAAATCAGGACACTTATGGTGTTATTGTGATGCAAACAAGACTACTGTGGAGCAAGAGAAAGTACAGTTGTGTACACTTACCATAAATGTAGATGTTCGAGTGTATTCACTGTTGCAGTCATTACATTTCGGTAATCCTGCTGGCAGGTTGCCTTCAGTCGGCCTGAATTCCAAAGTCTTGGGTCCTGCGTCGGCTGCTGTCGCCCCTTCCCTGATGTCAGGTCGTCAAGGTATAAAAGAAGCAGCCGACACCATTTTCTTTAGTTTTTCTTGCCTCAGATGTCAGGTGCCCCCTGAAAGGGTAGCCAAAATTTATATATATATATATATATATATGTATATATATATAAAAATACATGCACCAATATAAACTTTACCTTCATCTACAAGCAAATACACCACATAGGTTGTATAAATCAGAAAAGGAAAGATAAGTTCCAGCAGAAAAAAGGGGGGATGGCGGGTGGGTAACCTGGACTGCAACAGTGAATACACTCGAACATCTACATTTATGGTAAGTGTACACAACTGTACTATGTTCTTTGTGTTTCACTGTTGCAGTCATTACATTTGGGTACAGTCCCAAAGCTTGTAGCTTGAACTAAAGTGACTAAAGCTGTAGATGAAACATTTAGAGGTTCAGGCAGCTGATTGAGTAACACATCTTAAGGTACAGAAGGAGGAGGAGAAGTGAGAAGAAAGAAAAAAAAAGAAATTGAGAAGAAAGAAAACAATCAGTACCACCATGAGAAGGAACTGCAAACCCTTTGCCAAAAGCTTGCAATTAAGTAGGGGTGACAACCAAACTCTAGAAGCCAGGATTAGTAGTAAACTGTATCTTATTTTAAGAAGGATGATGACTGACAGCTTTATTTGATCATTTAAACATGTATGCAACCAGCATCAGACTGACACTGACATGGTGAGGTATTTAACGTCTCTGCTCATGGATAAGGGAAATGTATGCTTTGTGAAAAAAAAATGGTCGCTGACCTGTGTCATTTCTGGGAAAAATGTGACTATGTCAAGTACTGAATGGCATTTTTAATGACTCTTCAAACTGAGGCAAACTCAAGAGTATCAGTCCAACATGGTCTACAAACAACAGTCAAAACTGCATTTGCTGGGCAGGCAGTCAACTTTTTCAGGACTAATGGGGGGGGGGGGTGCAAGACTGTCTGACATTTACAGGCCCTCCCTAACTTGCCAGGTGGCTTTTTTACTTAGAGTGGTCAGCTAGGCTCAATAAAAAAAAAAATAAAAGGAAAAGCCAAAGGTGGTTTCTTAAAGGACCTCCATAGTACATGGGTCTGTTTCACTTTTCTTGTTTTCAGACAGAAACCTATCTACAAAACTAGGTATCCAGGATGGATTGTCTGAGCACCTCCATCATAAGATAAAGGTTCAGTCATGAACTCTTGTGCAGGCTGATGCCACAATCTGTTGCTCTAGTTACAGTATCAACAAAGACAAAAGTAGAACAAGCCACATGGCACCTAATTTGGGTATAAAAAATAATCTTAACCAACTTCTCCTCAATCCCAGACTCGCAGCACAGAGGGAAGAAAGCTTTTCTAGCATCTGATCTACTAAGCAGGAATGAAACCTGGTCAGGAAAGAGAGAAAGCTGAGGGATATGAGCCACAAAATCGCAGATGAGATTTCTTGCCAACCCTATCTAGTGAGTTAGCCTTCCTGATAGATGGCAAGATACAGCTTACCATGGGCATGTGTCTTTCTGGGAACCAGTGGAGTAGTACCAAGGTGCTTCAAGGCTACATATATGCCATCCTTGATGACAGGTTATATATTGTTCATCCCCAAGATGCTTACTGAGGAATTAAGAGGAAAAGAATGGCGCTACAGTACATAACACAGTGCACTTCATAAGCCTTGGGATTTGTCCAAAGGTGATGTTATCAGAGAAAAGCTGTGTCTGCCAGTGTGCATGTAGGTGGTGGGGTCTCAGTATCTTTATCTGTCTCCAAGATAATTGTCTCCAGGTCCTCTGACTCTTCCTAGGAAGTAAAGGGGTAAGGTAGACTCCTACCCTTCCCTGAAATGGCTGTTCTCATGCAAAGATGGGGTGTGTGGGGTCCAGTGTAAACCAGTTGAATTTTGGGAGTCAGGTGACAACAGAAGGGTACGCAAGGATATGACTACCAGTGGTGTCAGGGGGGACCATATAAGCCTTCGTAAAACAATGTACTGGCATCAAGTCAAGGCTCTTAAGGATGTGCTCCAATACCAAAGAAGACAGGAGCTATCTGCTCTTAAAGACCACCTAAAGTCTGGGTTTGAACTGAGCACTCTGGAAAGGAACGGTTTGGTGGACTTTCCATGACCTGGCTATTGAGGCCTTTGGACCTGAGGGAAGGTGTCGGGAGTAGTCCTTGGTCCTTAATTCTAACATTAAATATAACCTAGATGACTCACGGAAATGTATTCCCAGATATGCCCTGACACAGGCATACAAGGGACTTCCCCTTAGATCACACCCTAGATAAATTTCAACCATCAACGTTTTGAATAAGAAAATTCTCCCTCCTATGACTATGGGTGGATGGAATCAATTATTGGCACTTGTGGAAGTGCTTCATGCTGTTGTCCTATCCCAAACAGTACATGAGTGGTTCTTGGCTCCTTATCCAATGAATGAAGGTATATAAACCCTGTGTCTGGAAAAGGTTGCGCTTGTATTTATCAGGCTTTGGATGGCAAATTCATTACTGAAACTAAGCAGAAATTCCTTAAGATTCCAGCAGCAGAATAAGTTATTTCTTACACTTATTTCATTGAATTGCACTTCTGAAACGCTTATAATTTTGTTATACAGTTAATCTACTACATTTTGCACTGTTATAAAGCTTTTTTTACTGTTTCATTGCATGTATGGACTGTTTTATACTGTTTTAACTGTATTTTTCATTTCTAGATACTGTTTCTTTACTCTAATTGCATGTTTACTGAATTACTTAACTGTAAACTGCTTTTTCATACTGAGAGTTGTATTTTCTGTTTGTGAATGCTCTATCCGTGCTTTTCTGTGCATTATGATTTGTTGAGGTTTCTGCGTTCCAGTCTAGTCTGTTTGCAGTTAAAAGCATTCTATAGAGTCTGCTTGCTCCTTGATCGGTTTAAAACTTTCATTTAGTGGCTACAGCTAGGAGGATACCTGGTGGCTTTACAGTTGCCCGCCCATACTGTACATTTGATCTGTGACACTCCACCCAGTCTAGTGTCATTAGTTCATTCAATCTAATAGAGAACATTTATGAAGGCCAACCCACTCAGATTCTTACCCTTGAATTAACTTATGTTCCAGCTTTCTCCATTTCCACTTTACCGGAAAAGAAAATTCTAAGCTCGTGTCCCCCCCCCCCTTTCCTGTGACATGTCTAGTCCAGATACAGATTTGCTGTATCCAAGACTGTTTGTAAGCTCCTGAGCCCCCCCCCCCTACTTAACTAGGGTTAAACTATTCCTGGCGCCATAAAGTCTGCTCTTCAAATTTTCCCTTGCAACTAGCCAGCATTTTAGTTTTAGTACTCCAATCTGTTTCTTTGAGCTCAGCACTTGTTCAGAACTTGTTGTAAGCACTAAATAAGCTCCATACCTCTCAACCTGGAAACATAAAAAATCTGGACAGGGCCCATGAAAAATAGGTACAAACATGTACGCTGATTAACATCTAATTTGCATAGAAAATTATGTAACCCCACCCACTCCAATGGAATTGTGGGATACCAACTTTCAAACACAAACTGAAGAACAGACAGCCAAAACATGACACCAGTGTCCCCCTGCCGGCCCATTACCTGGCTATTTCACCCCATTTACCATAAACATGAATGTGTGCATACTGCTTTACTTCTACAATGATTTGGATTTTATCTTTACATTTTACAGCACAACAATGCACAACAATAATAGACATCTGGTAAACAAAGCAATACTGTCGCACAATGAAAATAGACTTGGCATTAAAACTTCTCCACCCTTGAAACTCACATTCCTTGAAACAGCACTGAAACCCACACCACATCCAAAGAAAATGCATCTGGCCAGTGGTGGATAAAGATTACCTTTGGGCTGTTTTCAAATCATTGGCCCCTTGCACACAAAACAAGAAACATACATGTGTTCTTTTCTTTGATACACCTTCCTGACTTTATTAAATTATATTCCTTGACCTTATGACCTTGTATAATACAACACACTTGTTAGAGCGCATTTTAAATTTGTTTGAACATTTTTCCAGTAGGCTGTACTGCAGGCAATGAAACAAAATGCATGACCAATAATGACAAAACTGCCCAATTCAGAACATTTCCATCATAACTTAAGTACTTCCACACCCACGCTATAAATAGAACAGTAGTGTAAGCCATAGGCAACTTGCACAACTTCTCGCACTTATTTTCAGTTTCATTTTTTTTTTGGGGGGGGGGGCAAAGGGTCAAAAAACAGGGACACATTTCATTTCTCAGCACAGCTCTCAACCTCTTAGCACAAAAAAACCTGGGCAACCTCACAAGTGGTGGTGGCTAGGGACTTTAGGCTCTTTTTACCCTGTAGCAAAGGTACATCGTTTGAGCCTGAGTACCTGTAGCCACCAGGTGCATCTCACTCACTCACACACACACACACACACACACACACACACACACACACACACACACACACACACACACACACACACACATAATACATACATACCTGGTATTTGTTAACTCTTTGTAAACAGAAAAAAAGCACACACAGATTGTGTACATACCCAGTATTTGTTAACAACTCCTTTGTAAACAGAAAAAAGCAAATAATTTTGCATGGAGCTATAGATTGGTACACTTTTAAATAAATTTATTTTAAGTTACATACCAGATTGCATGTAAGGAAGATGCTATTTTTGATAACTAGCAACCCAGTATATTTAGAATAAACTCATTTTTACATGGTCCAGTACGACACCTGAAAAGATTATTTTAATTATCTAAAATGATTACCATTAAAATGCTTTGCCATATTCCATAAGGATAAATAGCTTAAGACTTGCATAAAGCTGTAATAGCTTAATTCAGCTAATTTAATTTTCTGTAGCACAGTTAATAAAACATTACAGCACTTACCTTTTAGCTCAGTGTTAGTATCATTTGAAGACCACAGATCTAGTATATGGGCACTACTTAAGTAATTCACAGATCATGTAATGAACTAGAAAGGGGAAAACTGGTATGCCCATTTAGTTTATATACCAATTTAATGAACACAAATGTATTGCCAGCTGTCATCTCTGTGTTAAACACACAGCACCAGTAATATCCTATAAAATAGACAGTGTAATGAAACAAAGATTTTTAGCTTTTGAGCTCTTTTCCATTAAAGGTCATTGTTGCTTCATTTAGTCTTCATTTTCCATGATGTTTTTCATACACACATAAACACACACACACACACGCAAAAAAAATATCTGCAGAATTTAGAAATAATTCTTTCTGACCTGCGAAATCCTATTCCTTCCTTCCAAAGCGCACTCATTTGATGAAGCCAGAAAACACTTCCAAATCTGCCAGAATTCGAAATTCCATTCCTTCCTACCAAAGCGCTCTCGTTTGATGAAAGCATGAAGCCAGAAAAAATTATTACAGTCAGTTATCCAAGGAATGACTAGATAATATAGTTAGGTTGTATTTCCTGATCACCGGAGCACTTTCAGGTAAACAGCACATAGGGGGAAATAATATTATAAAGTGTGCAAAGTATTTCTCACTGTTCTTTCCCTGTTACTCAAATATGAACTTACAATACAGAAATAAGGGAAAAGTAGAAAAACACAATGCAGATTATGCACGACTACAGGGCAAAATGACTCGGCACAGCATTGTTACTACTGTGTTTCTGACCACATAAAAACACTTACTTAACGAACCGGCAGAGCTCTCATTTAAATAAACCGCTCACACTCGCAGATGCAGATCACCGGAAATGTGCCCTTGGAGCCTTTAAGCTCAATTCCGACAGGCTGATAGCCATGACGTCAGCTCAACATAAAATACACAGGGAAAATTAAAAATATAATAAAAACTAAAGCTGAGAAAAGTCAGAAATGGAGGGGTGCCACTCAGGAATCGTGGCACCCCAGTATTTGGACCCCAAAACTCGGTAAAAAATGAGTTATTCGGAGTTGGGAGGTATGTAAGCTATAAAGTACTACAGCACTCAACTTTCCTCACTTTTCTAGAGGAAAACAGTTTTTAGTACTTAATAAATAAGCACCAATCCAGGCATGTCTAAAGGTCAGTTCTTGGTGTTTTCTCCTGTCTACCTGATGAATCTGGGCATCTTGGGGCAATGTAGTAATTGCCTCATGTACACAGACAACCCTCTCCTCCTACCACCCAACACTACAACCTGTGAGAGATGCACTTATATAGCCAAACTGGAAGCAAAGCTCTCTTCACCAAAGACTGGACTAGACCATCAACAGTAGAAGGTAAACACATGCACCACACCTCACTCATCAAATAATCCCTCAAGACCTACACTACCAAAACGCACACAAAGAAGCACAAAACACACGCCTACATTCGCGGAGGCTCTCAATAAAAATCTGGCCAAATAACCGAGACCTCCAAACGAGAAATGCAATCAACCTCCACCCCCCCAACACACCCAAATGACACATAGCCCACAAACTCAGTGTGCCACTCAACTACAGCCCATGAGGCATAAAGTACCCAACACTCTAGTCATAGGTGACTGTATAGTCAGGCACACTGATGTTCCACTCACCAGGCTAAACAAGGAGAAAGTTACTGTCAGCTGCCTGTTGGGTGCCAGGATCCACCACATAACGCATGCACTCAGGTCACTCCACAACAAGTACAAATATGACTCTGTCATTGTCCATGTTGGTGTGAATGACATGAGACGTACCTCCCTGGACTACATGAAAAGAGACATGGAGGAGCTCTCTGATCTTGTAGCCCAGGCAGGCATGACCCTAGCCCTGAGTAGCATCCTGCCATCACCCAGAATGATACCACAGTACAAGGACAAAATGATTGACATCAACAACTGGCTAAGCTTCTGGTGTCATTCTAAGGGAATCCAGTATCTGTCTGCCTGGGGTGACATGATCGACAGACCACAATACTTTGCCAGAGATGGCCTGCACCTGTCGCCCTTGGGATTCCTGATACTGGCAAAGGCTCTTGCCACCCCTATAGTGGCTTTTTTAGGCAAGGTTCAAATGACAAATTCACCACCATAACAGGTACAAGCAAGCAAAATCTGAGGGTAATGCTACTCAATGCTAGAAGTCTAAACCTCAAAATGCACTCACTCGAGGCACTCTTTAAAATGGAGAACAAAGACATCTGTGCAGTGACAGAGACCTGGTCCAAAGCTCCAGAGAGCACCCCTGCATTACCAGGCTATAATTCATACCACACCTTTCGGCCACCTAACCTGGTCCGAAACACTAAAGGCGGTGGCGTGTCCATATTCATTAAGGATATCCACACCTCCAAGCTAGTTGCTCAGCATAATGCATCAGAGATTATCCAAGTTCAACTAACTCTGGGCAAGACCACAATCCAGATTGCAGCTTGCTACAGACCCCCCACCATGCCCCAGGATTCCCACTCCTCTTTTCTTGATACACTGGAAAATATTAGGGTACAACCCAACACCCTAATAATGGGTGATTTCAACTATCCCACCATTAACTGGGAAAACTACTCATGTACCAACACTTTTTGCTCAACGTTTTCTGGAATTCATCAATTCCAACGCCTTGGATCAATTTAACCACACCCCCACCAGGGGCAGCAATATCCTAGATCTGGTCATCACCAACATGGGTGACCAGTGTTCCACACCAGATGTCAATTCCTCGTTGGTCAGATCTGACCACAAGCTAATCACCCTAGACAGCCACATCCCGCTCCCACCCCCCATTAGGGAAACAACCGTAAAAAATTTCTCCAAAGCCAACTTCACACTTCTTAAGACAGAAGTGGCAAACTTCACGACACCCATGCAGATGGGCAATACAGGTACAACTGCTGAATCCTACACAAATGCACACTTTATAAGCACTTATGGATCATGCTATCCCTAACAGAACCAAGATGCTATCCTCCAAAAAAAGGAAGCCAATCTGGTAGTCTTCTGTCAAACAAACTCTACAACACAAGAAAGAAACTGTTGCAAAAAAAGAGTAAAATCCCATGATTGGAGGAACTCCCTGGTCAGCCTCAGTAAGAAGCTGAGATCCCTCATAAAATCCTCCAAAGCCAGTTATGAAATCAAAATTGCCACTGATTCTAAAGACAACCACAAAGCATTCTATAGCTATGTCAAGAATCTCAATGGCAACACTCAGATCTGCTCCGAGTTACAGCACAATGGCACTAAATATACAGAACCAATTGATATTGCAAACATCCTGTCAGATAGGTTCAGTGCTAACTTTACCCCCCTCTCACCCCCTAAAGGGCCCATCTCTATACCGGAAGAATGCAAAATTCCTGTAATCACAGCTGCACAGGTAAAAACCTCACTCTCCAAAGCCAAGAACACAGCATCCATGGGACCTGATCATGTAGAATGCATCCCAGGCTGCATTCTACATGAACTACAGAATGAACTGGCACCCCACCTAAGTACCATGTTCAGTCATAGCCTCACCTCAGGCTTTGTGCCCATTGAATGGCACACCGCGACGGTTATCCCACTACACAAAGGGGGAGCCATGACAGACCACGGGAACTACCACCTCATTAGCCTGACAAGCCTGGTCTGCAAGGCCGTGGAACGTATCATCATGGAACTCATAAACAAAGACATTGAAGATCTCCAAATTCTGGACCCCACACAGTTCAGGTTTGTAAAAGGCAGATCATGTCTCCTAAACCTGACAGACTTCTTTGAAGCAGTCAACAAAGCCATAGATGAGGGTAAGGTGGATCACACAGCCTATCTAGATCTTGCCAAGACGTTCAACACCATCCCCCACTCTGGAATTATAGATAAACTCACTAAACTAGGTATAAATCCCTATGTCACAAGATGGGTTGCCAACTGGCATACTGAAAGAACCCACACTGTGAAAGTAGCAGACTCCAAATCAGACTTCAGACAGTGACAAGTGGAGTACCACAGGGTTCAGTCCTGGGTCCTCTCCTGTTTGGTGTCTACTTCTCTGAAGTACAGGCTAACACCGAAGGTCTTTGGCTAACTAAGTTCACAGATGACTGCAAGCTAGGAGCCATAATCGAAACTCCTAATGATGTGGACATCCTACAAAAGAGCCTCACTGAGACAGATGCCTGGTGTCAAAGCCATAGCCTCAAGCTCAATGCCAAAAAGTGGATTGTCATCCCCTTTGGTAAAAACTCTGTACCCATGAACTACCACATAGGTGGTAGTCTACTTAACACTGAAAGTGTAATAAGAGACCTTGGGACACAGGTGGACAGTAGTCTCTCGTTTGATAATCACATTGCCACAGTGGTCAGGAAATCCTTCTACGTGGCACACCTCATCACAAAAGGGGTTTCTCATCCAGAAACAAAGAGGTCATTGTTCCCCTCTACTCATCACTCATTTGACCCATTATACAGTACAATGCCCCTTTTGGTATGTACCTCACAAGACATCTACAACAACTGGAAAGGCTGCAGAAATACCTCACAAAGAGGATTACTGGCCTCAAACTGATACCCTGCGCAGACCGTCTCGGAAAACTCCAGCTTTACTCTGTCATATATCGCCTACTCAGAGGCGATCTCTGCCTAACATACAAAGCTATGTCAAATACAGAGCTGTTGGACATGCTCCACTTAAAGATATCCCAATCCCTCTGAGCTACACGCTCTAGGGACCTAAACCTTGTCACCACAATAAACAGAACATGCTAGAGGGATAGATTCCTGTCCCAGAGACTTCCCATACTCTGGAACAGACTACCTAGCTATGTCAAACAGAGCTCCTCATTAGCACTCTTCAAAAAAAATCTTGAAGATTGGATGAAAAACAGGAAATTCACCCCAGGGATCACTTCTGCTTGACAGGGGCACAGGAAAATAATTTTCTTGGGTGGCGAAAGCCAGGGTACCTTTTTGGCTAGGCTTGTATAGGCCCTAGGGCCAATAGCCTAGTACCCACCTATGAACCTATGCAGGAACAACGGTACACTTTGGTATTTTAGCCAATGAACATGGGAACTTTTCCGCAATGCATTTAAGGACTAGGATTTAATCTGTGCAACTGGCACAAAACAACAAAGTCTCCGAGGTTAGGTGTGCTCTGTTAATGCAGCACCATTACATTACAGCATGTGCTAGCAAGAGTCGTAAGCACCTTTTTAACATCTTTAGTAAATTCATACAATTTTAATAATGACATGGATAAACAGAGTTATAGAAAATAAGACAAACCACTGCAATTATGTTTTATTAGTTTCCGCCATAACAGATATATTTCTCTACTTCAACAATCCTTCATTCCAACATCAAGTCCTGCCTTTCCTTATATTTCATTCCTTCTCCTGAACATTATTCTGTATGTATTATTCTCACCATTTCCATTTATTTCTATGTACGTTGCTCCTTCCCTTTACTTAAGATCTCTCTCTCCAATTCTTTTATCTCCTTTATAATATTCAGTACTTGGCGAAGGATGGTTTAGACTCTGTTTTCATTTTCTAGTAATTATTTTTTTAGCAGCCAATACCAATAAATTTACCAAGGTTTTACTATATTCTAGGCAATTCAGATTCTAGATCCCAGCTTAAAAGAATCGTATAGCCAGGCAGTACCTGCAAATGGTCAGTTGTGATTACAGTAAAACACAAAAACAAATGTAAAATAAAATACAATTAAATAAAATTTCCTTAGTTACACTCATTTGCTCCCCCATCATTTTGGGAATTTTTAAAATCTGCCAACTCATTACTTTCCCAAAAATACATATTCCCAATTACTTCTTTCTGTCCCATCATACTTCCAACAATTGCTATCTACCCAAGAAATTTTTTGCTGAAGGCCGTTTTGGGTATAAAATATCTATGCAAACACTAGCATGCAAAAATCCTAAACCTTATGGACTTTTCTACATATTTGGGAGCCATACAGATGTCTTCCAACTGTTCCTTTTTACACTGATTTTATATTCTCTCTTTCCAATCTTTTCTGTTGTCTTCTGTTCGATTCTTATAGCTATCATGCAATATCTTACATGCTGTACTATTTATCCATTTTTAACAGCAGCTTTGGTTCTAGACTCAACGAACAACTCAACGAAAGCTGGTCTTTCACTACCTTAACCCCTTCTCTTTGCCATTACTCTGTTATCAATCCTTGGTAGGCATAATAGTCTCTAACCTGCAGTCCAAACTTCTACTTAGCCTCATCCCACTGTTACCTTTCCCTCCTTAGTTATTTGCTCCCAATACCTTGGTTGCTTTGCTAATTTTCCAATAATAAATTAATGTCTCCTCTTATTAATTCTCTATGTCCTTGCCTGCAGTCAGCCTTACTGGTAAAATCTCCGTTCTTCATTCCGGTATTGGCTTAATTCTTGGAATAATGTCTGCTACTTTATAAATATAACACATTCAGTATGGTTGTTTTTATTCTCCTAGTGCCTTCATCCAAAATCCTACTGTCTCATTTCTTGAACCCCCCTGCCCCATTTCTCATGCCTTTCCACTTTGATCTGTAACCTCCTGCTTGCGTTATCTTTATCAGCTTTAACTAAAGTATATGTTGAAATCCTGTAGTCCTAAACCACCTTATTCTATAAGAAACAGCTTATCCCATTCAACTCTTACCCTCTTCCTATTCAAAATAAATTCTTTCAACTCTTTATTAATTATGGTATACAAATTACAGTTGTGTACACTTACCATAAATGTAGATGTTTGAGTGTATTCACTGTTGCAGTCATCACACTTGGGTTATCTGCCTGCAGGTAGCCCTCAGTCGGTCCGAATACCAGAGTCTTGGGATTTCTGCGTCGGATGCTGTCACCTCATCCATGATGTCAGGTTGTCAGGGGTATAAAACATGCAGCCAACGCCATTACTTCAGTTTTTCTTGTCCTAGATGTCAGGAGCTCCCAAAATAGGAAGCAATCAAATGGTGTGGAACACCTCCAGTAAAAAGTAAATACCATTTCCATAATATATGGCCAAAAAAGAGGGTAGGTAAAGTATAGAAAGACAGGGGGCTGGAGGGAGGGTAAAGTACAGTTGTGTACACTTACCATAAATGTAGATGTTTGAGTGTATTCACTATCAGTCATCACATTTGGGTTATCTGCCTGCAGGTAGCCCTCAGCTGGCCTGAATACCAGAGTCTTGGATTCCTGTGTCGGATGCTATCTCTTATTCCATGACTTCAAATAGTCAGGGGTATAAAACATGCAGCTGACGCCATTACATCAGTTTTTCTTGCCCCAGAATGTCAGGTGCCCCCACAATGGGAAGCAATTATATGTTATAGTACCCATCCAATAAAAAGCAAATACACCAGAATGCTTAAATACACCAAACAAGAAGGAAAGCTAGAGCCAAGAGAAGTCAGGGGGCTGGAGGGAGGGTAACCAGGACTGCAACAGTGAATACACTCGAACATCTACATTTCTGGTAAGTGTACACAACTGTACTATGTTCTTCATGTTTCACTGTTGCAGTCATCACATTTGGGTTGATTCTAAAAGCTAAGGAAAGGGAGGAGGAAGTTAGAGAGCATTAGGGACAGCTATTAAGCCCTGCAAGCCTGCACTGGCAAAACCAGCTCTGGATTTAGAAAAAAATAGGCATGTGGTAATGCTTGGTGAAGGTATGTACAGAGCTCCAGATAGCAGCTTCTAGGATGTCCCTAAGTAGGGACACCTCTCAGAAAGGCTGTAGAGGTAGATGCAGCCCTTTTGGAATGTGATCTTATCCCCTGTGGGGTAGGTTTTCCATGGTGCTTATAGCAAAAATTAATGCAATGGGCTATCCACTTAGAAATGGTTTGCCTTGAAATGGCCTTCCCCTCTGCCCCTGCAGCAAAGCCAACTAGCAGTGGTTCAGATTTTCTGAGAGGCTTAGTCCTGTCCAAATAAAACCTATGTTGTCTGTGCACATCCAAAGAGTGCAGTATTTGTTCTCCTTTGCTTTGTGGACTCGGGGAAAAGGTAGGTGAATGAATGGACTGATTAAGGGCCACACTAGACACCACCTTGGGCATAAAGGAAGGATTGGTCCTGAGGGAAACCCTGTCTGCATGGAAGATAATGAAGGGCTCCACTGCCATGAGGGCCTGTAATTCAGACACTCTTTTTGCTGAAGTGATAGCTAGAAAAAAGGCTTTTTTCCAAGAAAGGAATTTCAACTCTGCAGTTGCAGCTGGCTCAAAAGGAGGGAGAGTGAGCTTTTCCAATACAAAGTTAAGGTCTCAGGCTGGAGTAGGGGCTCTCCTGGGTGGGGGTCTTAAATCTTTGGCTCCTCTGAGGAATTGCTTTAGCAGGGGGTGAGAGAACAGGGGTGGTTCAGTATTATAATGTGCTGACATGGCAAAGGCATGAATTTTAATTGACGAGAACGATAGGCCCTTGTGGAGCATTTCTGTTAAGTACTGAAGAATATGAGGTAAGCTGGGCACCGTTGTGCCAATCCTCTGAGTCTGGCTCCAGGAAGAGTATCTTTTCCACTTTTCAGCATAGGATTTTCTAGTACTAGGCCTCCTTGCCACGAGAATGACATCTAGCACCTGCTTATTGAGGGATGCTATTGGAGAGCTCAAGGAATTAGCCAGGCTGCAAGGTTCAGGGTTTGAAGCTGAGGGTGCAGAATCTGGCCCGCCTGTTGGGACAGCAGGGAAGGGGTCCGAGGCAGGTGCCATGGTTTCAGCAGTGTCATACTGCGTAACAGGGGGTAACAGTGCTGGTGTGGCCAGTCTGGTGCAATCAGTATTGTCCTTGGTTTGTCCTGTTGGATCTTTAGCAGAACCTTCGAGAGGAGAGGCAGAGGGGGACAGGCATAAACTGAGAGGCTTTCCCAGGTAAAGGACAGGGCATCCAATTTCCAAGCTTGACTGTGGGAAGTCCTTGTGCACAATTTATCCAATTGGTAGTTCTGAGGGGAGGCAAACAGGTCTATCTCTGGAGTCCCCCCATTTGTTCCTCAAGAGTTTGAATATTTTTGGTTCCAGTTTCCACTCATGCGGGTCCATGAGATTTCTGCTTAGGCCGTCTCTGCCAGTGAATTTAGCTTGCCTGGCAGAAATTGAGCTTGTAGGTGCACTTGGTAACTCAAGGCTGTGTTCCACAGAACCATGGCTATCTGCAGAGAGGGTATGAGTGGGTTCCCCCCCTGCTTATGTACCACATGACTGTGGTGTTGTCTGTCTTTACCAATAATTGTCCTGGAAGAATGCGGTCCTTGAAGGCTGTCACTGAATTCTGTACAGCTAACATTTCTTTTTGGTTGATATGCAGGTGCATCTGTCTTGGGTTCCATTTGCCCTGAATGCCCTGCCCTGCCAAGTGAGCCCCCCATGCATAGTCTGATGCGTCTGTTGTTAGGGTTTGGGCTGCAGGGGGTAGAGTGAAAGGGAGCCCCATGTTGTGGTTGCAGGCCTCTGCCCACCAAAGAAACTCTGTCTTTATACAAGGAATGATAGGAATCATTGATTCCAGGTCCTGAGAATGGTGACACCATAGGGGTTTTTAGATACCATTGTACTTTCCTCATATGCAGTCTTGCATATGGAATTAGTAGAATAGAATAGGCCATGAACCCCAGGGCTTGCAGAATTTTCCTTGCAGATAGCTGGGTCTTTGTGGCCAGTAGTTTGAAGTAGGTTGTCAAATAAACTTGTTTTTCTGGAGTGAGGAAAGCCATCTGGGAAGTTGTATTCAAGCTCGATCCCAGGAATACAATTTATTGGCAGGGTACTAGGTGAGATTTCTTTTTGTTTATGGTGTACCCCAGTGAGTTTAGAAGTTTCTTTACAAATGCCAAATGTTTCATTAGCAATTCCTGGTTTTCTGCCTGAATCAGACTATCGTCCAAATATGGGTATATCTGAATATTTCTCTGCCTGCAAAATGCAATGGCTGGAGCTAGACACTTTGAGAATACCCTGGGCGCAGTAGATAAGCCAAAGTGAAGTGCAGATAACTGATGGTGCATGGAGCCTGCCCTGAAGCATAGGTATTTTCTGCAAGATTCCCTTATTGGAATGTGCAGGTAAGCTTCCTTTAAGTCTAAGGTTGCCAACCAGGCATCTTTGCCTAGCATAGGAAGCAGCTGTTGAAGTGTTAGCATCTTGAATTTTGGGATTAACAAAAAAGTGTTAGAGAGGTACACGATAGGATGCCAGGAGCTGTCTTTTCTGGGTACCAGGAAAAGTCTTGGATAAAAACCTTGACCCTTTTCTTCTGCTGGGAAAGGATGAATAGCCCTGACACTTAGAAGAGAGAGAACCTGCTGTTGAGCCTCTACCCACTGATTTGGCGGTAGGTCTGGCCAACCCTTAGGGGTTGGCAGGGTGTGGAAGTAGAATCTGCATCCTTGGGAAACTACATTCAAAACCCATTTGTCCTGGGTAATGAGTTCCCAGTTTTTTGCATGTAGGGCAAGCTTTCCTCCTAAGGGAGCAGGCAGCTGAGCAGGGCTTGGAAGGGTTAAGGTTAAGTCATTGTGCTATTTTCCCGTGGGGGGGGGGTCGTACTACTCCCTGCTTTGGAAGTGGGAGCCCCCCATTGCTTAGGCCTGTGTGTAGCCTGAGACTGCAACCTAGGTGGTCTGCTGTTCCTGAGTATGGACTGAGAAGGCCTGGAAGAGGCTGGAAAGGACCAATTATTTGAAGGCCAATGCCTACTAAATCTGGGAGGCTGTACTTGCAGGAAATCTTTAACAGTTTGCATAGATTTATCTTTTTCCTCCATCTTTTTGAGGACTACTTCTGCTTTGTTGCCAAACAGGCGGTCTTGGTTTAAGGGAGCATCCAGTAATTTAGGTTTAACATGATCTGGCAAGTTTTGCTCCTTAAGCCAAGCATGCCTTCTAAGTACAGACTCAGTGACAGCAGCCCTGCAAGATGCTTCTAGTCAAAATCACATTGCAAAGTATGTTTACCAACTTGTTCTGCAGAATGCATTAAATCCTGTAATTCTTTGTGTTCAGTACAGTCAGGAATCAACATCATCTTCTGTTTTAGTAGTCCCACAATATGCTGCTGGTACTTTAACATATGAAACTGGCAATTTAAAGCCCTAATGGCCAAAGTAGCAGAAGTATATACCTTCTTACCCCATCTGTCCAAGGCTCTAGAATCTCTATCAGAAGGGGTAGGGTTTTTGGCAGCAGTAGCCTTAATGCCCTTTGGTGCCTGGGAAATGGTCTCTGGATTCGCAGTAGGATTTGGGTTTTTGGCAGCAGTAGCCTTAATGCCCTTTGGTCCCTGGGAAATGGTCTCTGGATTCGCAGTAGGATTCTTGAAGAGGAACTTCTGAGAGTCAGGTACTCTGCAATACCGGTCAGGTTTTCTGGGAGCTGGAGGTAAAGTGTCTAGGGAAAGGCTAGATTCTAAGAAGGCATCATCTCCACTGTCCAGAGCAGGAGGGGATAGCTAAAAGCCTGTGTTGAGGGAGGAGTAAGAATTCCCTAAGCCTCTTTTTGGAGTCAGAGTAATCCTGGCTTTCCCAACGGAAATGCTCCCTACGAGTGTGCAAGGTTTCACCAAAAGAAAAATCCTCTGGAGGGGAAGCAGAGGGAATGGAATCCTCTGCATCAGAATCCTCATAGGTAGATAAGGGCAAATCCTGGTAATCAGAAGAAACAGAAATATCAGATTCCTGATCAGAAGAATCAGAAGGAAAATCAGTTCTAGGTCTCTTAGAGGGGGAAGGGTGGCTTCCCCTAATTAAGGTAATAAGGTCTTCAGCCATTCTAAGCATTTGTTTTTTAGGCATATGGACCTGAGCATGCGGTTTGGATGTCAGTTTTCTAGGCATGGGTCGAGTTTTAGGCCTGGATGAAGAAGATAGCGTCAGTTTAAAATGCAAGTCAGTAAGCCTGAATACACCCTCAGAAGCCGGTGCCTGCACAGTGGCTCTGGACCCATCCAAGGTAGAGACATCCGCAGGTTCCATAGTCAAAGAAGCATCTCATGGCATACCAGACTCTGAATGGGTCTCAGTAGAGGCCTGCGAATCTGAAGTAGAGTATATCAGGGGCTGCGAAAGTGCCTCAGTGAGTACCGGAGAACTGGCGACTAGCTTAACGGAAGCATCATCGGCAGTTTTGGATCTATGCGATCTGTCTCTGTCTTTATCCTTACGTTTTTTCGGAATATCGGTAGTCGGATGGCTTACCGAAGCCATTTCTGGATAGTTATACCGAGTACCAAAATAATTTACTGCAAATATAGACCAACGACAAATAGTCTGGGGGTTGAACAAGGCACAAAATCGACAGCGATGAATGTCGTGGTCTGGGCCTAAGCAAGGACTGCAGTAAGAATGAAAATCTTTATGAGGTATTTGCTATCGACAGGTAAGACAATTGTTAACCTTTACTGACATTGGTTAAGAGCAAGAAAAAGGATCCCCAATGGGGTACTTAGCTTTTTTGAAGACTTTGGTTCTAAAACTCGAAAACGAAAATTTCAGGAGTCGGCCGACTGGCACTTGTAAACTGCTTCTGCTTCAGGCACCACGCAAAAAGAAAGACTGATGTAATGGCGTCGGCTGCATGTTTTATACCCCTGATGACCTAACGTCATGGAAGAAGAGACAGCATCCGACGCACGAATCCAAGACTCTGGTATTCAGGCCGGCTGAGGGCTACCTGCAGGCAGATAACCCAAATGTGATGACTGCAACAGTGAAACACGAAGAACATCCAGGGCTGCAACAGTGAATAGAGTCGAACATCTACATTTATGGTAAGTGTACACAACTGTATTATGTTCTTCGTGTTTCACTGTTGCAGTCATCACACTTGGATTGATTCCCAAAGCTGAGGAAGGGTGGAGGCAGTCAAGAAGTAGTAGGGCTGGCTAGCAGGCCTTGTAAGACTGCTGTGGCAAATCCAGCTCTGGATTTAGAAAAGATAGGTAAGTGGTAATGCTTGCTGAAGGTGTGTACAGAACTCCAGGTTGCAGCTTCCAGGATGTCCCTGAAGAGGTTGAGGTAGTCCTAGTGGAATGAGGCCTGATCCCCTGTGGGGTAGGTTTTTAATGGTGTTTGTAGCAGAAATGGATGCAGTGTGCTATCCACTTAGAAATAGTTTGTTTCAAAATAGCCTTGCCCTCTTGCCCCTGTAGTAAAGCTGACTAGCAGCTAGTCAGATTTTCTGAAAGGTTTAGTCCTGTCAAGGTAGAACCTGAGCTGTCTGTGTACGTCCAAGGAGTGCAGGATCCTTTCTCCTTTATTCTGAGGATTAGGAAAAAAGGTTGGCAAATGGATGGATTGGTTTAAAGCCACACTGGATACCACCTTGGGCATAAATGATGGGTTAGTCCTGAGGGGAAACCCTGTCCGCGTGGAAGATAATGAAGGGTTCCACAGACACAAGGGCCTGTAACTCGGGCACTTTTCTTGCTGAAGTGACGGCTAGGAGTAAGGCTGTTTTCCAAGAGAGGAATTTTAACTCTGCTGTAGCAGCAGGCTCAAAAGGGGGAAGCGTGAGCTTCTCTAGTACAAAGTTGAGGTTCCAGGCAGGAGTGGGAGCTAGCCTTGGGCTCTTAAATTGTTAACTCCTCTCAGGAACTGTTTGATTAGAGAGAGAGAAGAGGGGTGGCTCAGTATTGTAATGAGCTGAGATGGCAGAGGCATGAATCTTAACTGATGAGAAGGACAGGCCTTTGTGGAGCAGCTCTGCTAGGTAATCTAGGATTTGAGGCAAGGAGGGCACGGCTGTGTCCTTCCCTTGACAGTGGTTCCAAGAACAGTATCTATTCCACTTTTCTGAATAGGATTTCCTAGTACTGAGCCTCCTGGCCTCAAGGATAACATCCAGCACCTGTTTACTGAGGGGTGCTGGTGATGTATTCAGGGAATAAGCCAGGCTGCCAGGTTCAGGGTTTGCAGCTGAGGATGCAAAATCTGTCCCTCCTGCTGGGACAGCAGAGAGGGGGTCTGATGTAGGTGCCAGGGTGTCACTGCTGTCAAACTGCATAGGTGTGGGTACCAGAGCTGGTGTGGCCAGTCTGGTGCAATAAGGATTGTCCTTGGCCTGTCCTGTTTGATCTTGAGGAGTACTTTTGGAAGGAGGGGCAGAGGGGTGGAAGAAATAGATTGAGAGGTTTTCGCATGTAAAGGATAGGGCATCCACTTTCCAAGCTTGGCTGTGGGGAATTCTGGTGCAAACATTAATTAGTTGATGGTTTTGGGGGGATGCAAAGAGGTCCACCTCTGGTGTCCCCACCTGTGTATTACACGTTTGAATGAGTTTGGTTCCAGTTTCCACTCGTGTGGGTCCATTAGTTTTCTGCTCAAGTCATCTGCCAGTGAATTTTGTTTGCCTAGCAGGAATTGAGCTTGCAGGTGCACTTGGTTACTTAAGGCTGTTTTCCACAGAGCCGTGGGTAACCTGCAGAGTGGGTAGGAGTGAGTTCCCCCCGTTTGTTTACGTACCACATAACTGTGGTGTTGTCTGTCTTTATCAGGAGTTGTGCTGGCAGGATAAGGTATTTGCAGGCTGTCAGTGCATTCTGTACAGCTAACATCTCTTTTTGATTGATATGCAGGTGAATTGGTCCTGGGCTCCATTTGCCTGCCATGTGAGCCCCCCATGCATAGTCTGATGAGTCTATTGTCATAATTTGGACAGCGGGGGTTGTGAGAAAGGGAGTCCCTTGTTGTGGTTGCAAGCCTCTGCCCATCAAAGGAACTCTGTCCTTAGGCAAGGAATGATAGGAATCACTGTTTCCAGGTCCTGGGAATGTTGACACCAGAAACTTTTTAAGTACCTCTGAAGTTTCCTCATTTGCAGTCTTGCATATGGAATCAGTAGAATGCAGGAGGCCATGAACCCTAGGGCTTGCAGTATTGTTCTTGCAGATAGCTGGGTTTGGGTGGCCAGTAGTTTGAAATAAGTTGTCAAATAAACCTGCTTTTCTGGAGTGAGGAATGCCATTTGGGAAGTTGTGTTCAAACTTGCTCCCAGAAATACAATCTTTTGGCTGGGTACCAGATGTGATTTCTTTTCGTTGATGGTATACCCCAGAGAAGTCAGGAGTCTCTTTACAAACGTCAGGTGCTGAAGTAGCAATTCCTGACTGTCAGCCTGAATCAGGCAATCGTCCAAGTATGGGTAAATTTGAATATTTCTCTGCCTGCAGTAAGCAATGGCTGGAGCCAGGCACTTTGTGAATACCCTGGGCGCAGTGGATAAGCCAAAGGGAAGTGCATAGAACTGACAGTGCATAAAGCCTGCCCTGAAAAGTAGATATTTCCTGCAAGATTCCCTTATGGGGATGTGCAGATAAGCTTTTTTTAAGTCTAGGGTGACTAGCCAGGAGTCCTTGGCTAGCATAGGAAGGAGCTGCTGGAGTGTAAGCATTTTGAATTTTGGTACCACCCAGAAGGTGGTTAGGGTTGACAGATCCAAAATAGGGCGCCAAGAGTTCTCTTTCCTGGGTACCAGGAACAACCTGGAGTAGAAACCCTGTCCCCTTTGCTCTGTTGGCACAGGTTGAATAGCCCTGATACTGAGAACAGAAAGTGCTAGCTTTTGGGCCTCTGTCCACTGGTTTGGAGGAAGGTCTGGCAATCCGCTTGGGGTTGGCAGAGAGTGGAAATAGAATCTGTATCCCTGGGATACAATGTTCAAGACCCATTGGTCCTGGGTAATATACTCCCAGTTTTTTGCATGTAGGGCGAGTTTTCCACCTGGGGGTGCAAGTTCTTGGGCATGGCTGGGAAGGATTAAGGACAAGTCATTGTGAACATTTTCCATAGGGGGTGGCTTACCACTCCCAGTTTTTGAGGAGGGAGCACTCCATTGTTTAGATCTGTGCATACCCTGAGACTGTAGTCTTTGTGGTCTGTTGCCCCTGGGTTTGGGCTGAGAAGGTCTGGAAGGGACTGGAAAGTACCAGTTTTTTGAAGGCCAATGCTTACCTAGGTGGCTGTATCTGTAAGAAATCTTTAACAGTTTGCATGGATTTAACTTCTTCCTCCATTTTTTAAGAACAACTTCTGCTTTAGAGCCAAAGAAACATTCTTGGTTTAATGTAGCATCAAGTAATTTTGCCTTGACATGGTCTGGCAAGATTTGTCCTTCAGCCAAGCATGCCTTCTCAGAACAGACTCAGTGACAGCAGCCCTGCAAGATGCTTCTAAGACATCAAAGCCACAATGGAAAGTATGTTTACCAACTTGGTTTGCAGAATGCATTAAGTCTTGTAAATCCTTATTTTCTGCACAATCAGGAATCAACATTTTTTGCTTAGTTAGATCAATAATATGCTGCTGGTACTTCAACATGTGAAACTGGCAATTTAAAGCCCTGATGGCAAAAGTTGCAGAGGTATATACCTTCTTACTCCATCTGTCTAGATCCCTAGAATCCCTGTCCGAAGGGGTATGGTTTTTGGCTGTAGAAGCCTTAATACCTTTAGGTCCCTGGGAAATGGTCTCTGGATCCGCAGTGGGATTTTTAAAGAAAAATTTGTGTGAGTCAGGTACTCTGTAGTATCTATCAGGCTTTCTAAGAGCAGATAGTAAAGTTTCAGGGGTAAGGCTAGATTCCATGAAGACATCATCTACAATATCCAGGACAGGGGGAATAGCTAGAGGCCTATGCTGAGTCAAGTCTAAAAATTCCCTGAGTCTCTCTTTGGACTGTGGGTAGGTTTCAACGAAAGAAAGGTCCTCTGGGGGGAGGCTGAGGGAATTGAATCCACTGCATCTGAGTCCTCATAGGTAGATAAGGGTGTGTCCTGGTAATCACAGGGGTCACAGTCATCAGACTCATGATCTGAAGAATCAGAAGGAAAATCAATTCTTTGTCTTTTAGAGGGGGGAAGGCTGGCTTCCCCTAATTAAAGTAATAAGGTCTTCAGCTATTCTAAGCATTTGTTTCTGTGGCATGGGAGCTTGAGAATGTGCTTTGGTAGTCAGTTTCCTAGGCATGGTGCCAACTCTGGGCTTGAGAAATTTGGTAGATTTAGTCATTAATGAAGTAGTCAGTTTAATACGAACATCGGAAGGTCTGACTACACCCTCAGAAGCTGGTGCCTGCATAGCGGCTCTGGACCCATCCAAGGTAAAGACATCCGCAGGTTCCATAGTCGAAGAAGCATCTTGCGGCATACTGGACTCCGAATGGGTCTCAGTAGAGGCCTGCACATCTATAGAAGCGGGTAACAGGGGCTGCGAAAGCGCCTCACTGAGTACCAGTGGACTGGCGACTAGCTTAACGGAAGCGTCGTCGGCAGTTTTGGACCTATGCAGTCTGTCTCTGTCTTTATCTTTGCATTTTTTCGGAAGATCGGTAGTCTGATGGCTTACTGAAGCCATTTCTGAATACAGAGAATGAGAGCGAAAGAATTTAGAGACAAAAATATCCCGATGATGAATAGTTTGGGCGCTGAACAGGGCACAAAACCGACAGCGAAGGACATTATGGTCTGGGTCTAAACAGGTGAAGCAGTAAGAATGAAAATCTCTGTAAAGTATTTGCTTTCCACAGGCAAGACAATTGTTAACATTTTCTGACATCGGTTAGAGCAAGAAAAAAGGATCCCCAATGGGGTACTTAGCTTTAGAAGACTTCAGGTTTGAAACTCGAAAAACAAAAATTTCAGGTAGCTGCCGACCAGCACTTGTGAACTGCTTCTGCTTCGGGATCCCGCATGACAAGGAAAGCTGATGTAATGGCATCAGCTGCGTATTTTATACCCCTGACGACCCGACATCATGGATGAGGCGACAGCATCCGACGCAGAAATTCCAAGACTTTGGTATTCGGGCCGACTTAGGGGTACCTGCAGGCAAATAACCCAAGTGTGATGACTGCAACAGTGAAACAAGAAGAACGTATTCTCCTGTGGTTAACAAAAACTCACCTGACCTGTATTAAAGCAAAAGGGACTTGAAATATTTTCACTGCTTTTATCTTACTATACATATCCATAATCAAGTGCTTCCAACTTCTCAATTTTTGTATTAATTTTTGTTTTGTTTGTTCCCCTATACATTTAGCTGCCATAACACAATTCTTTTTAATCCATACACCTAAATACTTCATCTTTTCCTATCCCCCATAGATATGGGTACTGCTGAACTAATTCATTGTATGAGTATACAGTTTCCTGCTACAGCCTTTGTTTTATTTTCATTTATTTTCTATGCTAAAAATACTTGAAACTACCTAATAATGTTCCATAACACTGAAATATTCTTTTCTGGATTTATCAAGTGGAAAATATATTTGCAAATGATTTTTCCTTATTACCATACCAGCTATATTCTTGAATTTGTAAGTCTCTCGTTTTGTTTGCCAATGGCAATAAGGATAAATCAAACAAAATGGATAAATAGACACCCCTGCCTGACTCCTTGGTTCAAACACAGCTTGTCAGAGAGGAAACTTCCCCACACCTTAATTCTTGTCTCTGATCCTTCATATATCCTTCCAAATTAACTCTAGTATTCAATCAGGGAATGCACTTGTTATACTTGCTCTAATCAAACTCCCAGCTGACTCTGTTGAGTGCCTTCTGTACATCAAGACCCATCAACATTAGCGGCTTTTTCTTGCACAATGCTCCAGGTTGGATCATCACTGTCTATTAATGTCAAATGTTTGCTTCCCAGCCACAAAACTATATTGAGCCATATCTTTCAGTTTTGGCCATGCCTTTCCACTCTCCTACCTAGCACAGACAAACATACTATAATCAGAGTTTAAAATTTAAATTGGTCTGTATGATGCTAGGTCTGACAGGGCTACATCTTCTTTGGGCAATACTGTCACCACAGCTTTCATCCAAGACATCACTACTGTTACTCCTTTTAAAATATTGTTAAGCAAATCCTCCCAAATCTTTATCATTTTCTTTCATCCTAACATTCCAGCATACACAGCAATACCATCTTTTCCTAAAGACATTTCTGTCGATAGTTATGCATCACCATTTTATCTCACCCCTTTCTGTCTTAGCTATTAATTCTTGTGTCTCATTTTCCTCTAACCTTGGCATACTTAAGTCGTCAATAAATATTTTCATTTGTGCCTTTTGTTGCTTTCTCCATGCGTCTGTTTCTCTGAAATATAACCCTACAGGATCTGTGGCTAGTTTTCTTGTCATAGGCTCCCTAAGTTTGGTAATAACCCTTTCTACATTCTGTTGCTTAATTTGTCGTGTTATGAATTTTTGTGCGCTGGAGTTATTAAAAAAAATATTCTTAATCTTTCTAAACTCCGGTATATTACTCAATCACTCATTTTTCCTTTGTACTCAGCAATTGCTCATCCTCCTCTTATTCTGTAAGATTCCCCTTCTTCTGCAATATTTTAACCTTTGATAACCCCTCTGTATAATTCCAATTACTTTTCTCATGTCTCTCTCTTATTTCTACTGTATTTCAAATTTCATTTTCATTTTATACCACACCCTAGCTCTCCTTTCTGAAGAACTGCCATCTTCCTTAATAGCAGTCAAATCAAAGCACGACACAACCCTTAAAAATTTCTCTCATATGAATAAATAAGCAGGAAAGCACAAATGTCTCATTTTTACTTCATTGCAGTTTTATCTTCTTTACTGGAGCATGATCTGAAACTGGTAATTGATGTGCTTCAGGGCTTTTAACAAAATACATATACTGTGAAATTTAATTTCTATCCAATGCAACCAGTTATTACAATGGAGAATAATAAATTAAAACTCTTGAGTTCCTGCTAGTAAATTTTCATCTTCCATTCCAAATACTCTCATATATTTCTTCATTAGATTTTCCTTTCTTGGTCCCACTGATACATACTCACTATTACACATCAAGTTCCAGCCTCATTCATAAAGAATATTCCCTGCAGAAAGCTAATTATTTCTTTCCAACTTCCCTCAAGCTCCTTAATAGTAGATGTTCATCATAAGATCACTATTGCAACAGCCTACGATATATGGGTTATATCCTGCAAAAGAAATAACAGTTGGCCAATTTCCAAAGCTTTAGTGGTAGAGAACGTGAAAGGTGAAAATAGTTCAAGGAGAGTGTTATAAAGTTAATAGGTATGCTGCCAAACTTCTAACTTGATTGCCAAAGTGTGCTCTTCTCTGTTGGCTTCCAGTGATCAGTTGGGCAGTGGATCTTCAATGCTGAGCAGATAAATACGTAACAGTTTTATTGTTAGAGGCTAGGACTACTATGTGTACTGGGTGTCATTAAAAGATATTACCTCAAAACTTTTTTTTTTTTTTGGTTACCTGTTGGGAAATACCTTCCACATTACCATTATTTGTGAGGGAAACTTTTTGCTTTTCTATCAAAATTTGTAACCAAGGAGCTTGGCTGGTGCTTTTGGTGGCTGTCATTAAAAATGTCACCTCAAAACCTAAGTGATTAGTCAGAGAGTAGGATCAACTCACCAGGATTGCACTACTGACTTGTCAGACACCTTTTTTTTTGTAGAGACATGGACTAGGCCTCTGCATCTTTGGTTCCTCCTTCCACAATCTGCAAGAAGAAAAAAAGTTATAATGCAGTCTTTAATCTTCAAGTCGGATTCCTCTTATGCCTCAACTGCCGATGAGTGACTCTGCTGTGGGCATTTCAGGTACCTCAGACCACTCATTGCTTCCTCTTGACCCCTCTGGTGTTGCTTCTTGGGAAGCCGCCAAGGACAGAAAGAAAGAAAAACACGTCTTCTGCAACTGTTTGGCTGTCTCTTTAGGAAAGAGAGAACATATTTGTCTGCATCAGAGGTGAGAGAGGACACTGTCCTTGAGGGAAGCCTCTCTGAGGAGTTTGATTCCATGGGAAGGGCCTATTCATTGGGTTGGTCTTTATAAGTTGTCTGTCTCAGGAAAAAGAAATAAAGCTAGGAATACTTTTTTCTCCTGCAGCACAGGAGAGAGGGGAGACTCGCTGAATTTTTCAGGAATTTCAGTCTTTACATTCTCAGTCTTAACTGCATTTAAAAAATGAAAAGATCTCTCTCTCTCTCTCTGATTCTTAGTCTGAGGTACAGGTCTATGCTTCTCAAGTTCCTTCTTCAAAGGATGAGGAGTCTGAGTCAGGAATGCTTTTCCTTCAGATTCTCCCATGTAAAGAGTTATCCTTTTCTGATACTACTGCCAGAACAAAGGAGTTATTTCAATAGGAGCAAAAATACACATCAGATTCCTAGTAAAGACACTGAATTCTTACAGGTGGATCTACCTCAACCTGCAGCATTCCCTCCTTACAACTAGTGACTTTTCTGACCGTCAGCCATTTGCCCTCAGAAAAATCAGATAAATTACATAAGGTTTCCTGAGACACTCTCATTCATTTTTCAAATCTTTGATAAGACCTTGCAATCACTTTTTTCTGTCAAAATAATCTTCTTCCAAACATTTTATGGCAGTTAACCCTTTTCCTTCTGACAAAGATGGTAAAACATCTGATAGGTTTGAGAAGAAAGTTTATATTTCTTCCACTTTACCACCAGTGAATTGTCAGGCTCACAAGTCCAAGGTTCTGTCTGCTTCTTTTGACAATATACAGAAGTACAATATACAGAAGTTAACTGCTGACCTTTCTTCTTCAGACGCTAAGAAATCTACATTCTGTGTCTCAGGTAAGCAAACACTCTTCAAAAACATTCTTATTGCACTGCTAATGACTGTAAATAAAGCAGCTATAATTGGGTCAAAGATGAGAAGATCTGCCTGGCTATGTTCCCAGAATACTCGGTGAATGTAGTCTGCATGCACTAGGACAAAGAACAATTACATTCCTAGATCTGGACACCATACCTTTTGATATAAGCTGTGTGATAAAAAAGGACTTCATTACGACAGTGGATGCATACTGATCAAAGGACAATTCATTATCAACATAAGTTCCTAGATCAGATTTCTAACTACAGGATCTGTTTTTTTTGGGGGGGGGTTAATGTGGTAATTACAAAAGGAGTCATTGTTGCCAAAGGATATGATTATACATTTCCTGCCATTTAGTTTCACTCCATGATTTTGGTACCGAGTATTTCTTTGGGACAGGCCATCTTGTTGAGGAGAAGATCTGCCTGGCTATGTTCCCAGAATACTCGGTGATTGTAGTCTGCATGCACTAGGACAAAGAACAATTACATTCCTGGATCTGGACACCATACTTTTTGATATAAGCTGTGTTATAAAAAAGGACTTCATTACAACAGTGGATGCATACTGATCAAAGTACAATTCATTATCAACATAAGTTCCTAGATCAAATTTCTAACTTCAGGATCTGTTTTTTTTTTTTTTTTTTGGGGGGGGGGGGGGGTTAATGTGGTAATTACAAAAGGAGTCATTGTTGCCAAAGCATATGATTATACATTTCCTGCCATTTAGTTTCAATCCATGATTTTGGTACCGACTATTTCTTTGGGACAGGCCATCTTGTAGAATCCTGGTGCCAAGTTGGCAGTCATCTACAAATTTGGTCAGCCACAATCCCTTAACATTACTTTTGAGCTCCATGATGTAAATGCTAAAGAGAAGTGTCTCAAGGATTGAACCTTAGGGTTCTCCATTAGTAACAGGTCTTTTGGAGGAGGTAGAGCTGCCCACCCTTACCACTTGTGCTCTTGTTGGGTACCACTTTGCTATACAGCAAGTTACACCGTGGTTAACATTTAGCTAGGACTTTTTTTTAAGAAGTCAACCAGAGCAAGTAGGCAGGACCTAAAGTTAACAAAACTGAACTGGGTTGGGCTGTCTCTCTGTAGATCACCTCTATCATTATCAGTTCCACAATGATTCCTCTTCAAAGCCTTATAGATAAGGCTGGTCAGGTTTATGGGTCTGTAATTATCTGGGTCTGTTTTAGCATCAACTTTGTGCAAGGAATGACTGTTGCTATACTCTATTCATCCAGTACAAAGACTGTTTAGACAGGCTACTCCACATCTTCAAGTGGGTCTGACAATTCATGTTTCAGGCTTGCCAGCAGGCAGTCTGGTATGTTATCAGGCCTCATAAACATAGTACTCTTAGCTTTAGATAATACCTTGAGAACTTCTTCTCAGGAGATTTGAGGAGGAGGTAGATGTGGGTATTTGATCTAAAAATACTGGTGGGGAGAGAGGGGGTGAAGTTGAAGCTGAATTTGCCCACTAGTAAATTGGTTACGATCTCCAAGTCTGTGTATACATAATTTACTGTTAGTTCTTCACAGTGCTGGACATTGTTTTTGAGATTTCTAAGATAGTTAAAGAAGGATTTGTAGTTAATCTTTTGCCTGGGTGGCTAGTTTTACCTCATATATGGCTTTGACTGATTTGATTAGAAGTTTAGCAAAAACATATTTTTGAGCGCAATTCGTTTTTTTCCCTTTATTATAAAGCCTGTTGATATTAAGGTTCCACCATATGTGTTTATTTTTGAATTTTGCATTGTATTTATTTCTGATGAGAACAGATGCATCTGTGCAAGTACTTACATATGAGTAGAACTTGGCAGTAAAGGATTTTGCATAAGCAACGGGATCATCAAGGTGGAAAGAGCTTCTGAATTTAGTCAAGTTCCTCACTCAATTTTGCATAGTCTCTGAATACTGAGGTATTGGACGATGCTTCTTGTTTCAGACTTAAGGTGAACATGACTGACTTGTGGTCTGATTTGACCGAGGAGGAGGTTACAATAGGCAGGGGGCAGAGCTGCTTCATAATGGTAAGGACTAAGTCCAGGATTTTATCTCCCCTGGTTCGGGTGTGGGTTAAGTTGTCCAAAGAGTTTGGATTTATGAAGTTCAGAAACTTCTGGGCATACATATTTGAGGATGCATCTGTGATGGTGGGATAGTTGAAGTCTCCTAAGCAAATTGTGTGTGGTTTTCATTTATGTTCACTTATCTGCTAGCCAGCGCCCCTTTAAATATTAATCATGATGCTTTTTATAGAAATGCATCAAAACACATTCTTCAGACAGTTCCTATTTCATGGTTGTACCAAAAGATATACAGTCTCCCACTGCTAGTACTTGCTGATTGGGGGAAAAAAAAGCAATAGCTTTAAAATTACTAGAAAGCTACCATGCTTCATGCTTTTCATTTTCTAGCTTGTTTACACAGAAAAAAATCCCTTGTGTGTAGTGTAACTTAAGAACATTTGTCTGTACTGCCGCTTGTATACAAACAGGAGATTATACTTTAGTACACACATAGCGCAATCATTACACTTTCCAAACCAGAAGCTGAATATTGCAACAGTATATTGCTTTTACCCAGCCTTCTTTATTACAGTATATACTCCAGATACTTTACAGTTGAGAAAACTTACCTTCTTTCTTTAGTATCACCAGCATAAATGGCAGTCACTGATGACACTTCTCCCAATCTCACATTTAAAACAGCTCTGCATACTAAATAGAACTACTTTAGTGTAACATGCACTTTACTTCAACATATTTGCTATATACATTTACTAAGAACAAAAAACATTTTAATATATAGAGTTATATATTCATTCCTTTTAATGTCTTTTTAAATTCTGATGGTACACTAGGAATTATGCTTTACAGTCCCGCCACCACTTTAACACAGTCAAAATTCCATTTTTTTTAAATGGAAATGACACTTCACAGATTTTTCCATTTATTTCCTACTTTCACATTACTGCTCATCTTCCTCATCATCTCGACTACCCAACACCAGTTTGTTCTGGGTTAGTAAGTCTGTGAAGAGTGGTAAGGTTGTAGTTTTCCCTTTGCTGAATGCCAGGGGGAGAGAAACCAGTGTGGCCTGGGCCAGTGACGGTCTATTAGTATCATTTGTGGCCTCTCTGTTCCCATCTTCTGTAATACTCTGGGGGTAAAAGGTATCAGTGGAAAGGCATGAAGAAAGAAGTCTGTCCATTTAAAGCTGTTAAGGTATCCACTCTCTACATCCCTCTCTGAGGAGTCCAAAAATGATGGTTCGGCAATAAGAGTAACTCAGCAATAGTTTCTATTTCCACTTGAAAATGTTTTAATAAGTAATTCTTCTTAATACTGTTAAAAAAGCATGAAACAGTACAAAAGGTCAAGCACTTTTGTCTCTGTCAATTCAGAGACTTTATCAAAGTAAAATCACATCATAAAACCAATACATAAATAGCCCTCATGTACCCCGCCCATAATGAATATTAATAAAGTTCAGTTTCATTAACACATTCCATTCAAACAAATTTTTGTAACATTACTATTTAAAAGGACATTAAAATACATATCTATATTGTCTCCAATAATCATTTAACAACATTCACTATACACCAGTATTTAAATATATACCTTATTTTAGCAAAAATCATTTTACATAATATATGAAATATAAAAGAATGAAAAAATGAAAAAGGACACAACCTACTAGAAAACTATGTAACTATACAGCTGCACATTAAATACTAAAATACTAAAATACCCCATGTTTTTTAACAGTTTTCACTTTACAAGACCTCATGTTTAACATAATATCCCCCAAATTAACATTATATTACCTAAGTAGTGACTTTAGTTTTAAAAAGGATGATATAGATAAGTCATCATTTAAGCCTGGCCATTGGGCAGCATTCACCTTTAACTGCCAAAAAGTCTCCTGTCTCTCTACTCTAAGTGACCATGGTCCACCTCTCTAAGACTTCAATAACTGCAAACTTAAATAAATGACCTTCAAATTCATTACAATGTCTTGCTAAGGCATTTGTTTCCTTCTTTTGCCCAGTATCTCTCAAATGCTCATAAATCTGACATCCTAGCTTTCTCTCGGTCTTCCTATAAAACAAACTGGACAAACCAAGCAGAAGGCACAACACACCACTTTTTTGGTTTGGCAGGTACATTTATTATTTAACTTAATACTCACCCCATTTATATTAAATGAGGAACCCTCCTTTATGTAATAGTTACAAGCACCACATTTATTCATAGAGCCCCTTGCATTCCTTACCCCGGAGTTCTCTAACATACTCTTAAGGCACCTGCCTTTCCTATATACAATCATGGGTTTATCACCAAGACACTGTCAAATGTCATTATAAGCTGTTATAACAGTCCAATTCTTAAACAAAATGTCACTGATTTGACTGCTAGCTTTGTTAAAAGAGGGGCAATAAAGGGAGACTGAAAATTATCCATTCTTCCATTATGAACTATATCCAAAAGGATGATTAGTTTCAGAAATGGAGTTCTTAGTTTGAGTAATTTCCATATATGAAGTCTCCCCCTGACTTCTGGCAAGTATAGGTCTAAAATGGCCTCTTTCCTGTTTATTAATAACCTCCATCACCACCTCATTTACTAATGAATTTGGATAACCTCTCTTCAAAAACATCTGTTTAAGTAGCTCACACTAATAAAAACACTTAAAATAAAGTCAACATCCTGGCCGCTCTAACAAATTGTCCCTTTACTATGCCCTTTTTTTGCTTATAAGGATGAGAGCTACTAAAATGAAGAAAACTATATAAGTTTTCTTTCCTAAAAAATTCAGATGTAAAAGATTTTGTTACACTATTTTTTTAATACTGTGACATCTAAATAAGAAATCTCATGATAACCAATCAGGTGTGTAAACTTTAGAAATGTGGTGGAGTTATTAATATAATCAAGGAACTCGGTAATCAACTGATTCGGCCCTTCCCAAAAAATAAATATATCATCCAAAAATCTCATACAAATTTTACAATAACTAAAAAAGGGGGAACACAACAAATATTTCCTCTCCCATTGGAGCATAACCATATTAGCCTACAAACCCCCACATGGTGACCCCATTGCTATACTTTGAACCTGTGTATAATAATCCTTTCCAAATAATATATAATTATTCTTTAACACCAATTCCAATAATTGCTTGTATACGTTAATGGTTGCTTGGGATATGCCTTTATGTAATAAGTATTCACAGACCCATTCCATACCAGTGTCAAGGGGTATAACCATGTATAAGTCATTAACATCTACTGTTATAAAAGTAGTCATCTAAGAATACTCTAAATTATTCAATCTATTTAAGAAATCCCATGTATCTTTACATAGGTTATCTTCTCCCATCACCAACATGTTCAATTTAATATCCAAACATATAGCTACAGGATATATTACAGAGCCTCTAGCATCGACAATGGGTCTTATGGCGGGATCTGATAGCTCCTTATGTATTTTAGGAAGACTGAATATTGTTGGAATTCGTGGATGGAGTATAGACAAATAATTAAATTAATCAATGGAAATACTCCCTTCAATAAACAAGTCATTCAACTCTCTCTCTCACTTTTTCAATATGACCCAATTCATTTGTTCAATTATGCTTTTCTATAAGCAGCCCCTGCTAACACATTCAACATTCTTTCATTATAATCATCCGCATTCATAACTACCATCCCACCCCCTTTATCTAGTTTTATAATTTTAATATTCCTGTTTGCTCTTAGCATAGATAATTTATTCACTTCTTCCTTCGAAAAATTATGTATACCATAATTGTTCTTAATATTTGTAACATCAATCTCACATAATTTCTCAAACATTAATAATGTAGGATGAATGGGGGGGGGGGTTAAAAGTACTGGAAATGTGTCAGGGGTCTCTGAGGAGGACTTGAGCAGAACTTACTGAGTTGCCCATTTTCTGGGGAAGAAAAAAAAATCTGTTGGCGGTACACTCCAGTTGTGTGTCAGATCCAGGAAAACCTCCTTTTTTAATATCCATTCCCTAGGGTCTAGGAGGGTTTTGCTAAGCATGTCTGCTGTCAGACTGTCCTTCCTTGGTATGTACAAAGTTTTGGATATGATTTCTAGTTGCTGTGCCATGAGCCAAACTTCCATAGTTAGTCTTTAAGAATGGTAGGAAAGTGCCCCCCCCCAACCCCCGTTTATATAATACATGACTGTGATGTAGTCTGTGAACAGTTTTAGAGGTGCTGTTGTCAACTTTTCTTGAAAACTTGTAATGCTAAAATCACTAGGATCGTCTCCTTTACAATAATTTGTTGCTTTGCATGTAGTCTGTACCAGGTCCCCTGAACCTTGAGTTGACCTACATGAGCTTCCCAGGCTAGGTTGGAGCTGTTTGTTGTCAGGGAGCTTGAAGAGATCCCCTGAGATGTTTTTTACACTTTCCTCCCACCAATGAATCCCTTTCCTTAGGCATGGTAAGAGGGGTATATTTGTCTCTACGGATTGCTGGTGGTGTGACCAACGGTTCCTGAGGAATCACTGGATCTTCCTCGTACAGCTTTGCCAATGGGATCATTAGGATGCAAGAAGCCATATAACTTAGGAGTCTCATGAATTCCCTTACATCAATGAGAGCTACTTGTTTGCTGTGGAGGTTCTTGAGCTATTCTGAAAGAAAGGAGATTTTGTCTTCTGGAAAGAATGCCTTCTGTTCAACAGAATCTATTACTGTCCCCAGGAAGGTAGTTCTGGTACTGGGGGACAGCTGTGACTTTCCGGACATTGAGGGTTAGTCCTATCTTCTGAATATGTAAGCACCAGGCTAAGTGCCTTTATGGGCCATTTTAAGCCTAAGCAATTTCTCTCAAAGGTGAGAATCAAACCCTCTAACATGTGCATCTAAGGTAAACACCTAAATCATTACATCAAGCCCCAAACCATGGTGAATTGCATGGTTGTCAAGAGTCCAGAGTGAGTTGTGGCCTGTATCAAACAATCATCTAAGTAGGGGTAAGTGTGGATCCCTCTCATCCTGCAATGGGCAAAAACTGTTGCCAAATATTTGGTAAATACTCTGGATGCAGTAGATGATCCAAACAGTAAAGCGCAAGATTTGTCATGTAATCTCTCCCTCCCTGAAAGTGCAAGAATCTCTTATGCTGATGTAAAAAATAGGAAAATGATGGCAAGTATCCAAGTCCAGAGTCACCATCAATACTCATGGAAACACAAGGGCAGTAGTCTTTGCAGAGGCAGCATTTTGAAATGTGTTAAATCTGGAGAAATTGAGAATGGATCTGGAGATTAGGAATCAGGAGTACAATCCTGTGCCTTCCTCTCCTGTGGACACTTTTTGTACGGATCCTTGAATCAACAGGTCCTGAATGAAAGGTGCAATAAATTTTCTTTGGTTCAGAGGAGTGAGTTAGATGTCTAGAAAAGGTGGAGACCTCCAGAAATGGAAGGAGTAACATTTCTTTATGATTTGCAGGACCCATTTGTCTTGAATATTTTCCCCACTGAGTGATGAAGGAAAGCCTTTCTCCTAGATTGAAGGGATAAGAAAGGGTTTTGGTAGGATTTTGGAGAGGATGTGCTGGGAGTAGTCAAAGCTGCTCCCTGGGAAGAACAGAATATTGAATCCCCAGTTCTGGAATGGGTCTCAATATGACACTTATTTTGGTGTCTGGTCCTTCTCCACTAGGTTGCTTTACTTTTTCATGTATGGAGGGAAACAGCCAGAACTTGCTTGGAGAGTTTCTATTATATCCAGGAGACTAGTAATAACTCCTTGATATATTTTATCTGCTTCCCTATTTTGTCCAGTCTCTCAAACACTTTCGCTGCAAAGAGTAACTCATTATCCAAAACAGCATCTAGGATCTCTGTTTTAATTTGTTCTGAAAGGGGCTGAGCCCTCAAGTCAGGCATGTCTGTGTGTAACTGACCCTGTGAGAGCCGTTCAGCATGATGCATCATACCCACATCTTAGTGTGTGTCTGGATAACTAGAGGGTAACGTTACATAACTCCAGGACATCTCTACAGGCTCTTGTTCTGTAACCCCTCTGCCTTGTTTTTTAATCTGTTCATATATTGACTCAAGGAATTTAAGCACATGCAACTCATAGTTTAGAGACATCTTGGCCAGGGTGGCTGAAGTACAAGTTTTCTTGCCACATCATTTGATTAGTCTACTCAGCTTGACATTTGGCAAGGGATTCTTGGCTGCTTGGCCACTAGATCCCTTGGAGGATTCTAGAGACACCACTGCCAGATCTGCCACTGACATTTTATGCAGGTACTTGTTGGATTCAAGTATTCTATAGAAGCAGTCAGGCTTCCTCGGGGTAGGTGGGAGGGAGTTGGGCTGAAAGGATATGTCTGAAAATACATCATTCAAGACTACATAAACTGGAGGAATCTCCAGAGGCCTAGGGGTATGTAGGTTCAACAGCCTGAGCCCTAGAGAATTCCCTAGACTCTCAAGTGAAGGCTTCCTTCTTTTTATGAAGGGCATCTCCAAAGGATAAATCTTCACAGGGTGAGGCTGAGGATAAGCTGTCATCTGAGTCAGAGTCTTCCTAAGTCAGAGAGGGAAGTTGCTCAACGTAAGTCAGTTCCTCCTCATCCTCTGAGTTTATAGAATTTGAATCTGTCTCAGGGAAAGTGCCCCTGTCTCTTTTCCTAGAGGAGGTTCCTGGCACAGGTTCCTTTTGCAGGGTGGGTTGCCTGGCCTTCGTAAAATTCATACAGTCCTGCACCAGCACAAGTCCTGTGGAGACTTGGGTGGAAGAGGCAGGGGGCTCAGAAGCATTGGCTGGGGCAAACGTATCTGTCTTCTGGATTTGGAAGGATAGGACTTTGGGGAAAGCAAGAGCTCATGTTGCAGGCAGGAGGCAGCAACCTCAATCTGGTTTCCTGGTAATGCTTCCCTTATAAATGGAGTGTTGAACCTACATACCCCTAGGCCTCTGGAGATTCCTCCAGTTTATGTAGTCTTGGATGATGTATTTTCAGACATATCCTTTCAGCCCAACTCCCTCCAGCACTATTCTCTTGTACCATAGCCAAATTATGGAACTCCCTCCCACCCACAATTACCTCCATACCATCATGCACCAACTTCAAAACTTTACCAACAGTGCACCTAAAACATGCTGGCTATGCCCTTGCAACTCCCACTCTAATATCACCCACCCCATCCAACAACTACCTTTCTTTCCACTCTACTAACTACCTTGATTATAGCAAGCTCAGATGCTCATAAGCCTAGTACTTATTATACAGCAGGAACTTCTTATTTTAACATTTGTTAATGTTTGTTATGTACTTCACAGATAAAGATTCTAGTTGTCTACTGATGTACTATGTTCTTCATGTGTAAATATGTTGTAAGTAATTGCTATGTAATCCAATGTAACTACTGTCTGTTTATTTTAACTGTGGAGCTTTTCTCCCGGGCCTCCGCTGAAAATGGACCAACATCCAGTCGGACACTCTTGGTCAACAAATATAAATAAATAAATAAAATAAAAACCAAGGGGATACCACCCTCATCCTCGGTCACCAAAACTCTGGAGTCAGAAGTTGTAACCTGTTTAATGGCTTCAAACTTAACAGATGTTGGTCTGGTGTCAGAATGCGAGAGACAGACCGAGTCATGGCAGCCTCTGTGGGGTCTTGCAAGGGAACTCTGGCCTAACAGGCATCGGATGAGGGGGCTTCAAAGGCAGCTCATCTGCATCAGTACGCTCAAGTCTAGGTGGAAAGTCAGACACAGAAATGTTTTCAGCCCCTCTCCTTCGGGCGTTTGTTAAGCTTTTTAGAAATGACAGCACTGGAACTGGCAGATATCATGGTGTGAGAAGGTCCTGACAATCTAACAGTTGCTGAAGGGATTCGATCCTCTGCTTGATCATCTAAGAATTAAACCTAGCACAGAACAGGCAGTTAGGGACATCATGCAGAGTCCCTAACAAAACATACAGCATGAATAATAGTCTTTGTGGGAGGTTTGTTTCCCCAGAAGAGAGGCAATTTGTTAACATGAACAAAATACAACCAGCAAACAAGATAAGAAAGGTTCTCTGGTAGTTCCAGGTGACTGATGATGATAAGGAACTGAGCCCTGTGCATCAGACTATACTGCAAGAAATAAGTGAGGATAGCACCAATTGACGTATCTCTTATACTACTGATGTCATTTGCATGGGAGATGGTGAAATACCCTGGTACTTGAGCTGGGCACAGGTTTCCACATGGCACAGATTCTCAAGACTTAGTACTGCGGAACACAGACTATGATGAACATCTGGGTATTTCAAGTCATATATTTGCCATCCCTAATAAAAGTCACCAAGGTAGGAATAAACCAGTGGCTATCTTTTTTTTCCTTTCAAAGATAAGCAACAAGACTGCTTTAAAGGAAGAGATATGCAACATAAGGGGCATTCTTGAGTGAATTGTAGGAGTATGAGTATTCCATCGAAGGAGGGGTCATTAACAGGGAAACTATAAAGAAAAGTATACTCTTTATCCCTTTCAATCTCTACTACACAGGCCACCATCTCTACAAATTTTGCCACACAATTTGAAGAACAGCCAGACAATGAAGCATGAAATGAAATTAATCAGTGCAGTCTTTCAGTGTAAAATATGATGGGAAGTAGTTTTCTTGTGCGGGCGAGTATGTGCAAGGGTTAGTATCTCAATATTCAGATATCACTGTAACAGGAAATATCCCCTCAGCCCATGGTATTAAACAGGAACATGTAAGTGAACAAGCCCATTGCCTGGACAGTATTCTGAACCCCGTTGATTGTTTTAGCTTTCTTTGAAGAATTTTCTTTCATTCACTTCCACTCAGTGAAATATTAAATTTTCTGAAATTTTTCAAAGACTCAGTAATGGCTCAAAGATCAGAAAGGGAAGGCCTCCCCCATCTGGTACCAGCAGGCCATCTCTAGCACTCCTTATGTACCGGGAGTGCAACATGGGCTTTGTGTTCATCAGACACAGAAACCAGTGTTGGTTGAACATGCAACACACAAGCTATGCAAGTAACTGAAAGTTTGTAGTCTCTTAATGACTAAAAGAAAAAAATTTCACAGACACACCTGAGCACAGACTTTTGCTTGATCAAGTACTTCAAAATTTTGTGGACAGGTTTGTAAGAGGCCTGTGTAAGATGTAGTATCAGCGTTACATCTAAATGTTCAAACCAGCTGTCACGCACTCCTTAGGCATATTTCATTCTTCGGTTAACAGTCTGAAAGCCAGCATGAGAACATGTGGCTGGAAAGAAGCTACGTTACAGTGGTGAGAATCAGTTCTAAGTCTAGAGTCCCACTAACAAGACAGCCTGATCTGCACCTTCTTGACATAAGCTCACTCCAGTGAGTACATAATGGGGACTCTCCCAAGACTGGATGCTGCAGAGGAATCCTCACATTTGATCTTTTGCCCATTAACAGTCGAAGTGTTAAGGAATGACTTCTTAACAGAGGATTAGAACATCACATTATGTCACTTGTGAAGTACTGGATGACATCTCTAGAGTAGTGGTCTCTGAAGCAGAGTTAGGAATGGCATCAGGTTTCTTAGCATTTGCCATTGACAATCCAACAGTTTTTAAACCAGACTCGCACAATTTTTTTTTTTTTACTGTAAGAAAGTTATGTTTTGAAGAACTGGTACATTCAACAGCTGTCAACAGCATGCCCTTGTCCCAAAAAGGCAGCTCTTGAGTTAGTCCTGTCCTATGATCTGGCAACAGCATTTTTGGAAAAGTTCATGGTTTTTAAACATCATGTGTGAAAGCCAAGGAAAAAAGCAGAACTGTGTGACTAGCTACAAAAAACTCATATACCACTTAACCCACATGCAAGCAATACACTGAGCCAAAGGAGAGGAACTTGTATGAGGCCCCTCCTGAGCATGGGAAACCAAAATTTTAAGAGGCAAATTGGAAAGAACACAAAGATTTCACCATTTTATACACACTGAAGAGGTTCCCTTAAATAATATCCAAGGCACTAAGTTAAGCAATCTTAATATCACGGAGTTCTGATAATAGCAGAATGCAGTTCATTACCTAATTAGCCTAATGGAACAAAACACACTGACATATTATCCAATGAAATCTCAACAATTTATTAATTTTTACTTGCACAGAGTTCAGAAAATATTTGTTACAGTGCAAGGCATACTTTGTATAAAGATGTTTTTGCAAAATATCTGAAAAGTAAAACGGAGCAATATTTCTTCTCTTTCCTGCCTATACTCCACAAAAAGAATCTTCAGCAGCTTACTGTCCTTTCTGGACACCCTAGTGCCTTACCATAAAGCCACTGGAATTCAGAATGAAAGATCTACATTTTTCAATCTGTTATCCACCTCAAGAATGTCTGTTGTGGGGCATGTTTCATACAGCCTTGCCCAAAAATCTACTACATATACAACATATGTCAAATAACTCTGCTCCCTGAATGGCTTGTTCACTATAATCAGGCATCTTCAACCAAAACAAAACACCCCAAATATCAAGAACACATTGAACTCCACAAGACTCAAAGAAATGAAAGAAAACAAAAAATAAATAAATTACATTTACAAGACATGTACCGACAAAATAAGAAGTTATGTACTCACCATAACGTTCCATGTGAGTTATTCCATCTCGCCGTCATTCTTCACTGATGGGTTCAGAGCCGATCCATCGGCTCCGACATGGCAGTTAGCAAATCTCAAGGTTTACCAGTAGCTCGAGACCAAGCCCCTTATCCCATGATGCACTGCTGGATTTATCTCAAATCTTGTTTGCTGCGAGTACCATATCCCTGTAAGAGAACTACTCTCCAAGAGAAAAGAAGGATTGAATAACCAAGGATGAGACCAGCCTCTAGGTCAACTATCAGTCAGGTGGGGGATGGAGGAAGGGACGTAAGAATGATGGCGAGATGGAACAACTCACATGGATAGTTATGGTAATACATAACTTCTTAATGTGAAGTTGTTCAATCTCGCCTTCAGTCTTCACCAATGGGTAACATCCCTAGCACCCTCATAGGTTCATAGATTATAGGTTCATAGATTAGTACTAAACTAACTGCCCTTGCGAGCCATTTTAAGCCTAGTCAATTATCTCTTGAGACTCAAACCCCACACCTTGTGTTTGTAAGGCAAACACCTTAACCATTAGGCCACCCTCCCTCAATCTCGGGTGGCTCATGGGAGTACATTCTTCAGGACTATAGACCCAAAGGAAGTCCTGTCCCTGGAGGCCTTAACAACTTTGTAATGAGTGATAAAGGTATGAGGTTTAGACCAAGTGGCTGCAGCACAAATGTTATCAAGGGACAATTTGGCTTGAAATGCAGAAGACGTAGAAACTGCTCTGGTAGAATGAGCTTTAATCTTGTGCAGTAAGGGCATATTAGCAGCTGAATAAACAAAAGTGATACAATCAGATAGCCATTTAGAAAGCGTTGTTTTAGCCACTGGTCTACCTTTTCTGGCTTCAGAAAAAGACACACAGAGCTGGTCAGATTTTCTAACATCTTTTGTTCTGTCCAAATAATATCTGAGCTGTCTGTGAACATCAAGTTTGTGCAGCATGTACTCTAATTTGTTGGAATGGTTAGGGAAGAAGACTGGCAACTCAATGACTTGGTTGATATTGGATTCTGAACAAACTTTGGGTAAAAAAGAGGGGTTTATCCTAAGAGATACTCTATCAGCATGAAAAATCAAATTAGGAGGGATGAAAGATAAGGCTTGAAGTTCTGACACTCTGCAGGCAGAAGAAATAGCCACCAGAATTAGAAGTTATGTACTCACCATAACGTTCCATCTGAGTAGGTGTATTCATTTGTCTGCAACCTGTGGGTTATGGATCCGATATCGGATCCGAACCGGCATGGTTTTCCAGCTATGGATCCAAGCTCTCAGCTCCTCCCCTCACCCATAATGCCCTGCTCTACCCTCATGACCTCAGATCGAGTTTGCCAAAGCAACAACACCCTGAAAAGGGTAACATAGAATATGCAGGAAACTGAAAGGCCAGGGGGATAGGAGGGCGGGATGGTTGCAGACAAATGAATACACCTACTCAGATGGAACGTTATGGTGAGTACATAACTTCTAAATCTGAAGTAGGATATTCATTTGTCTGCAACCTGTGGGACAGAGTCCCCAGCTACCTGAATCTTGGGCGGCCATCATGGAAGGATATTCCGGAGCACCGCTGAGCCAAAGGATGCTCTACCCCTAGATGCAAGATCCAACTTATAGTGGGAAATAAAAGTATGAGATGAAGCCCACGTGGCTGCTGCACAAATATCATCTAGAGGAATCCTAGCCTTGAAGGCTGCCGAGGTAGATACTGACCGGGTTGAATGGGCATGAACACCCTCCGGTGCGGGCCTTCCTGAAGCTTGATAAGCCAATAAGATGCACTGTGAAATCCAGCGGGACAGAGAAACTTTAGAGATTGGCTTGCCCAAATTGAATTTTGCAAAGGAAATAAACAACTGGTCGGATTGCCTATGACCAGCCGTCCTGTTCAGATAAAATCTAAGTTGCCTGTGAACATCTAATGAATGTAGCTTATATTCACCTTTGTTTTCATATTTAGGAAGAAAACAGGAAGGTTAATGGACTGATTGATGTTTGCTTCAGAAGCGACTTTAGGAAGAAAGGACGGGTTGGTCCTGAGGTAGACACGGTCCGGATGAAATACCAAGTAAGGAGGTTTAGCTGATAATGCTTGAAGCTCAGAAACTCTCTTGGCCGATGTAATGGCTACCAAAAGGCTGTCTTGTAGGACAAGAATTTGAGATCCACCGTAGCCGCTGGCTCGAAGGAGGGGCGGTCAAGGCCTGTAGGACCAGAGAGAGGTCCCAAGGAGGAACTGCTTGCTTTATAGGGGCCTGAGAAGAAAAGTACCTTTAAGAAAAATTTTACACAATTTGGCTGACATAAGAGGATTAGAGTCATGGCCAATGTGATAGTGAGAAATTGCCGCCAGTTGTACTTTGACTGTGGAACTGCTGGCACCATCGTTAAAGAGAGTGGTTAGAAAGTCAAGCACTAAAGGAAGAGGAACCGTGAAGGGATTCAGGCCTTGCCGCCCGCCCACAAAGAAAACGCTTTCCACTTGCTTGTAAACCTTTCTAGTGGATGGTTTATGAGCTGCCACCAAAATTGCCTTAACCGGTGATGAAATACCGAGTCCTAATCAAGAGTGGAACTGGAGCAGCCAAGCGGTCAGCTTCAGGTTGTCCAGATTCAAGGAGGAATGCAGGATGGATGGGATATCAGATCCGGGATGGGATCTAGAATCCAAGGAGGATTCACCGAGTGAGACCTTAGGAAGGGGAACCAGATCTGTCGAGGCCAGAACGGAGCAATGAGAATCATTCTGCAACCCACCCGAGAGGCTTTCTGAAGAACTTGGAGCATCAGAGGCAAGGGTGGATAAGCATACAGAAGACCGGGTGGCCAAGCATGCACCAGAGCGTCTCTTGGGGTACCTCCGGGAGGAGGTATTAGAGCGAAAAAACTGTCGCACTTGGTGTTTGAGGGAGAGGCAAAAAGATCGCATGAAGGGGTTCCCCACCGTGCGAATATGCGTTCCGCTACTTGACAATTGAGAGACCACTCGTAAGGGCTCAGAATGGTGCGACTGAGCTTGTCCGCTAGGATGTTGGACCGACCCGGAATGTGCGTTGCTATTAGAAAGCGGTTGGTGGAGATTGCCCATTCCCAAACTCTCATGGCTTCTCGACAAAGAGGGTAAGACCTTGTTCCCCCTTGCTTGTTGATGTACCAGACAACAGACATGTTGTCCGATTGAATCGCAATTGTTCCCAAGGGAAGAAAGTCCTGAAGTGCTAGCAACGCTAAGAGCACTGCTCTCATCTCTAGAACATTGATATGCAGTAAGGTCTCTGAATCGTCCCACGTGCCTTGGACGGTCCGGCCCGCAAAGTGCCCCCCCCACCCGAGGCGGGAGGCATCCGTGGTCACCGTGGCGAGAGGGGGAGAAGCACAAAATGGGCGGCCCTTGTGGAGATCCGGGGAGTGGAGCCACCACAAGAGGGACCGCTTGCAAGCCTTGCTGATCGGTATGGGATGATGCATGGGAGAGCAAGGTATGACCACTGTACTAAGAGCGTCCACTGTAGAATGCGCATATTGAGCCTGGCAAGAGGAAGAAGTGCTATAGCCGATGCCATGGACCCTAGAGCCCTCAGGACCAACTCCGCCGGAACAGAACTTGAATGGAGAATGGCCCGCACCTGGAGCTGCAGATTTTGAACTCTGTCCGCAGTGAGGAAGGCTCAGAACTCCTTGTGTCTAGCCTGGCCCCTATAAAATCTAAGAGCTGTGTGGGCCAGGTTGGATTTCTTTGTATTTATTGTGATGCCCAGAAAAGGAGCAAGATGGAGAAAGGAGTCTCGCGCCAATAGAAGTAGATGCCTTGTTGGGGCGGTAAGGAGCCAGTCGTCCAGGTAGGGAAAGACCTGCACCCCCTGAAGCCTCAGGTGGGCCGCTACCACTGCTAATACTTTGGTGAACACCCTGGGGGCTGTGGTGAGACCAAAGGGAAGGACCCGGAACTGGTAGTGACTGGCTCCCAGCCGGAAGCGGAGAAACCTCCTGGAGCGCCTGTCCATCAGGATGTGGTAGTAGCGTCCTTGAGGTCTATCGAGCACATCCAGTGATTTTCTCCCAGAAGGGGAGAATAGATTGCAGAGTGACCATTCGAATTTTTCTTTGGGGACTGCCAGATTCAAGAGAGAGAGGTCTAGGATTGGTCTTAGTTCCCCGTCTTCTTTGGCACTAAAAGAATCTGGAGTAGAACCCTGATCCGATCTGGTCTAGGGGAACGGGCTGGATCGCTCTTTTCTTTAGCAGATGGCCAATTTCTGCCAAAGCGGCCTCCCGTTGACCGGGTGGGACGCCTCGGACGGACTTCAACTTTGGAAGGTAAAGGAAAGGAATGCGATATCCTCTGGATATGATTTGGAGAACCCAGCGGTCCGATGTTATGGACTCCCATGCCGCTAGGTGCCCGAACGTCCCCGACTGCCTCCAGAGTGGAGCAGTCGGGCAACCCTCAGGGTTGCTGCGCGGGCCGTTCAGAGAAAGGTTCCCTGGACCCGAAGTTTCTGGGAGCCCCTCTGCCTCTAGGGCGGCGTCCTCCCTGTCCTCCTCTGCCACGGAAGGACTGGTTGTCCGGAGCAGGCTGGGACTGCTGCGACTTCGGAACCACATCTTCTTCTGACCCTTTTGGTTCCTAGAGTAGGGCCTCTGGGGTGCAGAGAAGCGGATTCCGACGGCAGACAGCGTCTTCCGTCCTTTTCGCTCTGGGTCAACGTCTCGAACGGTCTTGCCAAACAGAGCAGAACCATCAAAGGCGTTAAACGACGCTTTGAAGGGCTCAGAAAAATCGCAGTGCGGAGCCAGGCCTGACGTCTAGTGACCAGTCCTGTCCCGCAGCTCTAGCGCCTTCCGTTGCATGGGAGAGTAGCCGCAGAAGTATTAGTAACTGACCTAAGAGTGGCCATACGGGTGGAGTGCAGATCCCTGTCCTCCTCCGAAATGGACTCCCGGGGGATGCTGCGTATTCTATTATAAGATCCCGCTGCATCCTAATGACATGTGCCAAATAGTTCAGCGCCCTTACCGAGAAGGTCGCGGAACTAAACATCCGCTTCCCCAACCGGTCCATCATCCGAGACTCCTTGCTCGGGGTGGACTGAGGGACTCTCCTGAGCCAGTTCCCTCTTGGTGGCCGCCGCCGTCAACATGGCATCTACCGGAGGCCCCTTACTCCAATGGGCCCGGTCGGATGGCGGACTAAGGATCCTATCTGGTCTCTTGGGAATTGGCTCCACGGTGTCCGGTTCCTTCCACGCCCTGGTGGTAATAAGGTCCACCAGGGGGGACACCCAAGAGGTAGACGGGCCCGCTTCAAATGCCTCCAAGAACACGGACTCGTCCGAGGAAGACTTGGGGGCAGACCACCCCTTATGGAGCATTTCCATGATGTCTCCAAATGAGACATCCTCGGGGGGTGACCGTGGGGAGCCTTCCCCTTCCTCCAAGTCCGTGTCTTCTGTGAGAGACTCGGGGGAGTCAATGTGCCTCCTTTTGCACGTATGCTTGCGAGGGACATCCTCTGGGGGCTGTCAGAGGAGTCCTCACAAGCAGCAATTTGTTCCATAGGAGCAACTTGGGGCACAGAAGCGGGCTGTCCCAGGGGCCGGATGGTGGAAGCCTGGCCCAGTGCAGAGGGAGCGCGGGACGGAGCCGGAACAAGTGCCGGGGGTCCGGAGACCCTCAACAGAGCCCTCTCCACTACATCAAAAGCCGAAGGGGAGCCGACCTCGACCAAAGGATCCGACAATCGGCTCCCCTCGGATCCGAAGAGTGGACGGAGCCGGTGCCGCGCCGGATCCGGGACAGTGCGCTCCGACACAGACGGCGCCGAAGGAGCACTGACCCCCCCGGACCCGAGGCTCGGATCCAGGCTCCGAGAGGTCGGATCCGACGCACTCGAGGGCAGGGTCGGATCCGAAGTACCAAGTACTATCGGCGCCGACCCACCCCCGGCTCCGAAGCTGCTCGGCTCCAGCTGCTCCGAACCCGGATAGCGGGTCGGAGAAGGAGCAATAGGCTTAAAAAAGGGTGTTGAGCTCCCCCCCAGAGGGGGGGGAGGCAAGAGCACTCCCATCTGCATCTGGGCCTGGATGAATCTTCTCATCATCCGGTCCAGATCAGCATCAGAAAGGCTATATGTAGATCTCGACGAGGCTACCGAGGTAGGCCTGGAGTGCCTCCTCGATAGCCTCGACGGAGATCGGGTCTCCTCCTCCTCAGAACCCGGTGAAAAGCACACAGGGGACCGGAGCCGAGAAGGAGGAGACCGAGCCGACAACGGAGCCGGGGGAGAAGCCCGCTTGGCTGGCGGGGCCGAAACAGAGGTCTCGGCCCGCCGCTTGTGGTGCTTCTCCCTCCGGTCTTTTTTCCTAGCATCCCTCTCCTCTCCAGAAACGGGAGGTTGAGTCCCAGGAGCAGGAGGGGGTGCCACGGAGGGAATAACCGGAGTCACGGTTGTTCCCGAAGGAGCGGAGGCCGGAGCCGAGTCCGGCGGTAAAAGACCCGCCAAGACAAGCTTGGACCTCCGCTCCCTAAGTGCCCTGGGGTTGAACCCTGCACAAATGGAGCATCCAGATGTGAGGTGTTCAACCCCCAGGCACTTAACACACCGAGTGTGGCCATCAGCCGGGGAGAGCTTATGGCCACACTCGGAGCATTTTGAAAAGACAGATTTGGGCTGATCAGCCATCAAATCTAAAAAGCTACTCAAAAATAGTAACTAAAACTAATACAGACACACAGGCCCAACACACACACTCTACGCCAACAGCGAGGGGAGGGAAAAAAATTACTTAATTCAACTCTAAATAAAACTATTAAAGAGGGAAGCCTAAACTTTCACACAAAAATACACAAAAAATTACAAATTTTCTGATTTAACAGTTAAGAAAGAAGCACTTAGCTGAGAGCTATGAATACCAATCCAGTCACCAGCGCGGCAAACGAGATCTGAGGTCATGAGGGTAGAGCAGGGCATTATGGGTGAGGGGAGGAGCTGAGAGCTTGGATCCATAGCTGGAAAACCATGCCGGTTCGGATCCGATATCGGATCCATAACCCACAGGTTGCAGACAAATGAATATCCTACTTCAGATATATGGTTTTCCATGATAAAAATTTGAGATCACAAGATTATGCTGGTTCAAATGAGGGAAAAATTATGCGAGACGGCATAAAGTTCAGATTCCAAGGAGAATAAGTTTTCACTGGAGGCCTCATGTGGAAGGTTCCTTTGAGAAAAGCCTTGGACAACTTGTAGGACATTATGTTTAGCCCGTCCACTCCAAGATGAAAGTAAGATATAGCAGCCAACTGGACCCGAACTGTAGCAGCTGCAGCTCCTTTATTAAAAATCATAGTCAAGAATTCTAAAATGGACGTCAAAGGGGCTTGATAAGGATCAATGTTCTGTTTAGAAGCCCATATGGAAAATCACTTCCATTTACTAAGATATACTCTTCTGGTGGATGGCTTATGGGATGACAAGAGGATCTGTCTCGTCTCATCAGAAAAATCATGAAGCCTGGCTATGAGGGGAACTGGAGCAGCCAAGTTGTGAGCTTCAGTGACTGCAGTGAAGGATGGAGGTCTCCTGACGGATGTATCAGGTCTGGAACTAGGTCCAGAATCCATGGATCCTCCAATAGATGATGAAGAAATGGGAACCAAATCTGTCGAGGCCAATGAGGGGCTATGAGGATGAAAGTCCTTCCCAGTAACATTGCTTTCTGTAGAAGTCTAGGTATTAGAGGGACTGGAGGGAATGCATACAGGAGACCCGGGGGCCAATCATGTACGAATGCATCTCTTGGGGGTACTCCCGGTGGGGGAATCTGGGCAAAGTAGCTTCTGCATGTCGTGTTGATGTGACTGGCAAAAAGATCACAGCAAGGCTGGCCCCATTTAAGGAAAATCCTGTCTACAGTCCCTTGTTTGAGGGACCACTCGTGTTGCAACAAAATTGCCCTGCTCAGCTTGTCTGCTATCACATTGGATCTCCCCGGGATGTGTGCTGCCAATGGAAAGCACTGGGAGGAGACAGCCCACTGCCAAACTCTGAGGGCTTCTTGGCAAAGGGCATAAGACTTGGTCCCTCCTTGCTTGTCCAAGTACCAGACTACCGACATGTTGTCTGTCTGACTTGTAATCGTCCCTAGAGGAAGAGAGTCCTGAAAGTACTGCAATGCCAGACGTACTGCTCTCATCTCCAGAACATTGATATGCAGGTGTGACTCGATCTGTTCATGTGCCTTGGGCAGTCATTCCCTGAAAATGCCCCACCCCCCTTATCAGGGAAGCATCCGTGATCACAGTGGCTATTGGAGGGGGTAGAACAAAGGGACATCCTATAGTTACATGAAGAGACATCAACCACCACTGCAGATCTCTCTTGCAAGAGTTTGTAATCCAAATCATATGACTCATTGGAAGATCCTGATAGGACCATTGGGTGAACAGCAGCCATTGAAGAATTTACATATGCATCCTTGCTAATTCTATGGTCAAGATTGCTGCAGCCATCAAACCTAATACTTTTAAGACTTCTGCGGCTGGTGCTCTGCCCTTCGACACCAATGAACTGACACGCTGGCGAAGAAGAAAGACCCTCTCAATTGGAAGATGTAGAGTGGTGGTTGAGGTGTCTAACTCTGACACTATAAAGGCAATATGTTGCGATGGCGACAAGACAAATTTTTCTGAGTTGACTGTAATGCCTAAGTGATGGCAGAGTGTCAGAGTGTATTCCCTTGCCTGAATCAGATGATGCCTGGTGGTGGAGGTAAGGAACCAATCGTCTAGGTACGGAAACACCTGGAATCCTAGACGCCTCAGGTGAGCCATGACCACTGCCATACATTTGGTGAATACTCTGGGGGCTGTAGTGAGACCAAAGGGCAGGGCTCGAAATTGATAATGATTGGCTCCCAGCCAGAAAAACAGGTGATCTCTGGATGGCCAGGCCATTTTTATGTGGTAGTACGCATCCTTGAGATCCATCGAGCACATCCAACTGTCTCTCCCTAAAAAGGGAAGTATAGACTGTAGCGTGACCATCCGGAACTTCTCTTTCTTTACAAATTGGTTGAGTCTGCTGAGGTCCAATATAGGTCTCCAGTCCCCTGTTTTCTTTGGAACCAAAAAGAATCTTGAGTAAGTTCTGGATTCTATTTGGTCTGCTGGGACTGGCTGGATGACTCTTTCTAGCAACTTGCGGACCTCTATAGTTGCTTGCTCCCTGTAACTGGTTGGAACATCCGGGATTCTCCTTGGGGGTGTGGGTGGGGTGAAGAACGGTATGAAATACTCTCTGGAAATAATACTTTGTACCCAGCTGTCGTTTATGTCTTGCCAGGTGTCTGAGGAAAAAGATATGTGACCCCCGACTGCCTCCAGAGCAGGACAGTCGGGTCCCCCTTCAGGAGCACTGATAGAGTTGACCAGAGAAGTGATCTCTGTCACCCTGGTGTTGCGGACCCCCTCTACCGCGAGGGTGGCGTCTTCCATTGTTACCCCCTCCTCTACCCCTAAAGGGGGGTTGACCACGTGTGACCTGAAAGGCTCCTTGAGCTTTTCAGAACCACATTTTCCCTCCCCGTTGGCCTTTGGGGTAAGGCCGAGTAGGGGTGGAAAAATGGACTCTGATGGCAGAGTCTTTCCCTCCTGCTCACACCTGGTGAGAGTTTCCTTTACTTTGGGCCCAAAGAGAGATGAACCATCAAAAGGGGTGCTGACAAATGAAGACTTAAGGGGGTCTGCGAAGGAACACAAGCGCATCCAGGAATGTCGTCTTAGAGCAACTCCTGTACATGCTGCCTTACTCATCCCATCAGCTGCATATATGAGACACATGGACGAGTTCACGATGGAATTTAGGGTAGCAAGCTGGGCGGCAACTTTGTCGGAAGTCCCTGCAGCTACAGTACCTTGAAGAGCATCTCCCAACTCCTTAAGGAGATCTCTTTGTAGTCTGGTGAAGTGGGTCAAATAGTTCAGGGATCGGTGTGTAAAAGTCGCTGAACTAAACATGCGTTTCCCATATCGATCCATGATCCTGGACTCTCTGTTAGGAGGCTGGATTGACGAGGAAGTCTCATACATTTCCTTCATGGTGGCCGCCGCCACCACCATGGCATCAACAGGGACTCCTTTGGACAAGAAGTCTTTATCTATGGGGGCAGAAATGAACTTGTTAGGCCTCTGAGGGACAGGTTCCATGGACTCCGGTGACTCCCATGCCCTCCGAGAGACCAGCTGCATGAGCTCATCGAATGGCAGAGACACCCAAGAGGTGGAAGGTTGAGACCCAAAAGCCTTCAGGAGAACTGACTCGTCCTCAGTAGGGCTTTTGGACTACCAATCATCCCTCTGCCTAAGGATCTCGAGTATCTCCGCAAGTCAGTGTCAGATGTCAAGGACTCTTGTGGGGAGTCCAAGTGTCTCCTCTTACACAATCTCTTCCTGGGGGCCTCCTCAGTGGGAGCCTCTGGGGAGGTCTCGGAAGAGCAAGGGAAGCCCTGTGGGGCTCAGGGTCTCTATGCTTGGCCTGGCGCTTTGGAGGAAGACGAGGACAGACCTGGTGTCGAGGATGTCTTTGGGGACAAGGCTCTCCTCATGGCTTAGAAAGCATCACGGCTCCAATGAGAAGGAGTCAACGGACCCAAAAGAACCGCCAGCCCCTCCCACACTGAGGCCGTGGGCTCCAGGCCGGAGGTAGGAGCTGAGCTCATGCGAGCCGAGGCCCCGAGAGGAAGAGTTGGCACCGACAAGTTGGTGAGACTATCCTCCCCGGACCAGACAGGAGAGTGTCGGCCCCTAGAGTCCCCGGTCGGCACTGAGGACTTCGGAGTAGATGGAACCGATGACACCGGAGCAGGTCTCGGCTCCAAAGGCTCCACGATCAGCAGGTCGACTCTCTCTGGCTCCGAAGGTCTGGTATGGCTCAGAGGAGGAGCAGTCAAATCCAAGATGGTGATCTTCGGTTCCGATGCTGGGGTCGGAGCCGACAACAATTTAGCAAGGCCTGGTGTCCAGAAGAGTTTCTGCACCAATCTGTCCATATCCAAATCCAAGAGGCTGACAGAAGATCTAGAGGAGTGCAGATACAGGTCTCTCGGAGATCGGCTCCAAAACTGTGGGCAGGCTCCGAAATGAAGAGACACTCAGCTCCAAGGGCTGTGGACCCGAAGTCCCAGAATCCTCCACTTTCTTAGACTATTTTGAGTCTGTAGATGCCTTGGAGTCGGTCGAGGATTTTGAAGATTTAGAGGACTTGCTGGCCCCATCCTAGTCAGTCAAAGCATCAGCAAAAGGATGCCTCAGTAAACCTCGATCCACAAGCTTCCTTTTCCTCTCTAAAAGAACCCTTGAAGAAAAGGAATGGCAAAAGCTGCATGACTCCTGCAAGTGTACCACACCAAAACAATACACGCACTGAATGTGCCCATCCATGAGAGAACATCTTTTGCCTGCAGTCTGGACTTTGGGTGCTTATCTTTTTCCTCAGACATTTTAATCAGGAACTATGCTTAACTATAAAAGCAAAACACAGACTATATAGTCTAATACAGCCTAGAAGTTATCACTATCCTTAGGCTCAAGATAACACTTCTAATTAAAAAACACACTCTAACAATGGCCCGGAGAAAAAACGGGGCAACAGTTTAATACAGCCTAAAAGCTACAACTATCCTTAGGCTCAAGATAATACTTTTAAATATGTAACACACTAACAATGGCCTGAGAAAAAGAGGCCAACTCTACTTAAATGTAACAATACACTATCTACACTATGAAAAATATAGAAGAAAAAACATACACTGAATAACTGGGCCCAACACGAGGCCGCTACAAATATGTTAAACAATGAAGCACCACAGGAATAGGTCTAGGGAGACAACTACAGGAGCTTAATATATAACTAATCTATCTATAAATGGTAAAGAAGTATAGACAAAACTTGCAAAAAGCTATTTTATATCGAAAAAAGGCTTGAGCGAATCGGAACCACTGAGATCCGTGCCGCGGCAAACTAGATCTGGTGTAAATCCAGCAGTGCATCATGGGATAAGGGGCTTGATCTTGAGCTACTGGTAAACCTTGAGCTTTGTTAAGGCTGTGTCAGAGCCAATGGATCGGCTCCAAACCCATCAGTGAAGAATGAACGGCGAGATTGAACTTCACATATAAAGTTAACAACCAGAATATGATGTGTGGGTCATGATTAATAAAACATGTATGCAAGGATCACTACACCAGTGTCATGCTAAGCTCCTTTGAATGACCAGGAAAGACAATTTTAAAACATGCTAATGACAAATGTATTCTGTGACAATGACTAATACCAGACAGTTAGTAAAATAGAAAATGAAAAAAAAGTTGTTTTAAACAAAATATTACCAAAAAATATGATACAGATGAAAAAAGTTATCTTTGTACAAACACTGCTTAACACCGGAGACATTTTCCAGTTCCATTTTTTTGAAAGCAGTAGCGTTTAGTTTAACAACGGACAGCAGTCACGCTGGTTCCATAAATGACAGGTGCTTACTTTACTGCACTTCCTCAGGCACAATGTCCTTCCTGAAACTTGCACAATGCAGTTTATCATGACACAGGCTCACAAGCTGTTAAAATGATAAACGACAGCCTGCATCACACATACTACTATGACTGCAAAGGCAGTGTGGCCTTTGAGCAAAAATCCAAATGCAGCCCAGCTGGTTTCAACCAGTAATTTACAAGTCTGGTCAAGCAAGCAAGCAAGACAGACGGACACAGACAGACAGACAGACAGACACACACACAGACACACACACACACACACACACACACACACACACACACACACACACACACACACACACACACACAAGATAAGTATTTCTAATGGTCACAGCACAAGCCACACAAGTTAAATCATGACACTGAAAAAGTAGTGGTCAGCTTACTAATGTTCAAAGATTAGATTTTTGTTAGTTTTCTTTACTTTTGCATTATTTTTATCTTTGCTAACACTCACCTTTTCTAACCAAGAGATAGGGGAAATTGTCACTGATTTTAACACAGGTTTGTCAAACTGCGACCCTATTTGGCAGCATTTCAATTCCCTATTTATTTGTCTGTTAGTTAACTAGGGTATAGCTGTGATCCCACTGTTTAATTTCCAGAAACATCCTTTCAATATGCAAATGCAAGAATACTTAACAAGAATCCTTACAGACCACTGTTTCAAGAATACTGTTAGTGTTCTTTGTTGGGAAGGTAGCAGTGCCTATTCAAGTAAGGAAGGGCTGGTGATGAAGACACATTAACAGCTGTGATCACCTGTACTTGTCCTTAAAAGTACAAGCATATGTGTACAACTGGGAGGTAGGGGTGACATATAATATTCAACATATCTTTGGGTGTGTGACTGAAAAGTGAAAAGTATCTGCCGCTACGATTCATGTAAAAAAAGGAGGTTTGGGGGAGGTTATCATTATGAAAGCTTTTACATATCATGGCTTTTTGAGGCTGTTTTTTTAAAGGTAATTGTGAGGCTGTTGTAGAAAGTGCTGTTTTTATGGAATAAAGGGAGGTACTCTCACAACTTATGGGCTAGGATGGAAAACTGTAGTCACCAATAGAAACTTTGTTTTGTAATCTCTAGGGAAGGGCTGTCGGGGTTTTGGGAATGGCGGTTGTGGCTGCAAGTTTCTGACTAGTAGTCTACTGGTGAAGTAGTTGAATATATAATCTTTAAGGAGTTTGTGCAGTAGGGATTCTAGGAGGAAGTATACTTACTGTTTAATTGGGAGACTGTTAAATTTAGATAAAACTGGTAGCTATACAACTGCCTTGAGTGAGGGTTATAGGTTCATAGGTTGGTACTGGGCTATCTGCCCAAAGGCATATATTAGCCCAGCCACATTGTGCGGTATTCACCGCCCCTTTATTAGTTCCCTAGACCCTTGTACTAGCAGCTAGTACCCTTGGCCCCTATCTAGTAGTGCTGTTGGTGTGATCCCCGGTGTGACCTTTCTGTTACCCATCCACTCATCAAGGTTCCTCTTGAAGAGTGATAGTGAGGGGCTCTGTCTTATGTAGATCGGGACCCTGTTCCATAGTAAGAGAAGTCTCTGCGAAGGGAATCTATCCCTCCAGCATGTTCTATTCATTGTTGTGTTGAGGTTTATATCCCTAGAGCGTGTAGCTCGAGTAGATTTGGTTTTGCTAAGATGGAGCACGTTCAACAATTCTGGGTTGGACATGGCTCTGTACGTTACACAGAGATCGCCTCTGAGAAAGCGGTATGCAACAGAGAAGAGTCTTAGCTTTTTCAATCGTGCTGCATACAGCAACTGATTGAGGCCAGTAATCCTCTTGGTTAGGTACCTCTGTGGTCTCTCCAGCTGCTGGAGATGTTTAGCCAGGTACATTCCAGTTGGTGTACTGTACTCAATAATGGGTCTGATGAGGGAAGAGTAGAGGGGCACCATTACATCCTTAGATCTTGATGCGAACCCTTTCGTGATCAGATGGGTCACATAGAAGGATTTTCTAACCACTTTGGCAACATGGTTATCAAAGGAAAGCTGACTATCTACTTGGGTCCCTAGATCCCTTATTTCTTCTTCAGATTTCAGGGGATTACCTCCTATGTTGTAGTTTGCGGGTACTCTGTTTTTTCCAAAGGGGATTACTACGCATTTTTTTGCATTTAGCTTGAGACCATGGCTTTGACAACATGCATCAGTCTCATTTAGGCTCTTCTGGAGGATCTCCATGTTGGCCGGAGACTCTATTATAGCACCCAGTTTGCAGTCGCCCGCAAACAGTCAGCCACAGCCCTTCCGTGCTTGCCTGTACTTCTGAGAAGTATATGCCAAACAGGAGGGGCCCCAAAACAGAGCCCTGTGGCACACCACTCATTACTGGTCTCGATTCGGACATAGATCCCACTACTCTTACTTTATGGGATCTGTCTGAGAGCCAGTTTGCGATCCATCTTGTGATGTAAGGGTTTATGCCCAGGCTGGTGAGCTTATCAATAATATCTGAATGGGGAATGGTGTCAAATGCTTTAGCAAGGTCAAGGTAAGCCATGTGTACCTCCTTTCCCTTATCTATAGCCTGAGTAACTGTCTCAAAGAAATCCACCAGGTTCAAGAGGCATGATCTGCCCTTGACGAAGCCGAACTGTGTGGGGTCCAGCGACTGGAGGTTCCCAATCTCTCCATTTATGAGTTCCATAATGATTCGCTCCATAGCCTTACAGATCAGACTGGTCAGGCTTATTGGTCGATAGTTCCCAGGGTCAGTTGTGGCCCCACCCTTGTGTAGCGGGACCATCGTTGCCGTGCGCCATTCTATGGGCACATATCCTGTGGAGAGGCTGAGACTGAACAGGGTATTAAGATGCAGGGTTAATTCCTTTTGGAGCTCGCATATGAGACAGCCTGGGACACCATCTGGTCCCATGGAGGCAGTGTTTTTAGTTTTAGATAGAGCCCTGTTAACCAACTTATCAGTAATAATTGGACTTACACAATCCCCTGGAATGGTAATAGGCCCTGTAGGTGGTGAGGGGGGGAGAAATTTGCACTGAACCTGTCAGCCAAGATGTTGACAATGTCAGAAGGGTCAGTGTATTTTGTTCCATTTTGTACTAGCTCAGAACAGACCTGAGCATTGCCATTTAGGTTTTTGACATAGCCATAGAAGGCCTTATGGTTATCCTTGGCAACTTTCTTTTCAAAATTAGCTTTAGTTGACTTGATGAGGGCCCTCAATTTCTTACTAATGCTGATCAGGGATGATTTTTCTACTTGAGATTTGGCCTTTTTTTGTATAAGTCTCCTCCTTTTATTGTAAAGTTTGCTTATGGCCGGGGTCCACCAGACTGGTTTCTTCTTGCTTGAGGAAGGAGTCTTGGTTTTATTTAGGACAGCACAATCCATGCAATCCTGAAGATGTATATAGAGTGCCATGGTGTAGGATTCCACATCCTGGATATCACCAAAAAAAAAAGACTTTATTGGACGTTACTTGTAGGGTTTTAAGTTTTATTGGTGATGGTACTGTTGCAATTAGGCAAGTCTATATTAAATGTATTTCATACCTGAAAGAATGAAAAACATATTTTTTATACTACTAAGTAGTAGTAGGAAAAAAGGTAATAGCTAACTTATTCTTTGATAGGTGTCCTAATAAAATGAAACACATGCACTTAAGTCTCTCTACAAAAGATACAAGTATGACTCTGTCATTATTCATGCTGGTCTGAATGACTGGAGACACTTCCCTGGACTATATGAAGAGAGACAAGACTGAGATCTCAGAGTTTGTGTCCCAGGCAGGTATGACTCTAGCCCTAAACAGCATCCTACCATCACTAAGAATGATACCACAACACCAACAAAAAATAATTGACTTCAACAACTGGCTTAGTTTCTGGTGTCATTCCAAGGGGATACAGTATCTGTCTCCATGGGATGACATGACTGACGAGCCTTGATGCTTTGACAGAGATGGCCCCCACTTGTTACCCCTGGGATTCAGGACTCTGGCCAAGGCTCTTGCCTCCCCCATTGTGCCTTTTTAGGCAATGCCCCCAAAAAAGACAAATCTTCCAACATAAAAGATCTGTCAAAAAGCAAACTGAAGGTATTGCTACTTGAAAATGCACTCACTGGAGGCTCTCCTTGCACTGGAAGATGCCAACATTTGTGCAGTCACGGAAACTTGGTTCAAGGCTGCGAAGAGCACCCCTGCCTTACCAGGCTATACCTCATTCCACACATTCTGACCCCAAAATGAGGTTGGGAAGACTAAGGGTGGTGGAGTTTCTATTTTCATTAAAGACAAGCACACCTCCAGACTGGTTTGCCAACATGATGCACTAGAACTACTCCAGGTGCAACTGACAACTGACAAGACACCCATCCAAGTTACAGCCAGCTATAGACCCCCCTCCATGACTCAGGACACCCTCTCCTCCTACCTGGACCTACTTGATTCCATCAAGGTACCGCCTAACACCCTGATCCTTGGTGACTTCAACTACCCCACCACAGACTGGGCGAACTATTCTTGCTATAATGCTCATCCAACAATTCCTTGACGTCATCAATACTAATGCACTAGACCAGATTGTCTCATCCCTCACAAGGGGAGATAACATTCTAGACTTGGTTCTCACTAACCTGGGCGACCACTGCATCACCTCCACAGTAAGTTCTTCCCTGGTGAGAAGAGACTATCGGTCTGTCTCATTCGAAGTGTTTATCCTTTCCAACCCCCCTAGCTGTAACCAGGCTAAAAAACTTCTACAAAGCTGACTACAACCTTCTAAGGGAGGGTATCAGTAGCTTCACACCACTGCCCCCCTCAGAGGATGCAGACAAATATGCTGAACAGTACGCCAGTGCAGTACACAAGCACCTGTACAACTGCATGGACTCAGCCATACCCAACAGAACTAAAACCTGCGCCTCAAGGAAACACAAAGCTATCTGGTGGACATCCTCTATCAACAGGTTTTACAACAAAAGGAAGAAACTGTTGACCAAGGGTAAAAAGGCACAAATTCCCAATTAGAAAAACTCCCTCCTTAGCCTCAACAAATTAGATCACTAGGGAAAACCACCGAAGCCAATTATGAATCGAAACTAGCCTCTGAAACAAAGGCTAACTACAAAGCTTTTTTCAATTATGTCAGGAACCTCCATGGCAAAGACCAGGTTTGTACTGAATTAGTTATTAACGGTACTACTTACACTATTCCTGTTGACTTAGCCAACCTGCAGACAGGTTCAGCACAAACTTCACCCCTATCGCCCCCCCCCCAAAGGCCCATTTGACATCCCCGATACTTGTCCTGCACCTCACATCTCTGTAGAGCAAGTGTTAAAGGCCCTATCCACGGCAAAGAACACAAAGGATTGCATCCAGAAAAAATGATCAATTTCAACAATTGGCTAAGCTTCTGGTGTCATTCAAGGGGGATCCTGTGTCTGTCAGCCTGGAACGAAATGCTTGACAAGCCTCGTTGCTTCGCAAGAGACGGCCTGCACCTGTCACACCTAGGCTTTCGAATACTGGCCAAGGCTCTTGCTGCCCCCATAATGCCTTTTTTAAGCAAGGCTCAAAAGTCAAACCCACTTCCGTAAACAGCACAAATAAAAAAAATGAGGGTTATGCTACTCAAAGCCAGGAGTTTAAATCTCAAAATGCACGCGCTCGAAGCACTCCTCAGAATGGAGAACGTCGACATCTGTGCAGCAACTGAAACCTGGTTCAAGGCTCCACAGAGCACCCCAGCACTACCGGGCTACAACTCATACCACACATTTCGGCCACAGAATATGGACCGAAACACAAAAGGAAGGGGGTGTATCCATATTCATCAAGGATACCTACACCTCCAAGTTAGTGGCGCAGCATGATACCTCCGAGATCATCCATGTGCAATTAACATCAGGCAAATCTACAATGCAAATTATTTTACATTACAATAGACATAATCATACTTGTCCACGTGCTTACAGACGCATGGATAACAAGTATGATTATGCATATGAGGGATTGTCATCACAAGACACATTGTGTGTGTGTGTGTATATATATTTATTTTGTATTATTTATGCATATATAAGTTTTAGACAGACATTGTGTATTTTTTAAAAAAATGGCTATCATCTACATTTCTTTTATACGAATGGATATCAACTTAATCCATGGAAGTGTGTTTTTTTAAAACAACTGACAAGAATGTTTATATGTAATTCTATATTTATTTATTTTTACACATTTTTTGTTATATAGATTATACACACAAAGTATTTAGTTTATTATAAGTATTCATATAGTAGTAAAAGGAATTCATTCATTGAATAGTTTTTTTATAGGACAGGTTTTGTATTTTAGTAGTAAAACATGGACTTTACATTTATACTATAGGTTTACTAATACTTGTCTATTGTAATGTAAAATCATTTCTTATGGCATTTTTGTTTTGAAATGTAATACAATTAATTTATTAATTGAAAATGTTTTTGACATCATTTCCTGTATTGTATAGTTTAAAAGGCAAGAGTTTGGGAGGGCTCTTGTCTTTTCTGAAGAAGTTCACGTTTGTAATAAAAGTGGATGAAAGCGCTAATTATCATTTTGCCTCTATTGTGGTCCGATACGCATTTAGCTATTTTGTTCTAGTTTATTCAGTTTTTCAGCTTAGTCCGTTGTTTTAGTTTTCGTTGATAGCACAAAATATACTGAACCCACTGATATTGCCAACATCCTGGCAGATAGATTCAGTGCAAACTTCACCTCCTCTCACCCTCAAAAGGGCCCACAACAATACCGGAAAAGTGCAGTGTCCCAGAAATCACAGACGCACAGGTGAAACAACCCTTTCAAAAGCCAAAAGCACAGCGTCAATGGGGCCAGATGGTGTCCCAGGCTGCATCTTGCACGAACTACAGAACGAACTAACCCCCCCACCTAAACACACTGTTCAACCTCAGCCTCTCCACAGGCTACGTGCCCATAGAATGGCACACAGCAACGGTTATTCCGCTCCACAAAGGAGGGGCCACAATTGAGTCTGACTAACCTGGTCTGCAAGGCTATGGAGCACATCATCATGGAACTCATTAACTAAGACATTAGGAACCTCCAAACACTTGACCCGATCCAGTTCGGCTTTGTTAAGGGCAGATCATGCCTACTAAACCTGGTTGACTTCTTCGAGACAGTCACCAAGGTCATAGATGAGGGGAAGGTAGTTCACACAGCCTACCTTGACCTCGCCAAGGCTTTTGACACCATTCCCCACTCGGGAATTATAGAAAAACTCACCAGCTTGAACATAAACCCCAACGTCACGAGATGGGCTGCCAACTGGCTTACAGACAGAACTCACACGGTAAGAATAGCGGGCTCCAGGTCCGACTCTAAACCAGTCACAAGTGGTGTCCCACAAGGCTCGGTGCTGGGACCCCTACTGTTCAGCATATACTTCTCAGAAGTACAGGCAAACACAGGAGGACTATGGATAATCAAGTTTGCCAATGACTGCAAACTGGGAGCCATAAATGACTCTCCAGCTGACACGGACATTCTCCAAAGGGCTTTACTGAGATGGACCCTTGGCGTCAAAGTCATGGTCTCAAGCTAAATGCCAAAAAATGCATAGTCATCTCGTTTGGAAAAAACAAAACACCCATGAATTATCACACAGGTGGCAGCCCCCTTAATACAGAAGAGGTAATAAGAGATCTGGGGATCCAGGTAGATAGTAATCTCTCCTTTGACAATCATATTACCAAAGTAGTTAGGAAATCCTTCTATGTAGCCCATGTAATTACTAAAGGGTTCGCAACTAGAAATAGAGAGGTTATATTGCCCCTCGACTCGTCACTCATCAGACCCATCATAGAGTACAATGCCCCATTTGGGATGTACCTCACAAGACACTTCCAACAGCTGGAAAGACCACAAAAGAACCTCACCAAGAGGATTACTGGCCTCAAACATATGTCCTATGCAGCCTGACTGGAAAAACTCCAGCTGTACTCAGTGGCATATCGCTTACTCAGAGGTGATCTCTGCCTGACTTACAAAGCCATGTCCAACTCAGAATTGATAGACATGCTCCACCTAAAGAAATCCAAGTCACTGCGAGCCACTCACTCTAGTGAGCTAAACCTCACCACAACAAAAAATAGAACATGCTGGAGAGATAGATTCCTGTCACAGAGACTCCCCATGCTTTAAAATTCCTAACTACATTAGGCAGAGCCCCTCACTAACACTCTTCAAGAGAAACCTTGACAAGTGGATGGGTAACAGAAAACACACCCCTGGGATCACTTCATTGGCTCTTCTTGACAGAGGCTCAGTTAATTATTCAATGGTGCGGCGAAAGCTGACAAACTCTGGCTAGGCTTATAAATGTCCTCAGACAGATAGCCTAGTACCTACCTATGAACCTAAACCTATCTGTACTCCTCCCTCATTAGGCCAATAATTGAGTACAACTCCCGTTTGGTATGTACCTCTCCAAACACCTGCACCAACTGGAAAGGCCACAGAAATACCTCACAAAGAGAATCCAAGACCACCAACACCTGTCCTATGTAGACAGGCTCAAATCACTATCACTCTACTCGGTACCGTACAGACTTCTCAGAGGTGATTTGTATTTTGCCTACAAGGCAATCTCTACTAGAGATGCTCCATATCCACAAGTTTAACTCCTCGCGTATTACTCAGTCGAAAGGCCTAAATCTAATATGTGACATTAACAGAACTTGCTGGAGAGACAGGTTTGTTTTCCAGATGCCGCCCCGTCTCTGGAATAGACTCCCTATACATGTCAAACAAAGTACGTTGCTGACCCCCTTCAAGTGCAACCCTGATGAGTGGATGGGAAACCACAATCCACAAATTTGTCCCCGGTGTCCCACCTGTGTCCCTCATTGACAGGGGTGACAGGTGCTAACTGAGGTTTATTTTTTGGGGATAAACTCTTGGCTAGGCTTATAAGGGCCCCAGGGCCATTAGACTAGCAATCTCCTATGATCCTATGAAATGGCAAATCTCAGTTACTTTTTTTTGTAAACAAACACAAAATGAGAATGCTTCATATCCATTTTGTATAGCAGTGTAAAATAAAAACTAATATCTTGTCGTTCAGTTACTTGCAATTTTTTTTTTATTATTATTATTTTTTTTTTTAATGCAGAGTGCAACACAGGCAACACATTATGTAATCAAGAATCAGCTCTTGGGGGGAGGATTACCACTTTGAGAACAGCTTTCTAAAGCTGCAGCTATTAAACTGAAATTCTCTACTCTTCCACCACACAGTATTCTGTTTTCATTTTAATAAAAGTAAACAGTATGAAGTACATTCAGGACATGTTCCAGAGGCTCTGCAAAGACAGCCCGACTTGAACAGCAATCCTCCTAGCTGTGGCCCTACCAGCTCAATGATGTGGCCACCCACAGGCACACATGAAACCCACTGTCTCAGAGTGAGGCTCTAATCTGTGGCAAACTGAGAAAGATAGCTTCCTATCTGTGATTCTAAAGGGTAGTCAGGACTGCAACTGCAACAGCCCTCACTCTAATTGGTGGGTGTAGCCAATCATGCCTGGTCCTGAGAAGTCTTTTTTACCCTACAAGGAGAGGTTTATTCTCTCTTTACTGATTAGGACTAGTAAAAGATAAGACACAGTAACAAAGATCCTCCACAGTACTGAATGCACCTTTCTACACCCACAGTTCTTTGACTAGGTCTTTGAAAGCCTCTCTAAAATGGAAACCACACCAGAATGGGTAATTCTAAATTAATTGTCTAAGCTTATCCTTGAAAAAGGAGAGGCTAAGGTGTGCCACCAGCATTGACATATTTCAGCCTGCTCTCCTGGCCAGAGCACCAGTACAATCAAAAGCAAGTGCAAATGCTATGAAAGGCCACTGTGGATGCCAATGAAAGAGCCTTTTCTAAAATCTATATGATCCCAGCTCAGTATGTCTACCAATTGTTTGGAGCCTGGTCCGAAAGGGAGGAAAGAAGCTGAGTTAAATAAGACAGACAATTAATAATAAAAGTTCCAAAATGGCAAAGGAAAACCATCAACCCACACTTTTTAAAGCTATGGACTCATTATAAACGGTGAGGTAAAAATGTACTGTGGTCTCAGAACTTATGATGAACTTAAAATATCCAATACACATCTGTTATATTTCGGCAAGAAATCACAACACTCTGCTAGACTTCTTTAGAGGTTATCTACCTTGCGAGGGGCAGAGGAAGGGGACTATAAAAAAAAAGAATGAAATTTGCATTGTTTTGAAATAGTATGAAAACAGGTCCAGGTTAAGTAGCATATATTTCTCTGGGGAAGTACTTAAAAAAAGCAGGAAAAGTAGCCAAAGCAAAGGTCGAATATCCACTCTTCATATCCATCCAGGAATTCCTATATTTTTCAAACTGTTAATGCTTCTTTTTATCAATGGTCAAGATAAGCTGTAAGATTTTATGAAAGGCCCATGCCTAGTAATATAGAGACAAAGTTGTTTAACTTGAAGAGCCCACCTGACCTAGTCAAAGCTGAGCGCTACACTTCAACCACTGCAAGACACTAACCTAGCTACTTATTGGGTTTGGAGCCCAACACAATGCAGTACATTGGCGATCTGCTTCAATGATCCTGGTTAGCATGGCATACAGCCGGTGTAAGCAGGGAAGGACTGCAGTTGGGGAAAAGAAATTAAGTGTTCAATGTGTATACATTTAATTTGTGTTTGCTGCCTGAGAGAACATAACTGGCATATTGCTTTAGAACAGATGCTGTGCTAAGGTATGGGCTGTAAACCAGCCCATACTAAGATCCAGGTTAGGACACAAAGTCTTGCACTGAGCCACAAGGGGTAGTTGTGGCTAACTGCAAGGTGAAATGGTTGTCTGAAACAAAACTCACCTTGTATACCCTTCGAGAGTCCCTAAAAGCATGTTCTCATGAAATTTATTACATCTGATTCTGCTGGAAGATGCTACAGCCTATGCCCTGATGAGAACAGTTTGCTAGATGAAAAGAGCTCACCCCATCACATAGCCAAAAGATACTACCTTTCTGAATATCTGGGGATTTACTAGGAGAAGACTGCAGGAGCTCAGTAACCCAGTAGCTAAGTGAGTTCCAACTCAAAGCTTCAAATTCCCAGCCTAGGTCTTTAAAAAAAATACAAATTTTAATCATAAAAATATAAATACAAATTAAATCAATAAGAAAATTAAAGCTATTGCAGACTGAATAACACCAGCATTTAATTTATAACAGTAAGAATACAAATATAATAAAAATAAAGAGAGTCTGTGACTAATTATGCCAATTGTTGGTCCAAAATAAATACAGAAATATAGCAATCAGCAGGAAAGTCTCCAGGAATACATGGTATTCCGGTGGGAGTTTGGAAACTAGGACAGAAGAAAGTGATAAAGATCTGGAACGTTTTGTTTATAAGTATTTTCAAAGGAGGAGATGCACTAACATCCTGGAAAAAAGCTGTGATGGCTGTAATACCTAAAGACAGTAAAGACCTATCAGATCCAATCATCATATAGGCCCATTTCAATTTTACACCACAATTATATAGTGCTTACGTTTATAATGGCTAAAAGAATGGAAAATGTTTTGCCAAAATTGATAGATATGTATCAATGTGACTTTGTGGAGGGGAGACAAACATTTACCATTAACAAAACAATGATGACCCAGATGGAAGCACAATGTAAGAAAATACTCAAAAACCCAAGCAAGTAACAAAACAAACTATAAAATCATAAAACTTGCTGCAGTGCAAGAACAACTAACCAAATAAAGCCAGGAAAGTCTTTATTCAAAATGTTAAGTGCTTTCGCTCATTATTAGAACTTCATCAGACCATTACCAGTCATTTAAAAAACACATTTAAATATTGTACATTCAAAGTCACACGTTAAAAATGATCCAATCAAAAATCTAACCAATTAAACAATTAAGCATTAATTAGTAATTCAAACACTATAATCTTTCAATTTCAATACAGAACTAATGGAGCAAGCTTCATTTAAGTCTGGGAAATTAGTCGCATCCAACCTTAACTGCCACTTCAATTCACACTTCTCCAAATGTTCATCAGTAACATACAACTTGCTCTATTATTAAACAGTTAAAATAATGCATACATTCTTTTTTAATGTGTTTATATAAAATGCATTAGTTATTTTACCTTTGCGGATTTCAATTACATGTTCATAAATATGCTCTCTTAGTTTCCTAGAAGTTTTTCCCACATAAAATGCAGAACGTAATTTACATTGATCCAAATAAACAACCCTTTTTGAATTGCAGGAAAACACCCATTTATTTTGAAAGTTTCACCTCTAAGCTGAAAACTATCATTTAACAAAATGCATGAACACTGCAGTTAGCGGCAACACTTATACATGCCCGTAATATTCATATGTCCACATTTTTTTTTATAAGCTACACAAGTTTTATATCCTAATTTTTCCATTAAATCCCTGTCCTCTAAAAACAAGGCCCAATATTTATATAAAATATCCATGATGGCCCTGCTATATAGTGTGAATGTGGTAATAAATATCTTGTTACCTTCATATCTACATTTTGCAGTTACAAGCTTTACATACCTAAAATTTCCATTCTTATTTAAAGTAATAAGTGGCACATAAAAAACTGTTCCTTCACTTGTTTAAAATTGCTTCTTTATTTCAGCTATAAACCCAGCCAGATACCCCCTTTCATAAAAACACCTCTGCTAAAATATCACATTCTTTGTAAAATAATCTTAAATTCTTGCTAGCTGAACTAGCTGTCCTTTAACCAAAGCTTTCTTTTGATGTGTAGGGTGAAAGCTGTTATAATGTAAAAAGGAATTTGAGAAGGTTGGTTTTCTATGTATAATAACGAATGACAGTTACCAAAAGGTAACTAATATAACAAATTAGTAACCTACAAGCTGGGATTCAAAAAAATTCACTCAAAATACGGAAAATAAAAAATATATATTTATTGCAGACATGAAACTAATTTTGTACAGATTATGCCCTTCCGTCCTTGCAAAAAACAGGACTTCATCAGAATCATCACAAACTACCCACCGCTTTTTATAAGTGAAGTAATCTAGTTATACAATTATTTAATTAATCCAACAATTAAAACAGTGGAATGTAAGTTAAAGCAATACCACCAACAAATGATCATATTTTTTTTGCCATTCACCATTCCAGTTAAAATTCACCAATACCTTTTTATTGCCTACTGAACCTGGTGGACTTCTCCGAGAAGGTCACCAAAGTAATGGATGAGGGCAAAGTCGTTCACACTGCCTACCCTGACCTGGCCAAGGCATTTGACACAATACCCCACTAGGGTACTGTTGACAAACTCAAGAGGTTAGGTACAAACCCATATGTCACCCGGTAGATAGACAAGTGGCTCACTGACAGAACCCAGGAAGTTAGAATTGGGGAGTCCACCTCTAGAAAGAGACCAGTCAAAAGTGGAGTTCCTCAGGGATCTGTCCTTGGACCGCTCCTTTTTGGCATTTACTTTTCAGAAGTCAAGGCCAATGTCCATGGACTCTGGCTGACTAAATTTGCAGATGATTGCAAATTAGGAGCTGTCACAGAATCTCACACTTGACACAAATGTTCTAAAGGAGGGGCTGACGCAGACAAAAAACTGGTGTCAGAGCCATGGACAAAAAATAAATGCCAAGAAGTGCATAACGGCATCCTTTGGGAAGTCAACCACCCCTGGTAACTATCATATTGACAAAACACCGCTTAGAGTTGACCCAGTATACAAGGACTTAGGGACACACACAGATAGTAACCTAGCATTTGATCATCACATGTCTACAGTAGTGAGGAAATCATTCTATGTTGCATAACCTATAAACAAAGGTATGGCATTCTAAGTCCAAGGAAGTCATTGTTCCACTGTATTCGGCATTGATCAGACTATCACTGAGTACAATGCCCCCTTTGGTATGCACTTAACAGGTATATTCAACAAATGGAATGTCCACAGAGGCTCCTCACTAAAAGAATACAGGGAATAAGTAATATGTCCTTATGCAGACCACCTCAAGGCCAGATCTCTGTATTCTGTCTCCTATAGGCTTTTGAGGGGAGATATATGCCTGGCATACAGGTTACTGTCAGACCCCACTCTGATGGACCTCCTTCATATCCACATAACAAACAGCACCAGAATTACCCATTCTAAAGACTTAAACCTTGCCTGTGATAAAAATAGGACCTGCTGGAGAGATAGGTTTGTATCCCAGAGACTACCCAGTCTATTGGAACAGGCTCCCCAGCCATGTGAAACAGAGTTCCTCCCTAACCCAATTCAACTGCAACTTGGACAATTGGATGGGAAACCAGAAATTCATCCTGGTTTGGCACCTATGTCTCTAATGGACAGAGGTAACCCATAAATGCTTCATCTCCCAGGCCTATGCTTACACTTAACAAGGGTATCAGAACTTGTCAGAGATTTGGGATGCATGGCTAGGCTTAAAAAAGCCCTTGTGGTCGTTAGCCTAGTAAACATCTATGAACCTATACCTAACATACTAAATTAAATGAATACATTTGTTGTAAAACATCTTTTTAGAAAATATATGTACAGTCTCTGAACCAGAACCTTAAACTCTTGAGGCCCTCAATGCTAATTCAGAGTGAATTGAAGTGTGTTCATTCAACCCAGGGTGTGAAATGGCTTGTAGCTTTAACTGCCATCTCAACTCCTTATTCTTATTTTTTTTATTTTTAATATAATATAAGTGCTCGTAAATACATCTCTGTAGAGTCCTTTCAGTTTTACCGATATAAAAACAAGAACACTCTACACATATTCCCATGTAAAATCACCCATTTGCTGGAGCAATTTCCCTTAATAAAAGTCACTTTAGACCTAGCACTGTTATTTAAAGATACACACTCATATTTATAAATATATGGGCATTGGTTACATACTCCACATTTAGTGGTGTTTTGTGCACTTTGAAAAGTACAGTTTTGTACCTACCATAAATGTAGATGTTCGACTGCTAATACAGCTGCAGTCATAACAGATGGGTTCTCCTGCCGTCTGGCGGGTCCTCGGTCGGCCAAATTCCAAAGTCTAGGTCCGGCGTCGGTTGTCGTCGCTTCTTCCCTGACGTTAGTGCGACAGGGGTATAAAAGAACCAGCCGACGCCATTTTCTTCAGTTTTTCTTGCCCCAGATGTCAGGTGCCCCCAGAAGGAAGGCAATACATAAAATTATGTAGTAATGCAATGCAATATAATCAAAAAACAGTAGTTGCAAGAAAATACACCATAAAAGAATACCCCTAGAGGGGAAGGAGGGAGGCAAACCTGGACTGCAGCTGTATTAGCACTCGAACAGCTACATTTATGGTAGGTACAAAACTGTACTATGTTCATCATGCATACAGCTGCAGTCATAACAGATGGGTAGAATCCCAAAGCTAAGAAAGGGGTGGTAGGCACTAGGTGGAACTAGGAGGAGCCAAAATGCCCTGCAAGACTGCAGTGGCAAAGCCTGCTCTAGATTTGGAGTATAATGGTAGGTTGTAGTGTTTGGAGAAGGTATGCACAGAACTCCAAGTGGCTGCTTCCAAAATATCCTTGGTAGGAACTCCTCTGAGGAAGGCTGCAGAGGTGGCTGTGGCCCTGGTGGAATGAGTTCTAATGCCTGTAGGTACAGTTTTGCCATGAAAGGAATAGCAAAAGCATATGCAGTGGGCTATCCATTTTGAGATTGTCTGTTTGGAAATTGGCTTTCCTTGAGCTCCTACCGCATAGGCCACAAAGAGCTGTTCTGGTTTTCTGAAAGGTTTTGTTCTGTCCAAATAATAACGTAGTTGCCTGTGGATGTCCAAGGAATGTAGTAATCTCTCCCCTTTGTTTTGAGGATTGGGATAAAAAGTAGGTAAATGTATGGCCTGATTTAAAGCTACCCTGGATACCACATTAGGCATAAAGAACGGGTTGGTTCGTAAGGAAACTCTGTCCTGATGGAAGATGATAAAAGGCTGGACAGCCATGAGAGCCTGTAGTTCTGAAACTCTACGAGCTGAAGTGATAGCCAGAAGGAAAGCTGTTTTCCAGGACAAATATTGCAAATCTGATGAGGCAGTTGGCTCAAAAGGAGGCAAAGTCAGTTTTTCCAGAATGAAATTAAGATCCCAAGCAGGTATTGGTTGTTTCCTTGGAGGTCTTAAATTCTTAGCCCCTCTGAGGAACTGTCTTAAAAGAGGGTGAGAGAATAAAGGAGGATCAGTGTTGTATTCTGCAGAAATGGCAGAGGCATGGATTTTGATGGAGGAGAACGAAAGTCCACTGCTTAGCAGTTCAGCCAAATATTGTAGTATTTGAGGTAAATTCAGTTTTCCAGGGTTCTGGCCCTTTTTCTCATTCCAGACACAAAAACGTTTCCATTTTGGAGTAAGCTTTTCTAGTTGATGGCCTTCTGGCCTCCAAAATGACATCCTGCACCTCCTTGGAGAGTAGGGCCTGCTGTGATGCTAAGGAATCTTCCATGCGGCTAGATTGAGTGTTTTTAGCTGACTGTGAAGAGTTTTGAAGCTGTGCCGAGTCAGAAGAGGAGGCATTAGAGGCAGGGTCCATGGAGGGAATCGTCAGGCTCCTCAGGAGTGGGTACCAGTGTTGCCTTGGCCAGTCCGGAGCAATGAGGATCATCTTTGGTCTGTCTGCTCTGGTCTTCAATAGGACTTTGGGCAGCAGAGGAAGAGGCGGGAAGGCATAAACTGTCATTGATGTCCAACTGAAAGAGAGAGCGTCCACTCTCCAGGCCTTTGGATGGAAGATCCTCGAGCAGAATTTTGTCAATTGATGATTTTTGTGGGAGGCAAAAAGATCTATGTCTGGCCTTCCCCATTCTTGGATTATTTCTGTAAAAACTTTTGGACGCAACTTCCATTCGTGTGGATCTGTCATATTCCTGCTTAGGTTGTCTGCCAGCGTGTTTTCCTTGCCAAGTACTGTGCTTGTAGTTCCATTTGTAAGTCCATGGCCATGTTCCAAAGTGACATGGCCAGTCTGCATAGGGGATAAGAATGTGTTCCTCCCTGCTTGATTATGTACCACAACTGTGGTGTCCGTTCTTATCAATAGTTGACCTGGTTGTAGAAGGTCCTTGAAAGCTATAATAGCATTTATTACTGCTAGCATTTCTTTTTGATTGATGTGGAGGTGCTTTTCTTTTTGGGACCACTTGCCCTGAATGCACCAGTCTGTCATGTGTGCCCCCCAGGCATAGTCCGAGGCGTCTGTTGTGATGACTTGATTTGTTTGAGGCTTGCTGAATGGAAGACCTGTGTTTGTTTGACATGCTTGAGCCCACCACAGAAATTCCTTTTGCAGACTGAAAGATTGTGAGTTGTCCTCACCACCTCTTTGTGTAGGAGCTTGCCATTGTCTGCCTCTGTACGATCCTTGTGATTGTCCTCTGCCCCTCGGGCGTCTGTATCTGCCTCTTTGGGGTCTGTCTGTGGCAGGAAAGGACCAGTTTTTGGAAGGCCAATTTCTACTAAAACGTGGGGGTTGAACCTGCAGAAATTCTTTCACAGTTTGTATTGATTTAGCTTTTTCCTCCATTTTCCGTAATACTTCCTCAGCATTTGCCCCAAATAGTACATCCTTTTGAAGAGGGGCATCTAGTAATTTAGCTTTGACATGATCAGGCAAGGCTTATTCCTTGAGCCAGACATGCCTACGTATGACTGAGCCTGTAACAGTAGCTCTACATGAGGCCTCTAGAGCATCAAAACCACATTGTAAGATATGTTTACCCACTTGTTCTGCACTATGCATCAAATCCTGCAACTCTTTCAAGTCTGGTTGTTCAGGTTGTGACATTTTACTTTTCAATTGAGATAACAGAAACTGTTGGTATTTTAGCATATGAAACTGACAGTTTAAGGCCCTCATGGTTAAGGTAGCCGAGGTATATACCTTTTCCCCCCACCTTTCTAAGGATCTGGAATCTCTCTCGGAAGGCAATGGATTTTTGGCAATGGAAGCCTTAACTCCCTTAGGCCCCTGTGAGATGGTTTCTAGGTCAGCAGTATGGCTTTTGTAAAGAAATTGGTGCGAGTCAGGAACCCTGTAGTACCTGTCAGGCTTAACTGGAGCTGGAGGTAGAAAGTCCGGGTTAAGGCAGGCCTCCGAGTAAACATCATATAGGATGTCTAAGACAGGAGGTATAGCCAGAGGCCTGTGCTGGGGTAACAAAAGAAATTCCCTGAGCCTTTTCTTGGAATCTGAATAATCCTGGCCTTCCCAGTGGAAGTGTTCCCTTAAGGTATGCAAAGTTTCCCCAAATGAGTAATCCTCAGGGGGGGATACAGAAGGAATAGACTCCTCTGCATCAGAGTCTTCAAAAGGGGAGTAAGACTGTTCCTGATCATCAGAGTGTTCTGAAATAATGCAGCCCTGATCAGAGGAGGGGGAATCTTCCTCCACTCTGGGCCTTTTGTCCGGAGGTGGCTGAGAACCTCTGATTAGAGTAATTAAATCCTCAGCCATTTTAAGCATCTGTTTCTTAGGCATGGGGCCTGGAGATGGGCCCTGTGTAGCTGGTCTCTTAGGGTGCATGGTTGCTTTAGACTTGGTGAAAGGCTTGATGGAGAAAGAAGAGGAAGGTCTGAAGACACCTTGAGTGGAGGTGGACCTGTCCACATTCTGTGTTTCAACGCCAAGAGTGGCTTCGGTATCTGTAGTCGGGGTGTGGGCCGAGGAGCCTGCGACCTCGGGTACAGGAGACACCGCCAAAGATGTGTCGTCGGTAATCAGGGGCTGCGTAGGCGCCTCACTGAGAACCGGACCACGTGGAGTAGGCTTTGGCGTGGTGTCGGTAGAGGCCGCGGACCTCGAGTGCCGGTCCTTGTCTTTGCGTTTTTTAGACAAAACCTGAGTCGGAGTATCCGACGACATGGTATAGTTAAAAGCTTTCCCAAAAAAATGCTGGGCAAACTCCGCCCGACGCTTAATAGTGCGTTTGTTGAATGTAGCACAAAAGTGACAGACCGAGACGTCGTGGTCTGGGCCTAAACAAGGTATACAGAGGGAATGGAAATCCTTATGCGGTATTTGCTTCCCACAAGAAATACAATTATTAACTTTGTCTGACATCGGTCTGAGGCAAGAAAAGTTTCAACGGGTACTTAGCTTTTAAGAAGACTTCTGTTTCCAAATTTTTCGTAATCTCAGGAGCTGGCCGACCGGCACTTGCGAACTGCTTCTGCTTCGGGCACTGCGCGGCAAGAAAGACTGAAGAAAATGGCGTTGGCTGGTTCTTTTATACCCCTGTCGCACTGACGTCGGGGAAGAAGCGACGATAACCGACGCCAGACCTAGACTTTGAATTCGGCCGACCGAGGACCCGCCTGACGGCAGGAGAACCCATCTGTTATGACTGCAGCTGTATGCACGATGAACATCCCTATTACATTCAAATGATTACTTTTGTCAAAGAAATCTTTTACATTCCTTCCCATTTTGTATGCAAATGTTGGCCTAACACCCACCATTTGTAAAATCTGTGGACTGGCTTTAAAAATAATAACTCATCAGAATTCTTGGAATTTACATATATATTGTTTGATAAGGGGATTAATTATCTGGATACCTATACAGAACACACCAACAATGGATTTAAAGCTGAGGTCTATAGAAAAAGTACATTTAGCAATTCGTACTTAGATTTTAACAGTTCTTACCCATTAAGCCACAAGAAGAGCCTTGTCAAAGGCCAGCATATCCAGAATACCAAGAATGGCTACCCAGAGAATAGACCTAAATGGTGAATTACATACAGTGGTCCAAATGTTTTTGGATAGAAAATACCCCCCTCTTTGATTAATAATATCAGAGAATATGTTCAATCTGAATGGGGAAAGAAGTATATGCCCTTTTAGGGGTCGGTTTTGGGGAACTGGAGATAGAGTAGATGAAGCCAAGAATAACAAAAGTTTTGAAAGAGCTATGGTTCTGCAGTATAGTGAACGAACGGATGGGGTTAGGAATATATTCAGAAATTTAGG